>NC_021160.2:51598040-51727932 GCF_000331145.2 Cicer arietinum
CGGGTTTTTATTATTGTTCTTTATCTTCGCCATCCATTTCTTATGTTCCACATATGTGGCCTTGTAAATTGTGAAAGAGTTAATTTAGTGTTTAATTTATTTTGGACTTATAATTTCATACATGCATACTCATATAATATTTGTATCTAATTTTTAAACTGGCTAAGCAATCTAATTTTTGAGTTAAATATATTTATCAGCAAAAATGATATTTATGCAAAAACTTATACTTATGATAAATTTTTGTAATATATTAACTATTTTTTTAGTATTTTATTTGAAAATACTAATTGCCATGTAAATAAACAAATTAAACACTATTACTAAAAAAATCATGTTAGTTCAGGTGGCAAAGTTTAATTTGGATATAAAGTGAACACGAACACCCAAAATTCTCAACAATTTTTTTAAAAAATACTACCTTTTTTTATTTTATTTTTTATTTATGTTTATACTACTCAAACCATTCACATATACTATTCAAAATTTTATATTTATGTTTTATATTTAAAATTTATATTAAAAAGTGAATAATTATTAAAGTTTGTGAAAAATAAATTATATAAATTTATAGAATAATTATGGTTTGTGTAATTTCATATGTTAATATATATGATAGTTACTATTGATATATGCATATGAACTGGAATTTATTTTACTAATTTTTTTAATTATTAAATTGCAAATTTTTTATTATGCTCAATTACAGTAGAACCTTCACAATTTTTAAGTCAACTCTGAACCGAATACATCGATAGACCAAATTATAATCTATATATTTATTATTAAAAAATCAGAGGTAATAATATATAAAAAATTTATAAAAACAACTATTATACTTATAAAAATAAAAATAAAAATTTCACCCTAAATTCCAATTAATTTTTAATTATTAAAAATGTAAATCAAATTTGGATTTACTACACTTTTTAAATATATTTTTATAAAGTTACGGCTTAAAATTTTTATATACAATACAATATTATATTTTTTATTTATCTATTAAAATTTTATAAATTTGGCCTCTCTAATATTTTAGTTCAACATCCGCCTAAACTAAAATGATTGGTGGGTTGTGTGTAATGATAAAAGTAATGTATTTGAAGATTGTTAAATTTACTATTGATTTTATCTATGTATTTGAAGCTTGTTGAATTTATTTATTCATTTGAAAATTATTGGATTTAGTTTTTTTTATAAGAGGTTGTTGACTTTTTTAAAGAATTGAATAATATGATTGAAATTTTATAGTTTTTGATACATTTAAGTATTAAATAAAAATATATTTTTATTCAATCAAATTATTATTGTTGTTACTTACTTATGTTTCTCTCATCAAATAAAAAATATTACTATTTATGTATAACCTGTCAATCCAATCTGTGTTTAATTAAATAAATTTAAATTAAATAAATAAATAAAAAATTTAAAACTCAATCCAACCAAAAAATACTCTATTGATTAGCACATTTTGTCAAAACTTACTCAATCCAACCTGCCTATACCATTCACAATAATAAAATAATCAGCTACAGATTTGCGCAATCCCCACTCAATTATTATAAAATAAATAACTAGTTTCTTTTAAAATTTAATGTGTGCGTGACTCGTGATGTAAATTACATCATCATGTAATAAAGTGACAAAAATTCACCCAAGTAAGAAAAAAAATTCAAAACAAAGTCAATAATAACAAAAAAAATGGTACAAAAACGTCAAAAGAAAAAAGAAAACGCGAGTGACTGAGCGTCATTCACGATCGTGCGGACCAGAAGCAGCCACAAGATGCAAAAAGTGTCCACGTGTCAGCATCATATTAACCAAGTGTTTTACTCAATTGCGTGGAACTGGTCTAAAGAGTGTCTTAACCAATCACCTTCTATATCCGGTTTTTTTTCTCTACAACAACCGATAGCTCCGGTGACACACGGTCAATGTTATAAACTCTTTGGGGTTTAAGCCAAACTTTGGTGGTTTTCACAGGGTTTTGCTTTTTGCTCATCACATTGAAATTGAAATTCAGAGAGAGAGAGAGAGAGAGAAAGAACAACAACAAAAACATCAACACAAGTACACAACAAACAACATACCCAACAAAACAAACCGAACTATTTTGAAAATGGGTACTATCTGAAAGAAACCAACGTTTTTTTTCCTTACAAACAATGAGACAACATTTTTTATGAGATGAGATGAGATCCTTTTCTGTTACTGAATATACCTCGATCTCACATTTGTCTCAAATTCACAAAAAATTTGCCGAAATTTCAATTCATTTGGAGTGATCTTTGAAACAACAATCTGTGGGAAAAGGTGGTCTTTGATGGGTTTTGTTTGCTTCTTTCCTTAAAATACGCTAACTTTCTTTTTTTTATTAAAAAAAAAAAAAAACAGTGTTGGGTTTATCCTTGGGATTTGAGATAGATGACGTTGGTTTCTCGAACAAGTTTGAATTTTGACGTATGTGGGTTTTTATTTTGGGAGTTTTAGGACACAGGAATTTTCAGTTCGAGAACACAGTTTACACAATTCGTGAGTTGTTTTGTTTCTCTCTCTTCATCTCCTTTTCTGAATTCTATAGGTTTTGTTGATCCTTCATATTGTTTAGTTCCAGTTTGTGATGCTTTGATCTCTGATTTCCATTTTGCACGTCATGTTTTTGTTTGTTTGGTGAATTGGTTGTTTTTTATGAGATCCATTTTCTTCCGAGGTTTAAGATCTTTGTCTGAATTTTGTTTAGTTCTTTTTCTCCTGAACCTATCTGGAATCTGGTCTTGTTTTGGAGTCCCTTTCTCGTGTTCTTGATCAACTTTTTTGTCCCATAATTATTATTTTTATATATAATTTTGAGTTTTTAGAAACTGTTGCTGTATTTGATTTATTTTTGTAGATTATATGTTACTCTCAGCTGAATCATTTTGTATCTTCATCTGAATCTGTTTTCATTGTTTACTGTAATTATTATTCCTTTGTGAAAAGGTTTTATTTTTTTAGTATTATATTCACTTATTTTCCCATTTGATGAAATGGTTACAAATATAATCAATGGATCTTAATAGTTGATGTTCTTGTGATCCAGTGGAAATTACTGAATTGGCTTCCTTTAGGTACCAGTTGAAGCAAATGAAACTGATGCAATTATTATTCTTATGATGATCTCTGCCTTCACTGTAGCTGCTATTGAATTTAGGCCTTATCAACACAATAGATCAGATTTTATTGAACCTTTGGCTAAGCTAATCTTATTTTCTGATTTTCTTCCAATTTTTGGGATGTCCTCACCTTCAAACAACATGCTTTGCCATTCATAACTTACCAACTTAATTAGTTGCATAGTTATTTATTTGTAAGCTTATTACCGTAATGCATCTGAGACATCACTTATGGTTGTTTACTGACAGGTTTTCCAAATTAAGCCTGGTGGGGTTAAGCAGCACGTGGTGTTCGAGTTTAGTTTACGGTGGATGTTGGATTGTTGATGATCATTTCTTATTTTGGCATGGTTTCTGAGATATGGTGGCGCAGAAGAGGATAGATTATGAATTTCATGGCTATCAGGTGCCAACCAAGCCTCGTGCCGCACGATCAACTAGGGTAAATAATTTCTACATTCTTATCATGGTGTTGATCACTATTATCTGTTTATGAGATTAATTTTGATGCACTGTCGGTGTAAATTTTTTTACACTGTCAATCAATCACAAATCACCATTTGCATGACTTTTAAGGAATATATGAACAAAATCATACATTTAATGATCTAAACAATTGTGATTGATTGACAATGTAAAAATCTTTACACTGTCGGTGCATATCAATTAAATTCTCTATTTATTATACAAATCATCAAAATCTTTACACTGTCAGTGCATATCAATTAAAAAAATCCTTGTAATTAATTTTTTTATGATGTTTCCTAGAAGAGAGATATATTTCAAAAAAGGGTGGAGGACAATAAAATGTGTGCATTTGATTTATTGGCCACCGTAGCCGACACTTTATTGCAAGAGAAACAGAATCCAATTACATCTAGTGATGGATCATCAAAAAAAGATCAGCATGGATTCATTAAAGAAGAGGGCCAAGATGCAAATAAACCATTAAAAGCTGAGCTCCCTGATGAAGCAAGTCGTGACAGAAGACATCAACATGGATTTGTTAAGGAAGGTTGCCTGGATGCAAATAAACCCTTGAAAACCGAGTTTTCTGATGATGGAAGTAGCGACAAGAAATGTTTCTCTACTCTTTCGTCACAGGTCTACGACCAAAATTTCTGTTTGAAGGAAAATCCGCATCTTGAAATCGATGGTCAGTCATGCATTGCTTCTATAGTAACAAGTTCTAGTTGCTCAGAGAGGTTAGTTTCTGACATTTTGGTGAATGGAAAAAGCCGTAGTGAAATGAAAAATGTTACTAGCAAAGTTGAATTAGGATCCTCTAGATATCTAGATTGTAGTGATTGCAACTTAGATGGTGATGTAAGTAAAGTAAAGGATGAGCTACAAAAATCTGAGAAGGTGCCACTTGGTACTGGGACTGGAATGTGCTGTTTTGAGGATACGATGGATGAAAAACCTCCTGCGCTAGTTAGTTCAGGTGGCAATGCCAAGTTGTCTCAGTATGATGATAGCTTGCCTCGTAGCTCACTGCTCAGACGTTGTGATAATGTAACAGTAGTTAGTAAAGATGACGACGAAAACGTTTTGGGGTGTGCTCACCCTAGTTCAAAAACAAAGTCCTTTAGGTCAAAGACTTGTATAGGTGATCAAAGAATAAGGAAAAGATTAGCTTCTAAATATCGGAAAGTTGCTCGAGAATCAAAGCATGATACACTTTCTAACAATGGTGAGTTCATGCTTATATCATATTCATATGGAACTACTTTACTAGCTTTCTTGTTTTATCTCATATCATGCTTCTTTTTGCTTGTTCACTAATCTGTTTTTCAAATTTGAAACATGTTAGTTTCGGATAGAAATTTCAACCCAGTATACAGCAGTAGGAAGAACTATTCTAAACGCCAAATATCTCAAATGAATATTCCTTTCAAAAAGAGGAAGATTTTCGACTGCGGCTCGACTTCAAATTCTAATGGAGATGTCAGAAATGGTTGCACTTATTATTCACCGAAGAATGACATGAATCAAGGTGGTTCTCGTTCATCATCATGGATGCGCAAAGGTTTTACTCTTAGTTAATGAAACTTCCTATTCAAGGCACTGGATTTAATAGCCTGCGGAGCATTTTGCTGAATAAATTCCAAATCTTTGATGCAGATCCTGAAATGTCGTCTTTGGCAGCACATCATAATTCCACATTACGATCTAGAGATTCACATGGTATGGTTAGATTGCAGAATGATTCTTTATTATTCTATGGCTTGATTGATATATTCAAGGAGGTTCTTACACTAAGATGTATTTCTTTTAATCAGTGAAGCTTAGGATCAAATCATTTAGAGTGCCAGAGCTTTTCATTGAGATTCCTGAAACTGCAACCATTGGTTCCTTGAAGGTATAATAAAACTCTATTCTGTCATATACATAGTCATCCTCCGCTATATTTGGTGTTAATGGTTGAATTGGATTGATGGAATCTTTGTGTCTGCGTATTCTTGGCTGCTTCATCTATCATGTTCTATGATCCTTGTTGCATCTTTCGCACAAGGTAGGCTGCAGCTCTTACAAAATTTTGTTCTGCAGAAGGCAGTGATGGAGGCAGTGACTACACTAATTCGAGGTGGATTGCGTGTTGGTATGATTCTCCATGGAAAGAAGCTTAGAGATGACAGTAAAACTCTACTTCAGACCGGAATTTCTCATGATAACGAGCTGGATGCTTTGGGCTTCACCCTGGAGCCTAATTCTTCCTCTCAAAGCCTACCACTCATATGTGCTAAAGATTTTCTTCATGTTCCGAGTGCAGACACGCCTCGATCTTTAATAGGGTAATGCCGAACTTGCAATTGATTGCATTAATGATCCCAACTTCTTGAACTAGATTACATCGCGTCATGCAAATGCCACGTAACCTTTCCATGTAATTTAACAATTTTCCTTTGTTTCCTTTTTTTTTCTTCATCAAAATGTAATGGCCACCTCACTTTATATGAACACGTGAGTTGCATGTATCAGTGTTGTCACATAGTGGCTATGCACTGTAGCATATTGGAATTTGAACAAACAAAATATTTTCCGCAATCTGCGATAGATAACATTGCTAATATATCCGTGATTGACAACATTGCACTATATTAGCAATTAACATGACTCATTTTCATATATTGCATTCAAATGTGATTTTAGAACCATTTTTCCACTTATTTTTCCATTATTATTATTATTATTATTATTCTGGTTTTTATCTGAAACGAGTGAATTCAGGCATTCTTCCAGTCCAGCTGTAATTCATCCGACTCAGAGGATTCTAGGTTTCTCCGACACTGAGCATCAAGTAACTGGTTTAGGTAACCTTGTTGAAAGTGATCACGATTCAGCACCTTCTCCTATCAATCCATTAGGCGGACAAAAATTGTCAGCTTCCAAAGAACTTACTCCTATTCCCGAAATGGGTACGGAGGGACTGGCTATGCTACCAGTGGACCAGAAACCAAAGCGAACTGAGATTTCACAGCGGCGAATTCGTAGGCCTTTTTCTGTTGCCGAAGTGGAAGCGCTGGTTGAAGCAGTTGAGACACTTGGTACTGGAAGGTAGTGTTTACAATATTATTTAGATTTTAGAGGGCCTTGACAGGATTTATTTTAAACTTATCTCATGATTAACATTTACATAATGTTTGGATACACTCATACAAATACTTCATGACATGTTTATAAGTTGTTTGCGATTTTTTTTTGACAATTCCTTTGCATGATTTTTTACTTAATGTGAAAAAAATTCAGGTGGCGTGATGTTAAACTTCGTGCTTTTGATGATGCAAAGCATAGGACATATGTGGATTTGAAGGTAAAAGCTTTTGTTGCCCTTGCAAAGCTTTTATTTCTTATTGGATAGTATTCTTTTTCTAACGGATCTTAAGTCACACTTCAAGTCACTTTGGTGGCATGCTTTCTTATACATCTTTTATTAACTTCTATTAAAATACAAATTAGTTGTTCTATCAAGGCAAGTAATTACATGTGTATTTGGTAAGCTATTTATTGCTCCATTTGTGCTTTCTTTCTTTGGCTGATGCCTATAGAGGTTTCTTCTAGTATAAACCAAACACAATTTCTTTCTTGCATGTTAACTGGCTAATATTATACCTAGCTAGTTTTGATCTTATATTTTTACATAAAATTAGAATTTGACAAATAAATGTCAAATTGTCACATACATAATGTTTCTCTTTTTTTAGTAAAATATATAGTGTAAGATAGTGATGGAGTGTAGAAGCAAAGAAAAATGTCACTTTCAATTGGTAATTTAGTATCTTTTAATTTTGGTTATTTTTTTTCCTTATATAGTATAGAAAAAAAAAGGGGTTGGCATGTGATTTAAGTATTTGATAGTGCAGGATAAATGGAAAACATTGGTCCATACGGCAAGAATATCCCCTCAACAAAGAAGAGGGGAGCCTGTACCACAAGAACTTTTGGATAGGGTCCTTACTGCTCATGCATATTGGTCCCAACAGCAACAAACTAAGCAACAGATCAAGAATCACCCTGAAACTTGCCTTCTACTATAATATAGGAGGGTGTTGATAGCAATGGACCATTTAATGTGACTTTGTAGATTGGGGTTGGTTAGGTGTTCAGGTTTTCTGACCCTTTTGGTTACTTACTTTTTGCTTTTTGTATCTATGATGATATATATGTTTATTGCTTTATCTATATGATGTAAAAAAATTATATATACTACAAGGAAGAAAGTGAAGCATAGGGAAGAGAATTTATGTAAACATTCTCTTTGCTCACATTATGGTTCTTTCCCTGTGTGGAGAGGCTATTTCTTGTAAATAAATGGTTGGTGCAATAAAAAAGGGGCTTGCTAATAGAATTTCTTTTATGTCAACTTTAGTTTTATGTTGGTGTATTTTAATTATATTCATGTATTTGGTAGAATTGTTTTTTACTGCTTGATGATTGCACATGTAGTTCCCTTTTTTATTCCTTTATTCCTTTTGCATCTAATAAAGCCTAGTACCGGAGAAAAAAAAAACCACATTTACACTTACCAAAAATGGAAGCATATTTAGTTATTTATTACATACAATATACAGACACATACACATTTAATTAAGAAAGGCAAATCCTGATGTTTTTGCATAGCATTGCTATTGGGTATCATGAAGCACTTTTTATCTCTCTCAAAAAATAGAACATAGAAAGAGACATCTATTTCTTTTTCTTAAGAAATAAAACCATAATTACTTTGTTGGCCCTAGGCCTTGACCCTTGACTGATCTCCATAAATAAGCTTGTTTTTTAGCGTAACATGTGTGTCACGTGTGTGGACGCGCACGGTGACAATGTCATTAAGCATTTGTCTTTGAATACACTGAAAAATTAACATTAGTTTAATACTACTATTATTATATAGTTAGTTGATCTGAAATTACTTGCTTCTTCGTCTATATGCTGCGTGCTTACGAATTAAGAGAGTTTTAGGCTTGTCAACCAAGCAAAACTTTATCAGCGTTGACACACGATCAATTCAATCTTTATCTCCATAAGTAGTTATATATTATTTTACCTTTGTCACTCTCCATCTTTTGTACAAACCAACTGCTCCGTTTTAAATTCAAAATCCGGTTTCAAACTACACACTATTTTCATAAATAATAATATTCTCAAGATCAAGGTTGAATTTGTCAATAACAATAAAATAATATTTTATAAAAAAAAACACATTTTACTAAAAAAAACATTTTAGACATATTTAAGTTAACAATACCATATATTTTTTCAATCAAAATTTTCATTATCAAATGTTTACTATTTTATTTTTTAAACTATTTAAATATATTTGAGTTTGTGATAATTAAAAGAGGACTTATATATAACATCTCTAAATTAATATATTTTTGTACTATCAAATTAATTGATTAATAGTTGAGTGACATGACTTCATCAACCCGGACTATTTGATTTAATTCACTTTTATCATACAATATATAAATATTGACGTAGATGAGTTAATTATTTATTAAACTTTTGATAATATTGTGATTTTTATTTCTACACAATTATTGTAAAAGTGGTCTAATTAAAATGTTCACTTCTACGGCTTAAAGGAATAAAAATTAAATTATCAACCTCTATAACTAATTTCGTTTTATAATAAACGCAATATCTTATGCTCTCAATAGAGAAATTTCCAATGTCCAAGGGAATGAGTTACACTATTTGCGCTTGAGGTTTAACACAACTTACACTAAAAGAAGAAAGAAGAAAGAAAGAATGTCAATGCACTCATCAATTCTCATTCCAAATTTAGAAATATACATTAGAGTTGAGTTGATTTACAACTAGAGCCATATTTGAGAATCAACATAAAAAATAACATCAAATCCCAAAACTTTTCATTCGACTTGCGCTAAATACTTTAGAGAATTATAGCAAACATTGAGCAATAAAGACTATCCTAAGCTTGAAAGAGAGCAAAACATAAAAAATCATAAAGAATCTAACTCCATGAACTTAGGAACTATAAATCGCCACAAATGAAGTTGACTCTAACACTCTTTACTTTCAAGACAAGTGAGAAAAGTGTGCTAAATATTTTCTATAGCCGATCAACAAACTACACAAAACATAGAACAATTACATAATTGATTTGGAACTGAGTTTGAGTAGACATACAATACCACCACCCATGCCAATAGGGACATCTTACTAGCTATTGTTTACAACTTAATTTTAATACTAATAATAATAGCACCAACAAAATTTTAATAATGAACAAAAGTTGAGTAAAAAATAATAATAAACAAAATTGATGGACGGTTTTTAATTTAGTGCATGTTTTCAAACTCTAATTTTTAAAATCTAAATATCACGGTAAAATAAATCTCGGGATGTGAAAATACATTTACTACTACCGTAAAATCAAACAATAGCTAAATGTATGTTTATTTCTGTAAAATCTTACCATTATTTTGATACTCCCACTCCGAAATCAAAGATATGCTAAATTATCTATTTTTTATATATATATATATATATTTTTTGAGGATGAAAATAATGAATTTTCTATTTCATACATGCTGACCTTAAAATTGATGCAATGTGTAGTATTGACTGGTGAGAGTATAATCATAAGTCATGATTTGATTCGTTGAATGTGTCCACATTTATTCACAGTCGCTCTTCTCTTCCTCCGACGAAGATTCGTGGATCGCAATTGGCAATTTTTATAAATAAATAAAAAATAAAAAAAGAGAAGAAGGCCAATCACTATTATGCTTAAATAATTTGACATTTTATTTTTCTTCTGAATCTCATTTTCCCTTATCCTTCATCTCCACCACATAACCCCAACTTTTGTTCTTGATTTCCTCATTCATTTATGTTCACACATATACACAATAATTTTATACTTAAAAAAACAGAACCATTGTAGCAAAGACTAAGGAAGAAGGTTTTAACTATGGATCCAAACTTTGTCGGAATCGACAACCATGGTAACCTACTACTTGTCTCTGATCCTAATTCAATCACTGATCCTTATTTATATCTACCCGATGTGGGTCCACTTGATTTTGATCCGAGTTCAAACTCGCTCTTCAACTCGTACCAACTCGTTCCTTCTTCTTCTTCTTCAAATGTCAACAACACTACCACCGATCATTCTTTTGAAGACACTGATTTTTCAGAAACTGTTAAATACATAAGTCAGATTCTAATGGAAGAGGATTTTGAACAAAAACCTTGTATGTGTTATGATCCACTTAGTCTTCAACACACTGAGAAATTTTTCTTTGATGCTTTGGAATCAAATTTCCCTCTTTCACCTAATCAACACCCTCTTGATATTCTTGAAATCCCTGATAGGAATTGTTCAACTACTTCTACTACTACTGATTCTGGAAACAGTTCTAGTTCTAATGACTTGAAGCCTCTTTCTCCTGATACACCAGTTTCTGGTACTGATTTTGCTTTCAATTCAATTTCTCATGTGAAGTCTCAATTTATTGTTCCTCAACATAATAATAATAATAATAATAATATTAGTGATGGGGTTTTGGATTTGGATTCTTCTGAAACTAAGATTTTGGCTCAGAATATATTTAGTGATGCTGATTCTATGTTGCAGTTTAGGAAAGGGTTAGAGGAAGCTAGTAAGTTTCTTCCTAAAAAAACTCAGCTTTTTACTGGTTTGGAGAATAATACTAATAGTTTGGTGTCTCAAGAGGGTAAGGGAAAGGTGGGGGTAATTAAGATGGAGGGTGGTGGTCTTAGGGGAAATTCGAATTCAAATTCGAATAATTGGAGTTATTCGAATTTGAATTCACATGGTTTGTTGAAGAGTAGAAAGAATCACGAGCGACAAGGTAGTGATGATGAAGAAGGAAGGAGCAACAAGCAGTCTGCAGTTAGTGTTGAGGAGAGTGAAATATCTGAGATGTTTGACCGGGTTTTGCTTAGTGTCGAAAATGTGCCGCTGTGTGCTGAAGAAAAAGATGGATCAGTGGTGGAGAGTAGTAGCACACAGCATGGTGAACTGGATGGAGGGAAGGCGAGGTCGAAGAAACAAGCGAGGAAGAGGGAAACGATCGATTTGAGGACACTTTTGGTTCTTTGTGCACAAGGTGTGTCTGCCAATGATAACAGGACTGCTAATGAATTGTTAAAGCAAATTAGGCAGCATTCTTCTCCATTAGGTGATGCATCACAGAGGTTGGCTCATTATTTCGCGAATGCGATTGAAGCACGGATGGTTGGTGCTGATACTGGAACACAAATATTCTATATGAGCCACAAGATGCTAAGTGCTGCTGATTACTTGAAAGCTTACCAAGTTTTTATATCTGCTTGCCCTTTCAAAAAGTTTGCACATTTCTTTGCAAATAAAATGATTATGAAAACAGCTGAAAAGGCAGAAACCCTTCACATCATTGATTTTGGTATCTTATATGGTTTTCAGTGGCCAATTCTTATCAAGTTTTTGTCAAAAAGAGATGGGGGACCACCCAAGCTACGGATCACCGGAATTGAGTATCCTCAAGCTGGGTTTCGACCAGCTGAGAGAATTGAGGAAACTGGCCGGCGTTTAGCTAAATATTGTGAGCGTTTCAATGTTTCCTTTGAATACAAGGCCATACCGTCACGAAACTGGGAGACCATTCAAATTGAAAACCTTAACATTAGGCAGAATGAGGTTGTTGCTGTGAACTGCTTGGTAAGGTTTAAGAATTTACTTGATGAGACAATTGAAGTGAACAGTCCTAAAAATGAAGTTCTGAAGTTAATTAAGAAGATAAATCCGAGTATATTTGTTCAATCAATAGTAAATGGATCCTATAACGCCCCTTTCTTTGCCACGCGCTTCAGGGAGTCGCTTTTTCATTATTCTGCAATTTTCGATATGTATGATACTCTCATATCACGTTCAAATGAATGGAGATTGATGATTGAGAGAGAGTTTTTGGGTAGGGAGATTATGAATGTTGTAGCATGTGAAGGTTTTGAGAGGGTTGAGAGGCCTGAGGCATATAAACAGTGGCAGGTTCGAAATACAAGGGCTGGTTTTAGGCAGCTCCCGCTGGATAAGGAGATAATGACCAAATTTAGAGATAAATTAAGAGAATGGTACCACAAAGATTTTGTCTTTGATGAAGATAACAACTGGATGCTTCAAGGTTGGAAAGGCCGCATTTTGTATGCTTCGACTTGTTGGGTGCCAGAGTAATGATATGTTACCGAACTCTTACAATCTTGTTTGCGAATTCATATTGGGTTGAAGGTATGATTTAAAGACTCATTTTAGACTTCTAATCTTTCCATTGCATAATTTCGGTTTGGGTTATACACTTATAATCGTAGTATTACTTGGCTGCTAATCAATTGAGTTAGCATGTCACATTGAAAAAACTTATTGTGCTCATTTGATGGTTTCAGGTTCAGATATGGCTGCTATGCTCTATTTGCTTAACCTTCAGGTGCACGATGAATATTATTCCCAGCTTTGCACCAATTAACTCCATATAATTGTGGCAGAACTTCTTGCCAGATTCGCATCAAATCCCGCAGTTACAAGAGTGCCTGATATAGTAATAGTGTCCTTTTTAGGCTGTTGGCAATTTAGCATGCCTGCATTAATAATAGCAATCAAAATGTTTATTTTTTTAAAGATTTTTTCCTTCTCTGACCAGTATGTCTATAAATAAGTTGGTGAAAGAAAAGGTTTTGTAGGATCTGTTGTGAAATAGACTATATACTAAGTTGACAAGTTTGTTTACTTTGGAAATAGATGACTATTTTACAGTTAGTTTTACAATGACAATTCTTTCTTGTTTCTGTCTTTGAAATTTTATTTCATCACCACTTATTTGAAGCGCTTTGATTTTCAGCTTTAATTTGATAATTCTTGCTTCTTGTTTCTGGCTTGTAATGGTAACTTCATATCAATTATCACATAAGCTAAAGTTCTACTTGGAAACTGACGTTGACACATATATGCTTCTCGAAACCTTTTTTTCATGCCTAAACTTGCACTGCCTAAGGTGGAGTCTTAACATCCTAAAAGAAGCTTAATTCAGCTCCCACTTTATTGGATTCTATACTTTGCTGTGATGCCGTTTGGTTGACAAATAGGGTATATTCTTCAATTAAAAGATATATTCCAGTAGGATTGAGCATTGACCTTTGGAGCTGGTGCCAATATATGCTTGTTTTCTTCCCAACATATATTTCCAATTTCAATTACCTGTGTATGATTCTTTCTTATTTATCTATTTATGTGCTGAAAGTGTTGAATTGAAGTATATCACCTTGGTTTGGACCAGAGTTTTTTTTCTTCCATTCAACGTGATTTAGTTTTCTTGCTTACCTTTTCAGTCTTTGTTGTGTTCATACTGTGAATTTTTGAAATCTGCAATCCTGAGATTTCCCACTGAGTGGTCTCTCTTCTTGACTCAACACACTAGTGGTAGCATTTATCCATTGTCTCTGTGTAGAGTGTAGACTTGATAGCACACAATACATTGTTTCTTACTTTTCTCTTTTGTCATCAGAAAATTAATAACTATTATTGATTGATCTGGATAAGGATTCCAACTTCCAAGTAAAGTTTTCTTCTATTACCGTTTTGTTTTTACTCTTTAATCCAGAGTTTGAACATCCTAAATGAAACTTAATATAGCTCCCACTTTATTAGATTGTGTACCACCTATACAATAGCAGTGGAGTATGTGGACCACCTATACAATCAATAACATGAGTCAACATAAATGTAGTATAAATAGTGATTTTATTTTTTGTATATTGGGTAGCCTCAGCAGAAACCAAAATATACTATCATGATGTGTCCATTCACAATGAAAAAATGATATAATTTGAAAATAGTGAATCATCATCATTTTGTCCGTTCATTCACTTGTAATGTTTGCCCTAGGTTAAAGCATAAGAAGTATTTAATAGAGATATTTTTCGTAGTGTTTAATTATTAGAAATATAAATATGCTTTGTTTTATAGTTGGTTGGGTGGATTGGCTTTATTAAAACTTTAATGATGGATTCGTTCGTCCACTTTAATAATATATCTGTAGTGGGACACATGTTACTTTTATCAACTATAGTGAAAGATAAAACATTGATAACGACGGAGTGAGTAATTTAATTTGGATATTAATAAAGTTGGTGCAATGCAGTGCAGTGCAGTTCAGTTGAGTGCAGTTAGGTGCAAATGCAATCCATATTGCAAACTCATGTTCCCGCAGCAGCCGCGCCCGCCATCTCTTGAATTTCATCATCATCATGTATTGTAGGACATATACTCTCCGCAAAAATAATTAAACCTTTTTCAATTTTCAATGCAATAGGAGTATTTTTTCTTATTATTCTCTCCGGTTAATGAATTTGACTCAAAGAATCACGAATTCATATACTTAGGACCTCGTGAGCCATTAAATCCATAATTGAGATTATTTTTTAAGAATCGAGAATTCGAGATTGAACGCATTCATAAAAATGTAATATTTATTTTTATTTTATAATTAAAAATAACAAACTTTATTTTGAATTGTTCCTTCTCAATTGTAATAAATTTAGGTCTTTAATTAATACTACACTTTAAATAATTGATAAAAATAATTTTGTAAAAATATCATTCGTTTTTCATTTAAATATTTTTTTAAATATATTAAATATATGTTCGACGATTAAATAAATCAATTATTATATAATAAATAAAGTATTTTGTACATAATATTATCTATCACGTACTCTATTTGGAATGAATTAATAATAAAATTTGATCAAATTCTCTTTAGAATAAATTAGAAATAAAAATTAATCAAATTATGTATATTAAAGAAATGTAATCTGTCACATTTAAATTTAATCTAGGAATTTCAATAAAAATAAATAAATTCATCGAATAAATTATCCTCTATGTCTAATAAAATAAGAAGATATATAAAATAATATAATTTGATTTATATATTATCAGTTTAAATATTTTTTACATTATCAATCAATCACAACTATTAAATCAATAAAAATATTTAATTTTTATCAAAACTATATAGCAATCACATTAATATTTATAATACACAGACAATGTAAATTTTTCTACACTCACAATATATAGCAGTTAAATTCTAAATATTAAGAATATATTTAGTTTTCAGTTTCTAACTCTAAACGTTGTATTGTAAATAAATAAAAAATAAAAAAATTGACATTATGTTTGGTTCATTATAAACTACCTTTCATTAAAATTAATTTTGACTTAAATCCACGTTTAACTAAAAGTAACATAATTGATACTTTACATATAAAAAAAAAACTATAATTGATACTTTACATATAAAAATACGTTTGATTGTCCAATCTAAAAAAATATTTTTGTAAAATAAAGTTTGAAGTAAAAATTTCAAAATATAAATTATGTTAGATAAAACTCAATTTTATCTAAAAGTACCTTTATAAAATTAAATCCATTTAAAAATAAATTTACAAACTTTAATCCATTTAAAGTAGTTTAGAGATATAATTATTAAATATAGACAACATTAAATTAGATTTTCTCATATTTTATTAGAAAAATATAAATTAATTTTGTTTATATTTATCGGAGAGAGTAAAATTTCTTAAACTCTTCATAATATTTTATTTCACTTTCTTTTTTTAGCTAGCTAATGATAAAATTGCTCCTCTTAAAAATGAACACAAGTTGATGTGTATGTATTCTTTTAAAACTTTTCAATTTATTTCACCTAAAAAATATCTTGTATTACTTGGACAACATTGAAAATTCTAGCTATCTTTTCTTAGTTAACATTAGTTTGGACTATAAACACCCATTTTATAAAAGTGAGGACTAAATTTTTTGTACAAGACTAAAATAAAAAAATTATATTTTATAATTTTTTCTTTTAATTTTATATTCACTTTATTCATATAAGCTAATTAGTATAAGTTGTAATTATTGACGGTACATAAAGAAAATCTTACTGTCAGTACATTTATGATACTGATTAAATAACTAAGATTAAAACAGTATTATAAAGTTTATCCAAAAAAAGAAAAGTATGTTTTAATAAAAAATTATTTGTTCACTATTTTCTTAACCGGTGCTCTTTTAGAAGTTGACAAGAATAGTGATGTGGTGTTGGTTGGCTTAAGAGACTTTATTTTCAAAGGGAGGACTAGTCAAGATGATAAATAATTATTTTTAGCATAAAAAAGGGTAAACAAAACAAAAAGAGCAAGTCCCGACAAAAAACATGTTACTAGGGGCATGTATCTGGACGGATCATTCAATGGGTCATGGTTGGTTGAAGTTTCAAAAGGGATCACATTATTTTAATAGAAAAATTAAAAAGTTTCCATTAAAATTGCTTTCTATATCTATGATACGTTGTTGCTGTCAAGTGCTTGGGGGACGATTTTCAAAATAGTGGAACCAAATAGAACACTTTAAAATTAATAGAATGTTACGACACAAATGTTTTATTTTAATAGAATTATGTGTTTCTTAATAAACACTTTAACACTTCAAGTTAATAGAATGTGCTTTATAGAATTATTTCATTTGAATTAACTTGTGAATTTTTTTAATCCTTTCTTAAAATATACTAGTATTTCTTTGCATCAAGTAGTGTATGTTGTTCTATAAACAATTTCCCGATACAAGGAATGGAAAAACATTTGTATATGATTTTAAATTCTACCAAAATCCAAACTCTAAATCATTTTATTTAATGAGCAAATTGAATTTAAAGAATTGTTGTTCTATAAACTATCATGATAGGCTTGTAGCGCATGCACAATTATATCAAGGAACTCCAGAATATATTAAAGGTGATGCATGAATACCATATTGCATTGATGCATGCTTTGAGATATTGTGCAGTCATTTTTCTTTTATTATTATTACGATCTTTGTGGAAGCATAAAATTTTATCCAACAAAGTTAACAAATGTAGATGAGAAGTTAACTACTCCCATCATGGAATGGAATCATTTGGGACACAAGAAATTAACATTGACCACTTTCTAATGCATTCACATTGAATTCAAAATTGAAGTCAGTACTCCACATTATATGACAAATGACTTGGGGAACAAGGGTTCACCTGCATTTGACACGTGTACACATTTGACTATTTCATATCTATATGATATTTATTTTATCTCTCGTGTGTGTGACAGTAACAGCTAGTCATATACTTAGCACAAATACGATCTTGCATTATTAATTCAACTATTTATATCATCATCATAAAATAATACAAAAAAAGGTGTTGGCGGCTATGATACTCCTTCCTTGCACCTTCCTTAGCACAAAGAATGGATCATTTATTTAATTCCTTTTCTTTTTTGATAACAGAATCATTTTTGAATTCTATATAACAAGGTATGACCCCAAATCATCCAACAATGCCACTCACTCTTCAGTTACATAGCAACATCTCCTAGGTTTGTCCCCAATTATATTTATTAGGATCTATCATTTTTTTTACTCTAATTAATTCTTTTTCCTTCTATTCTATTATATGATTATTATCATCCAACATAGTAGCAGCTGTTTAGTTTTCTGAATCTTGTTTTCTTGTTGTTATCAAACATATCAATACTATATTTTCCTGTTCCTGTTATGGTTCTGGTTCTGTCTTTGGGTTGTTGATTGAACAAAGTTTCTTGTTCTATCTTGGCTTCTCAGAAACAATCTTCCAATATATCCTTTAAAAGTCGAAATTTTTTTGGTTCAAATTTGGTTTAAGCTTTTCCTTCAATATGTTTTCTCCAAACTCCTTTCTGCATGATTTTGGTGATCCCAACTCATTGAATCCAATAACAAATGGGTTTGAGTTGGATGATTCATCTTCACCTTCTTCAATCATAAGCTCAAATGAAGAATCTTCATCAGAAGTGACTAGATATTCCAACCACATCCTCGGATTCATAAGTGACATCCTCATGGATGAAGAAGATGAGTTGGAGCGCAAACCTTGTATGTTGCAGCAATGTTTAAGACTCCAAGCAGCCGAAAAATCTTTCTATGATGTTCTTGTACATAACTATCCTTCATCTTATGATGATAGCACTGACCCAGATGTAAATTTTGGTCGAACCGCTAGTTTTGAGAGCAATAGCAGCAGCTGCACCACTGATAACTCATGTGAATCTGATTCTGTCAACCTTGTTGGCGAATTTGACTGTTCTTCTTCACAGCTACAAAACTCTTTATTAGAAGAAAAAAACTACTATAATGTTACAGAACCTGATCCAGTGGTGATTGAATCACAAGCTGCTAGTGCTAGCCATTTTCAAAATGGAACATGGAATTCTATTCAGCCAGTGATGGTGGTGGAAGAGGTTTCAGCTTCAGTAGTACCAATATCAAGAGAAAAGAGAAGTCATAAGATGAATGATGATGATACTTGTAATGAACAAGAGGGAAGAGGTAGTAAACTTTCAGCTAATTTCTCTGATGAATTAGAGCCACCAGAGATATTAGATGAGGTGCTGCTTTGCCAAACAGGAAGGACTCAACAACACCAACCGTCGTCACAGAATGTTGATTCAGGACGAAAGGCAGCCGCAAAAAATTCGCGTTCGAAGAGAGTGTTGGCCAACAATGCTGCAGCTGTGGATTTGTGGACTATGCTAACTCAATGTGCACAGGCTGTGGCAAGCTACGATCAAAGGAATGCAAATGAGCTGCTCAGGCAGATTAGGCAACACTCTTCGCCTTTTGGTGATGGACTCCAGCGATTAGCTCATTACTTTGCTAATGGTCTTGAGATAAGATTGGCTGCCGAAACGCCTTCGTATATGCCACTTGATGTATCAACTGCTGGAGATATGTTGAAAGCTTACAAATTATTTGTTACCGCGTGTCCTTTGCAGAGAATGACAAATGTATTGACAACTAAAACGATTTTTAGTCTAGTGAAGAATGAGGCAAGTGTTCATGTTATTGATTTCGGCATTTGCTATGGTTTCCAATGGCCCTGCCTCATCAAGACTCTGTCAGCAAGACCTGGTGGTCCTCCGAAGCTTCGAATTACAGGAATTGAGCTTCCTCAGCCGGGATTTAGGCCTGCAGAGAGAGTGGAGGAGACGGGGCGGCGTTTAGAAAACTACTGCAAGAAGTTCAATGTTCCATTTGAATACAACTGTCTTGCACAGAAATGGGAAACTGTCCGGCTCGAAGATCTAAAGATAGACAGAAATGAAATAACTGTTGTTAGTTGTTTGTACAGACTGAAGAACCTGCTGGATGAAACTGTGGCAGTGAATTGTCCAAGAGAAGCTGTGTTGAAGCTGATAAGGAAGATTAATCCAAACATCTTCTTCCATGGAGTTGTCAATGGAAGTTATAGTGCACCGTTTTTCTTGACTCGGTTTAGAGAAGCACTTTACCACTTCTCATCAACGTTTGATGTGTTTGAGGCTAACGTGCCTCGAGAAGACACGCAGAGGTTGATGCTTGAGAAAGGGTTGTTTGGAAGGGATGCCATAAACGTTATCGCGTGTGAGGGGGCGGAGAGGGTTGAAAGGCCTGAGACCTACAAGCAGTGGCAGGTGAGGAATAGGAGAGCTGGTTTCAAGCAACTCAGGTTGGATCCTGAGTTAGTGAATGATACCAAAGCAATGATGAAGAGGGAATACCATAAAGATTTTGTGGTTGATGAGGATGGTAAATGGATTTTGCAGGGGTGGAAAGGGCGTGTTTTGAATGCTTTTTCTGCTTGGGTTCCTGCTTAAGCAAATGTCCTAAAGGTGTCTTGTAGTATATCATATGTAATCCACTCCTAGGCCTGTTGAAAACAATGTAATGAACTTCTAATTTTCTATTTCTCTTTCTCAATTGGAGTTTTTATTTCAGATATTGATGTTGAATTCACTTCCTAGATGGAATAACATGACAATCTTTTTTTTTTTTTGTGAAACACAAATTTACTACTAATCATCAGAAAGACAAAAGTAATTAAAGGAAAAGACCAACAGAATGAAACAAAGATTAGGAAATGGCACTAACTCATAAAAGGAAAAAATTGCAGCTAATCTGACAAGAAGTAATGGACAGTATTCTTCTTAAAAGTTACTACTACTTGATAGATAAGCACACCTTCATTGAGGTACCATGATTTGCTCTGCAGAAACAAGTTAGCACTTACAATCTGGACCTCAATTCTGTACTATAAAACTGTATTGCCTCCTTTTTCTTATTTGTTGTTAATGATCAGATATTTCCAAGTTAACAACATATCAGTAGTAGGAACCATCTCAAAAGGCCTTCAATAAAAAAGGTCGAGTTCCGACATACTATATACCGCAAATCTAATAAAGGTGAGACTTTAATGTTCAAATCCATCCTTACTTTGATTGTGGCACGACCTCCAACCTTCTGTTTCAAATGTTCACATAACTGTCTACAAATTTAAGAAGTATATTAAGTCTAAACTATCGGATTCAGATTGGGTGCAATCAAAGCACCATGCAGTCATTGCAGTCCAATGATCATAATCGTTAGATAAAATTAGACAGTTTGTATCTCGAGTTTTATTTGAAATGTGATTGGCTAAATTCAAAATGTAGTGTTCAATCTTGATCTAACAACCATCAATACATAAAGGGAATCATTACATGACATCCTTTACATGGGTGGTGCCTGTGCCTGTGACTGAGGGTGTGGACAAGAAGCTCAAGATGTATTTTCACGAAAATGGATTACATTTCAATTTTAACTACTTAGACTTTAAATATCATAGTAACTAAAATCAAATTTCAAAAAAACCAACAATTTCTTTAAACTTAAAATCATGATGCTTAAAAAACACTGACAAGGTTTTCTGCACTATAAAAAGTATTGAAACTAAATCAGGTACACCCTGAATCGTTGGAACAAAATGTGGATGTGATTATAACAAATAAAAATACTTGACTTCTCTAACGTGAATAATATCTTTTAAATGATAAATTGTAACATTTTAATCATTGATTGATAAGTTATCGATTGAGAATTTACATCTCCATAGTTTGTCATATATCTATATATATTTTATCAGAATCTCATATGTTGATGAAATTGAAATCAATGCTTCAAACCTTAAACTTAACCTTTTAAATTACACTCCTTACCTAAGAGAAGTTAAATCTCATAGAAAACACCCTAATAGAACAACAAATACAGACTTAAAAGCACAGGACCTGAAACAAAATCAAACCTAGCCTAGTTTGTGTATGAAATACAATGATCAACAAACTCATCTATTTTGTTTGACACTAGATGATCTAAGAACATTCCAGTCTAACTTATCTCCAGATGGTTTTTTGAAAGAGCCCAAACTATTGTTTGACGATGATTGTCTGTTCCCTTGATCATTCTTGGGTGATTTGTTAGGGTATTGTGCTTCATGAATTACTTCAGACTGTTTCCTTTTAACATTGGCATTAACTTCATGACTGTTTTGGTTCATATTAGCACGTTCTGTACCTTCTGCTGAAGAGTTATTTTCTCTGAAACAACACAAACAGAAATAAATTTATACTGGGTGAGAGGAAATATTCTCAATAACTGTATGTTAATGTTAATAAAAGATGAAGCAATGAAGTATATTAGAAACTAAAACAATAAACAGCGAATCTTCTGACCCTTGTTGAGGGGAAGAGAACAAAATCAGATATCTATCTACATGGAAGTTTAGACAAAGAAACCCACCTAACAGACACATTTGCATTTTGATTTCTAGAAATGGTAGTTTCGGCTACTGGCTGATGAAGTTTTACTTCTTCCTCATTTAATTTCTATAAAGGCAAGACTATGGCATTAGAATTTATAATATGATCAAAGGAAAAAAACAACACACACACAAGATATCGATTGACTAGGACTATAGGTTAAAAGCTTAGAGAGTTTTTTATCTTCAAACTCACGTCTACAGATGGATTAAAACTTTGAAATGACATTCGACCTTTAAGCGCTCCAGGACGGGGATCACCTTCCACTATGACCACACTACATATATGTAGAAAGCAGGGCAAATTAAAAAAAAATAAAAATTGAATGATATAGAAAGCAAATCAACAGATGAAGAAAGTAATTGTAAATAAAGAGACAATTGTATCCCAAACTTGTCAAATGTCAGTAGATATTGATTTATAAAATTATAATAATTATTTAAATTTTGCTACTCTATTTAGTGGGATAAGGCTTGGTTGTTGCTACTCTATTACATATGATTCGCTACTGCTATTTAGTGGGATAAGTAACATTAGATTCATATTCCACCAGTGGTTCCTGCACACCATCTCATAATTCAGAAAAAAAGCCTTACTAATTAATTGAAAATAACCAATCTTTCAGTTAGCAGGAATCAAGAGAAACACATTGCGTAATCCTAAACAACATACAGAAAAAAATTCAATTCAAACTCTGAATGTTGAAAAGAGCTAGCCTATATAACCAATACTAGATATGAATACATCACAAACGATTGCAATGAGGAATCTCATCTAACTTTCAAAAACATTAATCAATATATACTAAAATCTAAGTTACCAATAGAAAACGGAAAAAATCCCTCAATGGGTTTTGGGAGATAAGTTTTCACATGAGAAATAAATCATAAAGTTTCACTTGACAAAATTTACATAACAATATTTAATTACAGAGAGAGGTAAATACAAAATTTTCATATAACAAGTTAGAGAGGCTAATTATTAAATTCTGAAGACCGTGAGTTTCAACTCAAACACTAAGTCATAACAAAAACAAAGTCAGCAGAAAATCAAGCAGCGGTGTTGTCAAGCGCGGAAAATAACAGTTTATTCAACGCAGAAAATAACAGTTCATTCAAATTTTCGCAACACATGAGTGCTATGGCGCCGCCATAGTCACTATTTCACAATATTTTGTACTTGATAGTGTATCACAAAACAATAGTTGTTCGTTCAATTTCCGCTTTATAGCATCTATCTAACAACACTGGCAAAGAGGCAAGGAATTCAGAACCCATCTGCATTAAAAATTAAAACATAGCACATTATTTGGACATGTTAAAGAAAAATACCATTTTTTTGAAACTGTAGATGTTGAACCCAAACTGAAATCAGGTTTGACTTCTTCTTCTTTCTCAATTTTATCCTCTTTCAGAGCTGCCCTTTGCATGAACTATTCAATATCAAAACAAAATAAAATAAAGAACAACATCATTAATTAGTCTACGAAATCTTCACTATCTATATTAAATTAAATTAAGCGAAAGAGGGAAAATTTCTGAGGAAAAAAAAGGGTCCGTTTAATTCAACAATAACAATGGTTGCGTTTTGTTGCTTACCTTCAAGTTCTTCAACGTGTTCGAAAGCTCTCGTTTTGACATTGTAACCGCTTCGAATTTCTTACTTCTTCTTCTTCTTCTTCTTCTTCTTAACTTAACACTGCGACCAGCAACCTTAACCTAGCTCCTCAAAATCTGATTTTGTTTTCGCTGCTTTGTAATTATGGTGTCTGTTCATTCTGCGAAATGACCAAGGTGTCCTTCTTAAATAAGAAAGAAAAAGAAAAATAATTATATTGTCGTGGACGGTGGATACGTGTGTAGATTTGGACCGGCCCATTTCGGCAATTTTAGTTCGACCCAACTGGCCCTTAATTTCAAAATTACAAAGGAATTATGAATTGTTGAAAATAAAAAGGGGTTTATGAATAGTGATAATGTCTAACAACAAATATTAATTTCAATGACACTTAACTAGTAGTTGAACAAAATAAGAGTCCTGTCTATTAAAAAATAATTTATTCATTTTATATAGCTTTTAAAGATATAATAATAATATAGTTGAAAGTTTTGAATTTCTACTTATAAAAAAACATCCATGTATTTATTTTAGACCGACTCTTGCGTTAATATGAAATATCAAAGTTCTTTACAATTCTTCATAAAATATGTGTGTGGAATTTTTCCATCTTGATGCTAGATTTAAACCGTATTTAGTGTAATATTATTGAAGAAAAAAAGTCCAACCACTGAATAATGTGAATATGATTTAAAACAAAGACTCTAGCATGCATACCATGTTATATGTACTATTTTAATTAAAAAATGGATGCATATAGAAAAATAAATAAAATGTATAAACTTACACTTCTTCCTCTCATGTGAAAAATTAATACGAGAGGATTTATCTCTTTTTTTTTTTATTTTTTTTCATTAGATTTGCAATTGTGACTCTAACCATAAAATTAATTCTACAAACAATAATACTAACAAAAAGTCTTTTAATTTTATTGCTCGCAATTTTTGTGTTAACATACATGACCATTGGTTCCATATTGCTCACTAAATTGGTTTATAGACGACATTTTGAACATTTTTTATATGGATACAAATGTAGACTGACCTTTTTTTTTTAATAAAAGAAAATATTTAGTTTATATGTCATCTAGAATCTTAGACTTGTTGTAAGTTCTCTTGATTCTATACTTTCAACAAAAATGCTATCAACACATTTTACTCTTTTCAATTGGACCATTTAGTTCTTGATCGCCATGGTGTAAGTCAATATCTCTATGGTGTTAACATTTGAATCAATCTTTGTTTTTTGAGAAGGCAAAATATATTAATATAAAATTATTTAAAGCATAAGGCATACAAAAAATAGTTTAGATAAAACAGATTCTGATAACAAGTAGTACATTAGTGAAATTGAGATGCCAAAACAATATTAGGCAGCACAAGATGAGGAAGGTGGATGTATAAGTTAAGCTATAACCGATGTTTCAATTGCAACCTTTGTAGAATACTTGACACTTTTAGTCTTCTCATCACCTTCCCATAGTTCTGGAAATGCCTCTTTTATATTATGGATGCTCTCCAAAGCATAATCCACTCCTTTTGTTCTTTGGGAAGTACCCACCTGCACAAATATTACATTTAGATTTCACATTTAAACTTAATTTGCATCATTAATTATTTTAATTATGATATGCTTGATGCATTTCAGTGATTTTTCAATTTCAAGTTTGTACATTATCAAAGCTAACAAATCATAATTTAAGAATAGGAATGTGTCTATGCATATATTTGTCTTTGTTCAACAAAAGTATGCAAGAATTTCCATTCAATTTTAACCAAAGGAAAGACTATAAAAAAAATTGAATAGTAAATGGGAGATTATGTTCGCATTAAAAAAATGTTATTATAACATACAAAACACCTACACAAATACGGATAAAGAAATTGAATGAAATTACATGTGTCACCACTGATATATGTCAAATATCAGACACGTCTTTAATCTGATATGTCGATATTACATAGAATATAACTAGTATTTTGAAATGTTCATAAACAATGATAATTAAGGGCTACCTACCAAGACAGTGTTAAGGCCCAAGGATTTGCCTGTCTGTATATTGCGGATACTGTCATCAAAGAACAACTGCAAAAGCCAAAGTAATTAGATAAATGAGTACATAATTTGATTTTCTACAAAATAACACATAATCAGAAATGTGATACTACTTAGTAACAAAAAACTATTACTTAGAGAGAGATAAAGTTAAATCTTACTGTTCTTTGAGGTTCAATATTTGTCATCTTAAAAACATTATCAAATGCATCTTGAAATGGTTTACAGATAACAGGGGTCCTTGGTAGCACAGTATCAACATTAGGCCTAGAAATGTACTCATAAAAATCAAAAATTCCTTTGGAACTTTGTTTATATTCACTGCCATCTATATTGGATTTGAAGGAATTTAGAGTCTCAAAGCTTATGATTCTTTCAAAACAATCTTCCAATCCAAGCCTTTGTAGCACTCTATTAGCATGTGCCTCATCTGAGTTTGTAAAAACCTATATGAAAATAAAATTAAAATAAATACTATAAGTTATAATTTATGAATTATATGTATTACTTTGTCATCAAATAATGATAAAGAAACTTACAATTTTTGGAAGGGGTAGACTTAGCAAAATTCCTCTGAGAACAGGGTCAGGTTTTAGCATATTATATGGCAATTTCCCATGAACAAAGCTGCTCAACATAAAATAGTTTCACTTTCATTCTAAGGATTAAAAAATATATATAAATGGTCATACACAAAAAATGAACAAATCACAAATATGTAAAGACATTTTACCCATGAAAGTCATCATAGTCAAAGTCATAGCCAATTGCCTAATGAGAGCAAAAAGAGACAAAAAACATGATTCAATAAAATAAATAAAAGACCTTTAATTAATTAAATTAATAAATATAATGAAAGTTCTATTATTAATTTATACCTTGAGACCTGCCATCGTTGTCCCATAAGTCTTATATAATGAAACACATAATTCAGGAACTTGATCCTCTTGTATCCCAAGCTTTTGAAGCATGTACTCTGCAATATGCAATGTGCAATGCATCCAATAAAAATAAATAAATTCCATAAAATTGAGATACATTAAAGTAATCACTTCAACATAGTGAAAATCATTACCTTGAATATTTTTGGTCACGTGCCCTGACAACCCAGAACTTAAAGGATAAAGTGTATCATCAAGATCTGCAAAGATCAAACAACAAATTATAAAAATAACCCAAAAAAAATATGAATTAGTGAAAGGTGAAGGATTTGAATTACCAAATAAAAGACAATCATATTTAGCCTTTGATTCCTGGAACTGATCCCCGTTTTCCATTTTATAATCTAGTAGAAGAAAAAACAAGGTTATATATATTTGAAATTTAACATTTAATTAACTATTGAAAAGATTTGAAAATGTAGTAGTACATACGAAAAGAGAGCTAAAGTTGAAGAATGAGAAGAGAAGTTTGTTGTTGTAAAAGTTGTGAAGGAAATAAATAATGGCGTTGAGAGAAAGTGATTGTGAGTGGTTGTTTCTTTTGAAATGTGAATAGTGATCGTGTCGACAGCACAAAAATACTACTAATTGAAATTTTGACTTGTACCACGTTGTCCATTCCAATGTCGACGCGTTGCTTTTCTTTACTCCATATATTCTATGGGTTTGAGGTTAGAAAACAGAACATTAATTCATTCTTTTATGATAATTAGTTTTTATGGATTGTTATAGGGAATAGTTTTCTACAATACAAGAATATTTTGATGTGTAGTTAGAAAAGTTGCATCCCAAAAGACAAATGTTGAAATATCCTAGTGGTGCTACATAGATGTTTGACGTGGAAAGGTTTCATGAAATAATATAATTTTTGTTACAATATCAATTGTCACAACCTGAATTTATTGAGATGGTAAAAGTAGATAATGGTCAAGTCACTGGATGTGAGGAAGAAGAGGAAACTCGTTAGTTGGACATTTTTTTTAGAAAGTTAAAAGAATTTTTTTGGGAACAAGAAGATATGCATAAACTAACTAAATGACATTAGGTCTTGTGCATAGCTTTAGTGGTTTAATCTTATATTAAGATTAAAGGACATCTATTTTATTAAGTAAAATGTATATGCGGCAAAAATTTGTTTTCTCTCATGCATTGACATATGATATTATAAATAATAAATAATAAAATAAGATATAAATAAATAAGACTTATTTTTCAAATAAAATTTTATAATTATGGCAATTAATACAATTATCAAGTAACATAAATAGAATTTGGAAATTTCTTAGAATTTAAAGCTTTGATAAGAAAATATTCTAACAACAATATTATTATTTACAATAATTGCCAAATTAATAGTTTCTAAAGCGAACTAATTTCTAATTTCTAAACCTATAAATTTTCGTAGCAATTAATGCATTACTATTGTAGCTTTATGCTAAAATAAATTATCTAACTTCCTGCCTTAGTACATAGTAAAGGTAATAAATACACTTAAAATAATTAAAAATATATATTTATATAATTATTAATTTCAAAAAGCATAAAATTTAAACAAATAATGTATAAATAACACAATTTTTTTATTGCTCTTTAAAACAAAGTAATGGTCTTTGATTATGTGTCCCATTTCGCTTGCCATCATATAGAAACAAATATACCGTTTCAAACTCAATTCAAATTGAAACAATTTCGCTGCATTGTATTATATGGTTAAATCAGAATAATCAATACACACGTATCATATGTTTATAGAAACAATTTAAAAGTTGTTTACTAAACAATTTATATGTTTATCACTATTGCTATTTTATTTGAACTATGTGAGCTTCTCAAACATGCATAAAAATGTTTTTTCTGAATTAAATTCCTGTATCTATACAATTTTTTTGAATGTTTATCATATTTCGCGTTCAAAGCTTATGATGGAGCCTTTTATATCTTGATTAATGGTTACATATTTTTATTTATCTTAATTTTTAATTATATATTAGTGGTCTTAATGTATATATTAAAGAAATGATATAAAATTGATTATGTGGTTGAAGTGTATAATTTAAAGAATAAAGTGACAAGAAGAGTGATAAGAAGACCAGAGGTATAAATACAAACAATATACACTATATACAGTTGTTCTGTATAATTTTTAATCATTGTTTTACTTTTCTATATTAATATCAAAAATGTATTTTGATAATTCGAATTTGTATGGACAATTAAAAAAAATTCAGTTAAATAAAATAATTTGATTTGACCACTAAAAATAATATAATTTCATAGTAAATTTACATACAACTTTTGGAAGTACATCCAAGAACTTTGAATCGAAGTAGATCATTTGGGTTGACTTGATATGATTGGATAACTAAAAAATTCCTTGCTCTTGAATAAATATTTTTGACATTAAGTAATAAAAAAAATTGCATTTTTGATTTCATATTAGTTTGACCATAATGGGACTCCCAGTAGATTATAACATTTTAGTTTTGAAATGATGAATTAAGAAATAGAAACTTCGAGTTAGTATGAGTTGTGTTAAATTGGAGCCACGTATAAGTAAAATGGTGCTGAGGTGTCGTATCAAGCGTATTCGAGAAGAAGCCACACACACATATAAATATTTGCATAAATTGACGTGCCATAAACATTATTATATCACTCACTGGCTACCTTACACTTTGCATAATTCTCCTTACTCGTGTTTCTATTATTACTATTATTATAATAATTAATGATGAACGGTGGGTATGAAGAGATGAACGGTGGTTGTTCAACGCCGAAGAGGTGGGAATGCCAAATACAGACGGCGTTAGTGCCACCTCCACCGCCGAAGAAGAAGCCATATTCATTTGGGAGGGAAAAAAGAAAGGCTCCGAAGAATGGTTACTTTAAGATACCTGAAAACCTCGACCAACTCTTCTCTCCAGCATGCCGTTAATTAGTATCAATCAATCTTCTTTTTTTTTGGAAACAATGTGTATTGTATATATTTACGTGCTACTTTCATTTCATTATGTCTATTTTTTGGACCTCTATCATTATGTAAATACCTACTCACTCAATCAAATATTCGACTATCATCCACATTATTTCTCCAATTCTTTTTATTTATTTATGTCTTATAACCCGTCAATTTTGTTGTGAGAAAGGGCTCCACTTTCATTAATATTTAGTAATCTATTTTAAATCTCTTCATTTTTTTTAAATTTTTGGTGTCTTTATTTCGTTCATAAAATAAATTTTGTTTATTTAAAACGAGTTAATATTAAGAAAAAATAATTAATATTATAAAATAATAAATAATTTGAAGAAAAAAAATATAGTAGACGAGATATCTAAATATGGGGAGATTATTATACATATGAAATGATATATATGATTATTTTTAGTTTTTTAATATAATGATTATTTGAATTTTTCTCATGTACCACTAGAACTACGAGAGACAAAAAATTGAAACTTGAAAAGACAAAAATACTTTAACCGGAAAACTAATATTTCGTGTTATAGTGAGTAATTGTAAAATAATTTTTTTTAAATGAATTACTATTTTATTAATATTAATTTTTAATTATACTAATTAATTAATCCTACCTAAATTACTTTTAATTTAATATTATTTTTAATCTAATATTATTTTTAATATAATATTATTTTTAATTTAATATGTTCCACTACATAGTTATGGTATTGGTAATGTTGTTTGATAATAATATTTTTGTAAGTATTATGTTTTTTTATCTATGTCTATAAATATAAGTCTCTCTTGTTAATTTTTGTTGTTGTTGTCATTTTTATAAGATGATAATTATTTACTTAACAGAGAGAGTACTATCTATGTATGTAAAAAAAATATTATATTAGGTTGTACGTAATACTTATGTGGTGAATTTAATTAATTGATAGGTAAATAATCCAAAGATCTTATAAGATAATGTTAGAGTCTGTTTATTTTGTTTTACAAATTGGAGAAGAACTAACTAGTGTTGGAGGACAGAGGGTGACTTGGAATATGAGATCACACGAGTGCTTGTCATTACCAAATAAACTTTTTTCTAAGAAAACAATTAAAAATGAATGAGCTTGATGTTACCTTTTTACTCGATGCATCATCGGTTATCTAGCTAGATTCATTGATTCTTCTTATGATATTACATCTCTACGATCATAACCACTAGCCAACCAACACGTGGAAATTAGAGAATGGATTTATTTCACATCACTTGATTACATATATTTTTTTTTAAAAGAGCACTTGATTATATTATTATATAAAAGTTCATGTCAATCTTTTGGTCACGAATATATTTATAAATAATTTTTGGCAGTTATCAAAATTATTAATTTCTCAGCTAACTACTAGCTTAAAAAGGTTCAGCCATGGGGTGTTCTGCTTCATTTGCCCTTGGTTCTAATGCTCTGATCCCAATTTAGTACACATGCATCTAATTCTCAAATTAATTAATCTTATTAGACTTTTCCTTTTGCTAATTAGATTTATTAATCAACTTTCGGTGCCGTGTTCAAAAAGCCTTATCACCCGGGATTAGAGGTTGGTAATCAATATATATATTATTAATAATTAATAATAAGCTTACTTGTGTTACTGATTTATATCCCTACTACTCTTTTTCTCTTGCTTTAACATGCAAACACTCTGATTTTATAGGCTCAGACAGAGTGTATGCTAAAAAACATCAACATATAAGGAGCAAGATGTGTCACATATATCTCACAAGTTAGTATATGCGGGTGCAGCATCATCAAGATTCACAAGGCTTATCAATTTGAAGTTTCATTATATAAATTTGAGAATCTTGATGATGCTGCATCGACAAATACATGACTAATTAATTTCTGTTCAAATTAGTTATGCAACCAAGAAATTGAAGAACAAGGTAAAATATATTGATATGTGTGTGGGTGAGTTTTAGTACGTATGTTGTTCATGTTAATGTGTCCTTCCATTCTGCGATATGCCTTTGTTTATGTATTTTGCTAATGGCTAGAGGAGCTTGAATTATATATAGTTAGTCTTTTAAGCAACCATTAAATGAGATATTTAGTCTTTAATTGGACTTTGGACCTATAAAGGAAAACATATCATAATATTAAAATTTAATTTAGTACTATAGTCAGTTAGCACTCTTTATGTGAATTTTTGTGCATAGGCACTTAACAATAATCAAAATTTATGTTGTATGCATTAGTTTTAGTGTTGTCTTATCCTATTTATTTAAAATGATCTGGGCACATTTTAATTTTGGCCAAAGCATAATAATGCACACCTTACAGATGTTAAATGAGGTATGCACATGTTAGTGAAACTACTAAAAGCATTTGAAAGACAAACTTAGAGCGCTGAATGACAATAATAAATACACACAAAAATTGATAGGTCAATTGTGTAAGGTTGTTTTTTTTATATCTTTTCATTTATACAATTTTATTGATACATGTGAAATGATGATTTTGTGGGATGGAGAAAGTAGGGGTGGACAACGGTCGGATTCGGTTTGAAAATGGCACACCGAAGGAAACCCGCGATTAAGAATGTTTGGCCCATCTCCGACCGTTTAAAGCATCGGTTATGGAAGGCGGCGGTTTGACGGTTTCAGCGGGTAGTCGGATAACTTGAGTCAGTTTGACAGCTTTAATGTAAAAAAAATCTAAAAATTTGACCATAAAAGTTTTCTCATAATAAAAAAGAAAGTGAGAAAATTAATATAGATACAAAAAGATTTCAAATTTAGAATAAATACAAAATCTAAAACTAAAAAATAGCAAATGGAGTAAATAGTGAAAATAGGTAGAAACTTGGTCGGATTTGGTCTTGAAGAAGATAGTAGATGCAATAATTGCTAGGATCTATGTAGAGACTAACAAAATAGAGAGATTGAGATGAGGCTACAATAGATTTGGAACCAACAACAATGTTATGTTGGGAAAATCTTGTCAAAACTGGAACCTACTACTAAGAAGACGAACCGGAGCATAGGAGGGAGAAAGATTGAGAGGAGGCGCTAGGTTAGTTTGTTGCATACAGGTCGGTTTCGGACACCAATAAAGTTGAATCTCACCACCCGCACCCATCTAAATAAAGCTGAATGAAACTTATTTTTTCAAAACGTTGACCCGTGACCCGACTTCCATCCATCCGATTGCTTCAGTTTCTATACGATTTTGTCGGTTTCGAGAAAGTAGTTTCGTGAATAAATTGAAATGAGCTATGTACCTCAACATAGTTACAAGCTTTCTCATCTAACTATATTTTTTTTTACAATCTAACTTTATTATATAAGTGTCTTTTGTCAGGTAAGAGTTAAATCCTTATCTCAAATGAAAAACCTCTCATGATATAAATTTAATTCAAACTAAGGCTTTATCATGTTAGGCTAAGAAAATAGCAGTGTGATTATGTGAATATATTTTAGATATAGGAAATACACCAAGCACGTGAAATAGCAATATGGAGAGAGACAATTTCTAGTTTAATTAAAATAATTTGAAATCTCTAATACTTTAGAGATTGATTGTGTATGGTAATTATTTAAACTACGTTAGTATATTATATTTAATTATTTTTATAATTTAAATTTTGAGTTGATTTTATTTTAAAAGTCTCGATACTCAATCAAACTCATGGATATCTAAAAATTTGTCTTTGTATTAAATTAAAAAAAAAATCTAATTGATGGGTTGAGAAAGATGCAGCACATACAATTTGGGCCAGGAGAGAAGATGAGTAGTTTTGGTATTGGTCTTTTTTGTGTCAAGGCTAATGGTTTGTTGAAATGATCACAAACAAACCACATGCGAGACTGGACATGGTAAGAAAGTTATACTCTGGACCCCTAATTTTACCTATACCATCATAATATTTTAAAAATATCAATTTTATCTTTAATTATGTATATTATTTTATTAACTATTAAATAATTCAAGTTTAATGGTATATAAAAGATTTCGGAAAATTATTCGAAATTTGTTTATAAGATTTTCGATACAAAAGATTAACTAGAAAACATAAATAAATAAAAATATTATATAGTACAAATTAAAAAGGTGTCTATTAAAAAACTTTAAAAAAAAATTACGGTACAAAAGGTTAAAAAGGTATCTATCGGAATTTTTTTTTTAAATTTTTCAATACAAAAGGTTAACAAAATTGTGTATCAATTACACTTTTAGAGGATGTATTGTTCCAATATATCTATTTTAATGATCCGTTTATCGAATCATTCCAATTGATGTTGAACCCCAAAGCAAGAGAAGGCAAAGCTTTTCGGAAAGTGGGTTTTTCTGAACCAATAAAAAATCAAACCAATTTCCATATTCTTGGTACCGAAAAAATTAGTGAAATTTTTTTATTTCCATATTCTTGGTACCGAAAAAATTAGTGAAATTTTTTTCCGGTACACATCTTTTAAAAACATGAGTTAAAAAAATAAATTAAATAAATAACAAAGTAATAAAAATTTTAAAATAATAGAAATTAGAAAAACTTATGGACTTGTTGTTTTAAGTTTTCTAGTATATAACTATATTCTGAAAATGTTAAAAAAAAAAATTCTAGTAGTTTCAGAAAACTTCAAATAAGTTTTTTGGTACCGAAAATCTTGAAAATAAGATTTTTTGGAATGTATATTATGTATTGAAAAACTTGAAGAAAAAAAATTAAAAAAAAATTTCGTAGAAAAAATGAAATAATAAGATAATAAAAAATAAAAAGTTTTAATATTTATATGAAGGTAGAGTTGTCAATTCATTGTTTTTGTGGGGTATAAGTTAAATATAAGGAGTACATTGTATAATTTCCACATGGTAATTATCAATCCAGCCCAAACTTATAAATTGCTTGTGGTTGCTAGCTCTTTTTCTTACTTTCTTTGACAAACAAACAAATATATAAACTATAAAGACTTTTAATTAAGTATGCAGTTTACTGTTGGAGGTTGAATCTACAGAAATACATTAGACTTCCATAATTCCTCGAATAACTTCTAATAGAAGGGATCAACGGATAAAAAGAAAGTGTACAATTTTTTATTAAATAAATTAATAAAAATAATTTTGAAGTTTAAGATAATTAAGAAAACTAATTAGTATAAATGTAAAAATGTTATTTCCTTGTTTCTATAAACGTATAATTTCAAGATGTGTAGTTATAATCATTAAATATTTAATCTTATAGAAACACACAAAAATTGATATATTTTTTATTCTACGTCTTCTTTATCCATCCTAATTATATGTTTTAGGGTCAATTTTAAACTTTATTTAAATAAATTTTTTCTTCTTTTTATTTAAATAAGTCATTTGTACATTTATTTAGTTTTTTATTCATGTTTTTTTTTTTTGTAATTTTATTGTATTAGTGCGATAGTTTTTTTTATTTTGTTGTGGTATTTGTTTCAATCAAATTGAGATAACAATTTTCAATTAAATGTATATTCCATTAATGATTTGAGCTTCATCAATATTACAATTTCAAATGCATGAATATTTTAAATATTTAAATCTTATTATATTTGTAGATATTTTTCATTTTATGTTATAAATTTAGATGATGGGAATTATTTTGCAAATTTTTTAATTTTTAATTTTTACTATTTTGAATTGTATTATTCTTAATCAATGAATGATTATCATTTTTTAAATAAATCAACTAAATCAATAATCCTATAGAACACATATTTCTAAAATATTAATGCACTAAGTTATTCCAATTTTTAAATAAATTAAAAGTAATAATATATTTAGAATATTTTGTGTGTGTAAATTGAATATTATCTATAAACAACAATATAGACTAATTTTTCGATCAAATATAATCATAACCGATAACAAAACTCATACTTAAAAGTTTTAATGTTGTAGTATTTAGTATTTAAGTTGCAAAATATATATTTTTTGTCTTTTATCTTTTATTTATTATTTATTTTGATCTTTTATTTATTTTTGCTATTTATCTTTTATAATTATAAAAGATAAACATTGATCTTTTTCAATATATATATATATATATATATAGATTCCAAGAAGAAGTATAATCACTCTCATGAACTGTAGTAGTCTATGAATTGTTGGAGTCTAATGATATATACTAAACATTTATTTATATATTTTATTTTTTAATAGTCCTTTTTCACTATAAACATTTCAAACGGAAATATAATTATTGTTGTACACTGTTATATAGTTTTTATTGTAGTTTAGTGTTATTGTAAAAAGGATAAATATTTATCAACTATTAAAATAAAAAACATAAATAAATAAATAAAATATAAAAAATCAAGATAATTTTTTTTTAATTTCTAAACCATATTTCTTTTGCTTAACAACCAATGGAGAGTTAAAAATTAACAATGGAGAGATATTTTACATCAGCCAGAGCAGACCACGTGAAATGATTTTGACCATCCACGTCACCTTTTGACCAAACCTAATTTGTAACTAATGCTTTATGACTGATTGCACATCATATAGCTAGCTTATAATTATAATAAATTACTTCATTTTTCTGTATCTTCAATTTTTATAACAACTCTGAATTTGTGTTGTACCAAGAGGGACAACCACACAATTCACAGGCTCGATTTTTACGGCATCCATTCCAGTCAAACCCTCAAAAACATTGTTTCACATTTGACTCATATAATCATTTAGGTGCCAAAAGAAATTGGTGAACATACATGTAATTTTTACACTAATTTTGTTTACCAATGATAATGATATACTTACACGCATGTGATTGCAAACTTTTGTTTTTTGACCAGTCAAATAATCTTCATAATAAAAGTTTGCTTCCAAATCATTATATTCTTTCTCGATGTGCATTTCATATCTCTTCCAATTTCTTTCTGATTACATTGATTTACATGTTTGTTGTATATATTTTAATTCCCGCTACAGTACTCTAGCGGCGAATTTAATTAATTAATTAAACTAAACTCATGCTTATACAAAAACACAAATCAATTTTTTAATAATAATAAAAAAAAAAACACAGATCAATTCCTTCACATGATAACTTCTGCAGGACCGTTCTGTTCAAAATATTAAATTTAGACAAAAATGCCAGATTTTAAAATTTTAAATCTGAATCATATTGCTTACTATTCTAACTACTGCCCTAGCTACAAAGTTGCAAAGCCATGTGCCTCTGAATTCAAGCATAAAATACATGAGTTAATGAGTACAACATTATGGGTGTTATTTAAATCTCACTGTATTAGGAAGACCGACTTATAAGTTTTTTCTTTTGTGGAAAAAATGTTTAGGTAGTTTGGGTTAATTTGGGAGGTTCACCATTAGGAGTGAGAATACTTAAAGCTTTGCACAAATAGATATATATGTTATAAAAAGAAAATCAAAGTCCAAGTTTGCATGTTAAGTTTTTTTTAATATTTTTTTCGAATAATTTTATTTTAGATGTGCTCGTCGCAAATTATGAATCTTTTTTTAAATAAAAATTCGAATTTAAATTCATTATATTGTAAAAGTTTAATTTCTTCCGTTAAATTCAACTTTATTAACTACCGATTGTAATTTAATTTTTAGATTTGATATAATCTTGTATGTTATGTAAGTTAGGTTAAAAAACTATCTTTTTTTTATAAATTTTTAATTTAACAAAACTACTTAATCTTTTAACTTAATTTTTAAAATTTCAAAATGTATTTTTATGAAAGTTCTTATTCTCACTCATTTATCCTCTATAGTCCAAAGTAGGCTCCAATACTAAAAAAAGTGACTAAAGAGATACTAATAAAATACTTCCTAGTTACTAACAAGGTCTTTGTACGATTAACATAATTTAAATTAACATCTTTTAGCTTATGAGATATGAGTTACATCAATACTAACTTGACAATCATTTGTTTGCAAACCGACTTACGCATATAGGTTGAGGAAACATTTTCTTCCTAAAGCAGTATTCAAAATATAGTTATGTTAGCATAAAAAAAATTATAATGTCACGGATAGAATATTCAATTGGTGACTTATGGAAAATTGAATATGTTATGAGAAAGAGATTTTGAATTCTAACTAAAGAAAATGAACTTAACTATTAATTTATTGATATTTACCAATAAAAAATACCAATAGTAAGATACTTTTAAAAATATATCAATTTATTAATAAATTAATTTATTTTTATCGGTTGAAATTCATATAAATCTACTTCATTAATATGAAACCTGCATAGTTTAGTGGAGTCTATTTAAATTTTAGTCGATAATAAAATTTATTAAAAAGTATATTTTTTTTGTAAAAATATATTTTAAAAAGTGTGTTATTTATAATCTTGTGTTAATATATATTTAAATTCAATAGAATTAAGAAGAGATCATAAAGATGCTTTAGCACCGAATCCATATGCAAGAGGCAATTAAGGGTGATCATAAGATTGACCATATCAGAGCCACTAGCCTATTAATTATCCATCTTCTTTCTCATAAACGTTGCTTTCAAACTTTGAAAGAGAAAGATTAATAAATAAGAACATATATTGCCTTTTCTTATTTATTATATATATTTTTGAATATCCTTAAAGAGAGACAAAATTCAAAAATCATTTTCATCGACAACTATCTCAAACAACAATCATGTTCATACGAATCAAATGTGAATCGTCAACACAAGTCTCTCTTAATAAACTCATAGTTTAATTATTTAGACACATTTTTTGACTACCAAGGATGCAGGATACTGTCATGTGTCATCCACGTGCACATTATACTTTTTTTTCACTGAAGAAAAAGCATCTTATAACTGCAAATTCGGCACAAGAGTTGTGGTGCATGAAGTCAATTAAACTTCAACCATTCAACTTAGGATTCTCGCAACTGTTTCCTTGAACACATCAAAACAAATTAAAATTCATTTTATTCTTTTATGTTCTATACTAAATATAAATGATTCAACTTTAATTTTTAAGGAAGAAAAATGAAGTATTTGAATAACTTAATTTATATAAAATATTAAAATGAATGTTTAAAAAGAGAAATTATAATCGTAATGAAGATTGAATGAAAGATAAAAACAAAAACTAAAGTGGTGGAGTAAAAGGCAGAACACAAACCACCACATGAGAACCAGCTAACATTTGTCTATACAGGAAAAGATTTAAATAAGTGACTGCTCATTTTGAACCGTACAAGATGTATGTCTTCAAAAAGAATCATAGCATATCCGAGGCTATTCAACGGACATACTTTCATTTCTCAACCCCACCACACTTCAAATTAAAATGTGGAAGGAAAATACTAGAAAATGTTCTTTTTCTTTTTTTTAGAAAAAATATATATTAGAGAAAACACACTTTAATTTAATGCCATATAAATTCACCAAACATTTATGATCAACTTTATTTATAGTCCTATTAACGATTTTTGACTAACAAATCATTAATTAGCGCATGTGTAAGGTATGATGATCTTTATTGAAACAATTTTTAATTAAATTTCATTTATTTTTCGATCGATTTTTGAATTATCATATACTTTTTCCTTATGAATAAAACCAAAAAAAGGACATTATAATTTGACTTAAAATGTTCTCATAAGTGGATATGTATATGGCTATATAAACACAATGGTAACCATATTATAGTAGCATGTATTGATGATCTTTTTGAATTAATACTTACACACACTCTCACTAACCTTCTTATTCTCTGTTATCACCATAGCCTTTTTTTCCCATACACACACATAAAGAATCAGTTTCAAAGTGTGGAAGCTAGCTAGTTTTGGATATTATTATTATTGTTACATCTTTTTAATGGATGAGAAGAGAAAAACAGGAAGCTCAACTTCAAAGTCATTGTTCTCAAGAAGTTGCTCAACAAGAAGCTCTACTTCAAACTCTTCACTCTTAAGAAGCTCTTCCACTTCCTCAAAATGCAACCTTTCAAGAAGCTTTTCGCAGAAGAACCCTTCTATAGGTAGAAAATGCACCAATTTAGCTAAGGAACAGAAAGCAAGATTTTACATAATGAGAAGGTGTGTAGCCATGTTAGTTTGTTGGCACAAACATGGAGATAATTAAATAGAATCAACTCTATTGCAATATTTGCATAGATCCATTGTTTAGATTTCACAAGTTTGTTGCAACTTAGACAAGTTTTTTTTATTTCTGATCTTAGTGGATAATTTTTATTCTTCATGACTTGAATATTATAGATTTGAATGTAATTAGGAGTTAACTAAGTCGAGTTAGTATTAGATTTACACATTGGTGTGGAAATATACATATACATCAAATTAGACTTAAGATTAATCTTTTCACTGCAGCCAGGACAGAACAATTATATTCTAAGTTTCAGTATATATATATATATCTTGATTATACACCTATTGTTTTATCATAGATCGTGCTTAAAAGCTTTCTCTCTGTTTTTTACCATTTGTAGTAGTACTTAGATCTGCATTGGAAAATACTATAAGCCTATAACCTTGATTGTTTACTCCATAATATGTCACACAACTAACCTTGTTTTTTTTTTTTTTCTCCAATTTTTTTACCTCTTCAATGAAGCCAAAAGGGAATTTTGCAGTACCATCCATTATTCCTCCATATGTGGAAGTTGATGACAGTAACATCTTGGTTAATCTTGAGTATTTTTTTTCACACCTAATTTTTCATTCATCATCTTTACACATTTTCCATTATATACTGGTATATATCTTGTATTAGTACATATTTTCATCCTAAATCAAAGCTCACTAACTATATGAATTTGTGTTAGATAATACAAACAAAGTTTTGATATTAAGGGCTATTTTTTTTTTTTTTTAATTTCTCCTAAACAATAAGTGTTTCATTTGTCATTACTTTCTCTCTTAAATTGTCATTTTACAATAACAATATAACATTAATAATTTTTTCACTAATATACTCTTATTTATCATATCTCAACTCATTAAATTTCTCCACTAACTATAATTAATAAAAATATTTAAATAAATAAAATTCATTTAATCATTAAAATTAATATAATTAATTATTTTTTTTAAGAATTGTGTAAAACTCATATGAGAGACACTTAAAATGAATGAGAAGAAAGGAGTATAACATTAAGTCTCCAATTTTAACCAAATAAATATAGCAATGAAGTGTTGATCAACTCGCCCCTGTAAAGAAAAGCATTTGGGGAATTAAGCTTCGAATCCAAATAGAGTGGCCCACATTTGTCAAAATGAGGTAAATCCAATGGAGCTGCCTGATTGGTCAGTAGTTAGTATGAACTGGGCCTTTAAACAATCAAGAGCTCTCTTTTTTAAAACTGAAGTTTGTAACTTTTTTGATTGATGTTTTTGAATTTCGAAAAATTGTTTCAAAATAAATTTATGTCACCGAAAATATTATTGAGTTGAGTCGCGGACTAGGTCGCTCTCTTCAAGACGTTTTGCGGCGATGGTCAAATTGTGTAAGACAGACTATCAACTACAAAGTCCCTATGATATAAAACAACTCAGACAAACTGAATCGGAGTTCTATTATATTGTAAAAAATCGTTCTAAAATTACACATTCAATATGATAATTAATAACTATCACTTGTAATATGGTACTGATGATCACTCGAAAGAAAGAAAAGAAGATGAAGAAGAAAGTGAGAAGTAGAGAAAAGTCTCAGATTTTCGGAGAACTACTGGTGTGCTTTTCTAACTGCATCAAATCGGATCCGCAGAAAATTACCATTCGAAATTTTATAGTTTTTGACCGGACAAAAATCTGATACGCGAATCATACTAAACTAGAACACGAAAAAAGCTAGGTTTTGACCAGAACAAACTTATGTGCGAATTCAGCGAAGGAATAGATGGCGACCCATGTGTGTGGTGATATATTTGTGTGCGTTCTCACCCTTCACAAAATTGGGGATCCTTTCGGATACATCCCAATTGTCATATCTTCATTTTATAAACAATATCAGTATATGTCATTCCTCATATGCGGGACTTCCTAATTTTTTCAATTCACACCAACTAACTCTCATTATGATCATCATTGTTTTCAACAATCTCTTATTATTATCTTCATCATTTCCAACAATGATCCTTAGTGCAATGAAGCGAGTTAGTTACTATAATTAACATTTGTTATCTCATAATGGTGCGCCACATTTTGATCTCTATGGTTGGCTTTAGTAATTTTTTAGAATGTCTCCAATCTAATTGGTTCATTGTATTTTATACTTTTCTAGTGTAAACTGGGAAGAAACAAAAACAACTGATTGTGATTTTCTCCGTGTGGAAGAAAATGGTCCCCGCATGCTCTCTCGTAGTGTTGATAATTTACCGTCCAATAACAAGTGGGATTATTAGATCTAGTAAATCCTACTTAATCATTTTAAGGGGTTTCTACCATGCACTCCCGTGAAAATATAATATTATTTTTTTGACCACCTATAAAATCTTTAAATTTTTTACCTTCTCATTTTTCACCCTCAATTTCGAAAGTTTAGAAAAAATATATCATCAACTTTCGAAACTCTCCAAACTTTCGAAAATCAAATTAAGTGCAATCTCGAAAATTTAAATTTTCAAAACATAAAATTTTCAGATTTGTGAAAGTTTCGAACAATTTGAAACTTTTGAAATAGTAATTTTCCACAACTTTTGAAATGCAAATTTTCAGAATTTTCGAAGTGAAAAATTTTAGAATTTTTGAAAGTTTCGAACAATTCAAAACTTTAGAAATAGGAAAAATGAGTTATAATAGGAAACTTTTGAAATATGAAACTTTCGAAAGTTATAGTAAATTCTTTAAAATTTCGAAAGAAATGGTGAAAAAATGAGTGGTAAAAAATTGAAGATTTTATATATAGTTAAAAGAGAAAATTTGTATTTTAATGTTGATTGGAGGGTGGAAGATTTAAGTGTGATGGTGCAGTGTAGAATCCCCTCATTTTAATCAGAAATCAGTCTTATAGTTGATCTAAAGTGTTCAACTTGTGAACTATCTTAATGGAAACACTAGTTACGGTATGAGTATTGAATTAAAAAATATTGTATTTTTGTTTTCTTTTTTGAGATTCTATATTGGTCTTAGTCCGTCGTTATAAAATTGACTGGATTATTTTTTTCTTTTCAATACACTCTTTATATATAGTATTATTGAGTTTAGTGCATGAATATAAATGGTGGATGACTCAATCGAATAAACTCCGGTATTATAAGATAAACAAAATTGATTACTAGATTTATCGAAGGAAAAAGTCAAAAAATATATATATATATATATATATATATATACATGATTTTTGAAATATAATTGCAAAACTTGAAAAATAGACTTAACAAATAAATTGAACTTAATAAACTGGATTGTTTTCATAACCAACAAACAAAGAGAATTAAGTATGTTTTTTTTCATAAGCAGAGAATTAAGTATGTAATATATATTGACAAAATGGTATAATTATCATTAAAAACTCATACACAAAAGCCAAGAGGCTTATATTGATGGAATTTTTTGGCTTTGGTTTAGCAAATAGGTATATTTATATATTTAGTTACCCAAATACAAATTTATTGGTCCAAAGAAATACAACAAAAATAATTAGTTCATGATTTATTATTAGTCCAAATAGATAGTACCGGCCATAACTAATTTTAATATTGAAATTATTATCATTATAGAGAAAAATAACATACTTTTTATACATTGAAAAAGAAATAAAAAATATTACATTAAAACAGATGTTGTCAAAATATGCTTAGCACATAATCAATTATCTACGGATGAATTTAACTCATTGAAATGTCGTCAAATTTCATATTTCTAAATAACTAATTATTAATTTTTATTTCCTTTGTTGCGGATATAATTTACATTTTATATAATAATTAATTTTGTTTGTTTATTGATTAAGCAGTTTCTTTTTTGTGAATTTGAATATAATTCTTAATGTTTTTGTTAATTGGTTAAGATTAATATATTGATTTTGTAATATTTTTATATTTGACTATTCCATAAAATTTGTCTTAACTTAAGTACTACTTACACCTAACAATATCAATATTTTACTAATTGAGTTAAAAGTTAAGAACAAAATATTGCATTTTATTATCTACATTATATTCAAAGTTACATTGATAATACTACTAATAATAAATACTGAATAGTGTCTACAAAAGTTAATAGTTTATCATTGTTAATATTTTAGTGAAATTATTTATAACTTTGGGTTGTTATTATTCGTTTTTGATTAAAAAATATAATTCAATTAAATTGGTAAAAGAAACAATAAAAAATAATTATAAATAATAAATATGTGAAGAAATTAAATGACAACACTCTGGAATAAGATTCTTACAAACATTATTTATGTTGATACATGTGAAACAAGAAAGAAAACACATTGAGTGATATATAAGATGAAATATGAAGGAATAGTTATATATAAAAGTTTGATTGAAGAAAGAGGAATAGACACACACACTCACACGATGATGATTGATGATTGATGATTGATGATCAGTCCCAAATCATGGCAATAGAAATTACAGTAACACCAAAAAGCACAGCAAGAAATTTAAACAAAGGAGTGTCAAAGCGTGTCTTCCTCTGAGGTTTAAAGCCTTCAGATATTAAATGATTGACAGCAACATAAACAAAAACACCACAAGCAATACCCATTGATATTGCATACACCCAATTCGCTGTGTTTCCTTCTGTTGTTGCATCTATTGCAATGCCAATTCCTACTCCTATTGGACTTGATATTGCAAATGCAAATGAATATCCTGCTGTTGTTATCAATGCTCTTTTTGGTAACATTCTAAGCAATGCTATTCCCATTGCTATTGCTGCAAATATCTTGTGCAATGATATTGTCCATAAAGTCCTCCATGCTTCTCTCTTACTACCTGCTCATATCATTATTTATCAATTGATAATCTTAATTATAATCATAATATAATATAAAATATACAAAAATGAACCTGAAACTCCAACCGCGATGCCTTCAAAAACAGAATGAAAACACAATGCAATGATGAGCAAAATAGTGTCTCCAATATTGGAAGTCTTCATGATAGCAACATCCGTAATTTCTTGGTGTTGGTGAGGTTCTTGAGGAGTTATCCCACCTTCTTCTTCAACCTCCAAAACCTTAGCTTCTCTTTTATTACTACTTGTCACATAAGCAACAACACAATCACCAAACATGGTGAGAAGATATCCACCACAAGCCAACATAAAAGCAAAAGGGTAAGTATTTGTAGTCAGATCTCTAAATGTTTCATTAGAATCACTCAAGAAATGAATCATAGAAGTTCCAAGGAAAACACCACCAGCAAATTGAGTTCCCAACAGAATAAAAACTTCGTTCCAACGGCAGAAATAAGGAGACACACCACTTAAGAAAGTTGCCACTAGCAAGATAATCAAACACCATATTTTCACAAGTACTAAACTCTTTGAACGTAAATTTGTTACTTTGTCGGAATCATCATCTTCTCCACCATGACCCTTGATTTGATACACAAAATAGGCTAAGAGACACAAAATAAGGAACGTTGACTTTAGGGTTTTCGTTTTAGAGGAGGAAGCCATGTACTTTGCTTTGATTATTAATTATTTCTCTTCTTCTATTCGTTCATTTTCATCTCTATATATTGTAGTACGTACTTTGTATTATTTGTACTACAAACTTTGACTTTTTTATACTCGTTTATTGTCCAACTTGTACTATACGCCTACAACACCCACACTTGGTAAATAAAAAACTGAAAAAGGATAGACTTTTATTAATCAAACTATCTTTATCAATTTAAAAATATTTTAAGAAAAATTTCAATTCGATGTTTTTAAATGATAACAATAAAATTAACTTTAAATGAATTTTGACTCATCATTAATTTAAATGTATGTAATTGTCAAATATTGATGACCGAATCCAATTTAATAATATTAACATTTATAAATAAAATTACCTTATGCGATAACATCGTTTTACCGTAAGCATGTATGCCAATTTTTTTATTAATTAGCTAATATATATTTAAGTGTTAGAAAAATTATTCACTTTAATCGAGTATATCATATTACAAACGCTTTACAAAACAAAACAAATGTAAGTTTTCTTTTACTCTTTTGTTCGTTGATATAATAGTTTACAGTCATTTTTATATCTGAAATTATATTTTTAAATATTGTATTATCTCTTTTTATTTAATCAAGGGTTTTTTCACACAAATTTTTTTTTAGGTGTTTTTATCAATGATTTTATTGTTTAAGTAATTCGTTGATTTGTTCGTCGTCGTAGTATAATATTTTATTTATTTATTATTGTATAGCTTTTATATAGACAAATGACTCATTTTATGTATACTATATTTTTTTTTGTAGAAGACTCACGGAGACTACCACCCAATTAAATGCCATATAAATCTTATAAATGACTTGTCAATATATGGTTGTATTGATTATAACATATACTACCTATAGTCGATATGAGATTGACATTATGCTTGGATTTTTTTGAAAATTAATTTTACAAACTTAATTTTACTCCAAATATTTAACCAAAAGTAACATATTAGATATTTTTAAATTTTCTATTTCACGGTTTAATAATATAAAAAGACTTTCTACCCATTTTGTCACTAAACCTAAAATACACTAACAATAAAATTTACATTCTATTATAATAAAATATATATCTTATTTTAATAAAAATACATTTCTTATATCAAACGACATTTATAAAAAAAATAACCAAAAATAAATACATTTTAAAAATAAAATGTATTTAAAAATATATTGATAAACGTGAATTCAAACATATATTCATACTCTATAATCTATACTAATATCATCCTTAAAAAAATAATATTACAAGCGCTTAACTATACCCATATTTTTATAGGGACTATATCTATTTTTTAACATATATATTAAAAGTCTGAAAGAGATTAGATTATATAATTTGATATGATATATGATCTTACAGTTATATTATTGTATTTGAGGAGGAAAAAGATTGATAGAGAGAGGAGGACGCCAATATGAATATCTGCCTCTAGGAATGTCAATACTCAATAGGTGGTGGGGCTAGGAATGAGAGCGAGAGTATTCATCCTCTCATTTAAAATGTTTTCCATCTCTTGTCTTTATTCTTTATTTTTTAGACTTCTTTCCCTCGCTATCCCTACTGTGGGAACTCTATCAACTTAAAATAATAATAATAATAATAATAATAATAATAATAATAATAATAATAATAATAATAATAATAATAATAATAATAATAATAATAATAATATTTCTTTTATTTTCGATTAAACTAGTAATAAAAGAAATTATTATGAGACACGTGAAAATTTATGATATCATAAATAAAAATTATATAAACAAAAATTTATATCATTGTAAGACAAATACATACGATATATAAAATATTTAAATATAAATATATATTCAGATTACTTTAATAATTTATTGAAAGACTACCAAAATAGGTGAATCTCTACAAGTATTCTCACTTTATTATATAAATTGACATCTTTATAGGCCGCTTCACGGCAAGCTAAGATTCAGCTGGCTATACTGAAGAGTCGTTTTTTGCTTTTACTAAAAAGGTATGTTTAGAAGAGTTAACAAGGTAATATTATAATTATTTTTTAAATTAAAACAAAAGAAATAAAATAAAGAAGTAAGAGCCATTTATTAACGTTTTAGTCTTTTTTTTTATTTTTTTTAATTTGGTCTTTATTTTAATTTTAAGTGACAATTTGATCTTTTATGTTTTAAAATGTCAACAATGTTATCTTTATTTTTTGCAAAAATTCAAAAAGTTCATCAAAAATTTCAAATAAAACCCATAAAATTAATTATCATCATCAATATAATATAATTTCATCAAATTCATAACTTAAATCTTTAACAACATCAAATAAAGAATGACAAATATGAGTTTATTTGAAGATTTTAGTTACAAATTTTATGAAATTTTTATTATATCAAAGAATATAATTAACTTTATGAGTTTTGTTTGAAAATTTTGATGAATTTTTGTAAAAAAAGAATAACGTTGTTGATATTTTAAAATATAAAAGTTCAGATTGTCTCTTAAAATTAAAATAAATGACCAAATCAATAGAGAAAAAAAAAGATAAAAAACTAAAACATTAACTAAAATTAAGTTAAGAGACCACATGTGGTATTTAACATAAAAAATATTATAATTACTTTTTTTAAAATCATTTTATTACAATATACAAATACAAACAATTTCAACAATTTTAATTTATGGAAAAATATATTTAAAATATATATATATTTAGAATTTAATTTATGGAAAAATCCTTATAAAGTTATATAATTAAAATGTTGGTGAAGAAGTTAGACTTTTTATTTGGTAGGTGTTCTTCTCCCACCCAAAAAATATAAATATTTTACAAAAAATTTTATTCTAAAAACGAAAAATTGAGTCAAATACACTATTAAAATAATGGAAATACCTTTTTAATAGTGGAAATTTTTACCAATCTCTTTTAAAATCTATTAAAAAAATTTCCATAATTTTACCAATCTCTTTTTTCACCCCTACATTCGAAACTTTCCAAAAATTTCAGAATATTATAAAGTTTCAAACTTTTGAAATTATTCAAAGTGAGTTTTTTCTATACGTCGAAACTTTAGTTAAATTCAAAATATTCGAAATATAAATTAACAGTATTAAATACAAATTTCAAAACCTTCGATGAATCTCAAAATTTTGAAATGAACTTTTTCAAAGACCTTCGAAAGTTTGAAAGAATGTGAAACTTTCGAAACTATAACCTTCAGAACTTTGGATGAATTTGAAAGTTCTGAAACACAAATTTCAGAAAATTTCGAAAGTTCAAATGAATCTGAAACTTTCGAAACACATATTCTTCTAAAGTTTCAAACATTCGAATTATGTCAATTTCGAAAGTTTCAAAAACTTCGAAACTTTCGAATTTTTCAAATTTTTTTAAAAAATTTATTACAAATTTTTGAAATTAGGAATATAAATTTATTACTAATTTTTAAATTTATTACTAATTAAATTATTAATTTAATTTATTACTAATTTTTAAAAATTCGAAACTTTCATTGAATTTCAAATTTTCGAAAGTTTCAATATGTTCGAAAATTTTGCATTTCAAAATTTTCATATTGTTTGAAAGTTTCGAAAATTTATGCATTTTGAAAGTTTCATCATCATAGAAACTTTTGAATTTCTAGTAAAATCTTGTTTCGAATATTTGGAAATTTTGAATTTTTACTTACTTTTGTATTTCGAATGTTTCAATATTTCGAAAGTTTGGTAGGGTCAAATTCGAATATTTAAAAGTTTCGAATTAAGTGGGTGAAAAAAGAAAAGTGAATTTTTGTTGTTGAGGTTTTTATATATAAAACTAAGGGCAATATGGTCTTTTGCATTTAAATAGGAGGTGGGAGGTCAAAGTGGAGGGTGCACGGCACAAACTTCATAGAACAATGTATACATGTTTTACATATTCCCACCCTCTCTAACAAGTATCCTACAATTTCTTGTTGGACAAAAATAGTCTTCTCATTCTGCAATCCGCGTGTTTGCATATTTTGAAGTCGGAACTATTTGATCAAAAACTTTGTTGTCAAATCCTACAAGTAAAGATATCCTATCAACTAAAAATACTTATTTGTCTTGGTCTTATCCCTCATTAAGAATATCTTTACTGCCTTTTTTACACCAATTTTTTCAATATATCTTGATGAATATTATCATCTCCAATAAACATTGTTAATTGAATAGATGAATTTGAGGTTCATGTTCCAATAGGAACTCAAATTTAAAAAATAAAAATAAAGCATTTTACAGTAAAATGAATTGATGAATTAATTGCTCTGCCAATGAATGATTTTTGATATAATTTTACATTGAAAATAGTTTTTAATTGTGGAAATGTAATGTAAATATTAGGAAGCTCAAATTAATATTATTTTCGAGGTGGGTAAAATGCTTTAGAATGAGACATATTTTAATTGATAGTGATGTAAAACTTATATAACTCACAAAAATGTGGTATTGGAATTGAGCCACTCTTTTGTCCACTCCATTATATTTCCATTAGGTATTTCTCTAAAAATTCTTAATTGCCTGATTTGCGTGCTAAATGAGAATGATACATGTAAAAAAATGAGGCAACTAGACGTAGCCTTTTATCTAACTAACTTTTACATTTAAAAGTAATTTTTATCTTTTTATGAGAAAAATAATTCATTAAATCACGTATGGCAACAAATCAAAAGTTAAAATTGTATAAATAAAATTCGAAGTCTCTTCAACTTATCCATGATCGAGATTATGAATAAAAAATTTAGTTAAATAGGGAGTGAACTTATTGATCTCGCGTCTACCATGGAGAATTATAAGCTATTAAAACTAAAATATAATTGCATATAATCTTCTATGATAAGACCCATATAAAATGTACAGTAATGATATTTAATTAAAACCAAAATTATATCGAAAAAGATTGACTGAGTCACAGAATCTTAAAATAGAAAATCATTCACAAAATCTAGACTTTTTCACATATCTAAACTTTTCGCTGCATTTGAAACTAGTAATGCATGAATTGTCCAACTACCAGCAGCAACTACCACTCTGTCTGCATCTCTTACCGCTGCTTCTAATCCTCAAGTTTCACCAAAAGGATGAAAAGAGACATCAACATTAAACTTAATTATATATACCTAAAGGAGAGCAATGCTATGTACTTGTGAAATAAGCATCGATGGATCTTCATAGTATCATAAATTTGCAAGAGTAATCAATATGTTGATTTGGATCATCCAAATTTTATCCACTAAGCCGAAGTTGAAGAATGACAAGCCAACTTAATTTCGTAGTTATTAATATAATTTATACTCTATATATACATTAGTTATCATAATGTTTTGGATGTGCCCACGATTGCTAAACTATAAATAATCTCTCGAAGTTCTTCATTTTTCATTTCAGATTGGCTATTTTATTATTTGTTTTGAAGTGGGTCTAAGTCACATCTCGGCGAGCTACTACTCACCACCATTTTGGTTATTATCTTAGATCAAGATCAAATCGTTGACGACGTTTATACGAGGGTCTAAGTCACACACGATGATTGAAAAAGTTTTTAGTCCTTTAGCTTTAACTATGATTTAGGGATACTGTTATTGTACATAAAAAAAATCTCACACAACTTGTAAATCAAAGCTAAATGTAGTTTATAAACAACACTTACACTTCTCTATCTGCTGAAACACTTTTTACTAGATACAATACAACGAAGACTTAGGACAAGATCTCAACGTGGAAAATACCTTAGAAATGTGGTTTGAAGTCAAAACAATATTGTTGTCATCTATGAGAAATAAAAGTTTAAGCCACACAAGAGGATTGACATACCCTTAAGCTCATTTACCTCAAATGAGGTTGTTGTTCTGATTCTGGAAAACAAGTCCTACATTGCTTGAAAAATTGAAGCTAATGGTAGTTTATAAACAACACTCATACTTCTTTCCATTGAGACACATTTTAGTAAAGACAAAATTAAGAGTGTTTACGCACAAGACCCGAAAACAAACAATACTTGAGAAATGTGACTTTAATTTAGAACATTATTCATAAAAATAAAATAAGTTAAATAAGTTTTTGATCCCTATAAATATATTAAATTTCTTTTTTCGTCTCTCTAAAATGTTTATTCAAACAACAGTCCCTCAAATATTTTTTATCAATAATTTTCATCCTTGCCTTTACAACAATTCATATGGATTGTGTGAACTTTTAAATAATTTTTTGCATGCATGTTTAAGACATTATAAAAATATCTCTCACAAAATTTTAGAATTTTTCAATAAATGACGAATTAAATATTATTTTTTAAGTTTTTAGTGCTTAAAAATTCATATTTGTTGAAAATTTCTAAAAAATTATAAAGTGGGCTATAAATATTTTTAAAAATCATTCAAAATTTTAATTGATATACATGAGTTGACTTAAAAATAAAGACAACTAAAATTGTTGATAAAAAAATTTTGAGGCTCTACTATTTAAAAAAAAAAAATAAACTAAAAAAAAATATAATATATTTATAATAAAGAAAAATATATTTAATCCAAATAAAATATGGGCTATTTTACTACTCACATATAGAAGTGAGAATAGGTCATGTCAGACTTTGAAAGGCTTGAGTCTGACCTACGATTAATTTTTTTGGCCTAAGTTTGGTCTACGGCCTATCATAGGTTTTTTTTCGGCCTGACATTTTTAAAAGTCTGGTCTAGCCTGAAAGCCTATTTAAAAGCCTTATTAACATTAAAACATTGTTATATTTTACATATCTATATATATATTAAACAAAAAAAAATGATTTTTCTAACAAAATAATTTTTTTAAAAAAAAATATGAAACAAACATCATTTAAACCCTAAAAAATGATATTTGATTTCAAAGAATAGATTTTTTTCCTGAAACAAATGCACCAATTATTACCTCTCAAACAAATATGAAACGACTAATGAGTGATTATCTAATTGATAGACTTTAAAATATGAAATAATGTTATTACTAAATAATAATAAAAAATAATATTAATAAATAATAAAATATATATATATGTCGGTCTGTCAGGTCTAATAAGATTTTTTATAAGTTTGAGTATGACCTATTTAAATAAATAAACTTTAAAAATAATACGAGTCTAATTTTTTTTATTAAATAGATTAAGTCAGATCATAGACTCCTGACAAACGGTCTAACCTGTCCGGATCGCTACTCACATAGTGTACTTTGTTTTTTTTCCTTGTTCCTTGTTGTCATCACAATTTGAATCCTTAAAAGTCTCTCCCACTTTCTCATGATTTGTCCCCCTATAGCTTCCCTAGTTTGTTAGTCCCTTTTATCTCTCACTTAAGAAAAATTTGGACAATATTTGGTCTCCAAGTATAAAAAAGGTAGACAATTAAAATGTTACTTTACAATATCAATTAATATATTTTCCTATTATTTTACAATATTAATAAATCAGTAATACATTTTCCTATTATGATATTTATTAGTTATTATTCTATATTTTTACAATTCTTTTAATTAACATTTCTCATATAATTAATAGAGATACTTTTGTAGAATAATATATAATTTTTTCTATATATATATTTTTAATGTGAAATTGACAAAGTAAAATATTTTAAAACCTAAAGAGTACTTGATATAAGTAATTTGCTAAAATATGTATTCATTTTTTTTATTTATCACAATTTTTAGTGTGTACGAAAACCTTAAATAAAAACTCATTTGAAAAGGGGAATATAAATTTAATAATTTCCCTCGTTAAAATTCACCTCCTCCCGTTATTGAATCAAACATTTAAATTTGTTCTTCTCCTGTTAATACTAAATGACCATACCCAACTTTGTGGTAGAGATTGTAGGTCCACATATATCACTCTACATGGTCTTGAGCCTTTGAATGTATAATAAATTTTAATTAATAAAAATTGATTATTTTGTCTAAAATTTAAATTCATTTTTGTTAATTTATTTTCTTATGGGTGTGTGTGAGTCGAAAATGGAAAAACATTGCTTACTAAAAAAACATGGCAAAGTATAGTGGTAGGGAAAGGTTCAACTTTAGTTAGCCGAACGGCTGAAGCAGGCGTGCCAAAATTAAGAACTGATTATTATTATTATTATTAGTCAAGTTGGAGTGCGAGACAGTTGTCAGATTCAATACGATCATACAATGTTCTACAAGTATAGTCAAGCAAATTAACATCACTGCCAGCAGGCAAACATATATCAGAAACAAAAGAGTAAAGCTAAAAGCCAATGGTATGTGAAAAACAACCTTTAACTTTTAGCAACAACTACTAGGTCCATGATTAAGCAAGTAGGTGTTAAAAACATGGACAGAGAGGATGGACGAAATCAAGTATAATTGGGTGTCAATGTGTCATCATCGTCTAGCCACCCACCCGACCATAATCCCAACAAGCACCATCTAAAACCAAAAGCTAGCTTCCAACTAAAAAAATCTCACATAGTACATGTTATGTTTTAATTGACCGCGAGTTCAATATCATCACCAGTCACCACGGTCTGTTAATGTCATTTTGACACAATCTATCCTTAACAGTTTCAACAAAATTATTACGTTACCAAACATGCAAATACAAGTTGGTGTTTGACTATGAAGATTGAATCACTACAAATTAGTAGTACTAAAATGTTAGAATAATAATTATAATTCATTTTGCTATTGTTGATACAAGTACAACTTGCATCTTACACCCTAAAACTAACACTAATTCAAAAGAATGTCAATCAAATTGGGATATAACTAACAATCTTAAAAGGAATCAACTAAATAATTATAATTAATTAAATAAATAATAGCAATTCTACACTATTTGGTATTTACATTAAGAATTTTAAACTGCAAAAATAATAATTTTTTTTCCAAAAAATAACCTCATCCCAAACGAAACCAAATAATTCTTCCGTGACCAAAGTTCATCTTCTTCTCCGTGAAAAGCTACGGTTTAAATTAACGGATCCAAAAAAGGATAAGAAATTCCCAAAAATTCTGCGAATTCCACGTCTCTCTCTAACTCCGTTACTGCCCACTGCCAAAGAGATTCTTCTAGATCCTTCATTTGAATTATTACCGCCATCCATCTCCGTAAACACCACCGGCAAGTGACTCTCGCCGGCTCTTCGACCGCCGATGAATCTCCCAACGGCGAATCCACCTCCTGGTAACCTCCATATGGTCAATCCAACCGCTTCTTCATCGATCTGACCGGAAATTCTAGTCTCCGATGAGTTTTGATCGGAAGGCAACTCGTGGCGGCACACGGGACACGAATTTCGCATCGAAAGCCAAGGGAGAATGCAATCGGAATGGTAAAGGTGTTTGCACGGCATCTTACGCGCCTCCGAACCAAGTTCGAATGCTTCTTTGCAAACCGCACAATGTGTCTCGGATTCTACTTCTTCATCGGTGATTTCAACCGTCGCCATTGACTCTATCGCCGCCTTTGACGCCGGCGGATTCTCTGCCCTACCAAAACCGTTGATCTCGATCTGAGAGAATTGCTCAAGCAACCGATCGAATCCAGAACCTAGCAATAACTCCGACATAGTCGGCGGAAGTGGACGGAGACCGGTGCCGTTTCCGTCGTCGTAGTACAATTCGAAGCTACTCCCTTCGGTTTCTCCGCCACCGTCTTGATCCCCTTGTCCACGGAGAACGATAACGGGATTGAAAGGCGAGCGGTTGCCGGCGTTGCGGCGTCTCCGGCGTAGGCCTTGTCTTCTGGAAGCTTGAATACCGTCGGCGAAGAGAGAACCCGCGGGAGATTGGCCGGCTTGAACCTCTTCGACGAAACCGCTTTGGCAGTGAGGACAAACGACGTCGTTTAGGTCGAAGAGGTTAATGAAACGGGTGCAACTATAGCACCAAAACGACGACGTGGAGGGTAGCGTTTCCGAGTTCATTTAGTTTATCCCGAGTTGACTCTGGAGGAAATGAATTTGAAGTTAATGTTTTAGTTAGTAGTGAGAACGATAAAGGGAGAAGCTTCATATAAGGGGAAAGATGAAACTATTACGCGTTTTTCAACTATACATCCAAAGACCCACTAGTGTAAATGTAAATGTAAATGTTAATGTAAATGTAAAGTCTTGCATACTTTGCTCCGCTGGAAAATACATGGCAATTTCTTTATTTTGCATTAATTTATTAATTAATTAAATGCCTTGATTGGAATCATGGGACCAACTGGAATGAGTGTAAGATTTTGGAATGTGTAGGATATTGGCAGCCTCGTGGGATTAGGATTACTATTATTAATTACACTTTATTCGTATTGGTTCATCTTTTTTTTATAATCGGTATTGGTTTATTATTAAAGTAGGGCTAGTTAGTAGTGATGATTTCGTGAGCGAGGATGAAAAAAACATCAGTAATGTTATTTGAAAATAAAATTATAATAAATATAATATTTTGATATTTTATAAAAAAATACAAAATAATATTTACTGTATTTTATATAGTATTGTAGGTTTGTTTTATTTTGTATTTCAAAAATATTACTCTGAAAAATAATAATATTTGCAATATGGCTGAACAAAATTTGTGACAATAACCATGCAGATATTTTGACTGAACATAAATTAATGAATATAAAGTCTGATGTAATGATAATCATATTTATGGATATTTATAGTTTTAATAAATTACCAAAATTATGAATGTTGTAATGTATTGATATTTTATATCATAAATTGTGTGATCAATCTTGTTTATATGCTAATTTTTTATGAGTTGATGATAAGTTTTTATATTAACAAAAGAGTTGAAAGATGTATATATTTGAAGAGATGATGTATGTTAATATATTCATTAATACCGCAAATATTTAAAATTTTGCTAAATAATTGTCAACTAGATATCTATGCATGCATAGATAGAGCGCATATTATTTTTATCCAATAAGACAAATAGGAGATAAATGTTATATATACATGTGAATATTCATTGTTATCATTAAATATGAATGATCTTGAGCCAATAGAATAGATTTGAGTGTGTGTATTATTTCACAATAACAAAAATTTATTTTGAATAAAATTGTAAATTTATTTATGTTTAAATATATCTATGTATTGATTATACAGTTATCTAAATAAAAGTCGATTAAAGTTAATTTAAATTATTTTTAAAAGGTAAAAAATCTAAATTTCACTTCAAGTTATAATTAAATCAAAAAACAAAATCAAAATCTAAACATGTTAAATATTTTTCCACTTCCAAAATCAAATTTAGCATCTGCAAAAGTAAAACAAAACATATATTAATTACCACGATTGCCTAAAGCAAAATGTTTAGTGCATAGTATATTCTCGAATTTAATTCCAACAAATTAATACTAAAAAACAGCAGAAAAGATTAAATGAAATGGAAATTACAAGAGAGACCGAGACGTCGATATTGATTTTGAAAATTCTAGAATGCTTGAAATGGAAACATAGCAAGTGGCGTGGTTAGATAATTCAATATTTACCTTAAATTCAAGGAGACAGCCCACACGAACCTGTGGATCATAAACCATGCAACTATTTTACTGCACTATCTCCATTCATTCACAACTGTACTCCACCTCACTCATGCTTTTTCCTTTTTATTTTATTTTAATCTTGGATGACTAACAAATCTTTTCTCTTTAAAGTGATTTCCTCCAATAATAAGGTCTTTTTTATTTTTATATATAAGTATGTTTAATTATATTTAATTGGTTATAACTTTTCTCTATAATATTCAACTAAACTATTTGCTACTTCATTATTGATTATAATTTGTTGAATATAAAAAAATTAATTTATGAAAAGTTATATTTTTTTAGAGTTCGTAAAATAATTTTTTTTTTAAATATTGATTATATTGAAACGAAACAAATCAATATGTTCTTTAAAAGTTTGGTTTAATTTAGACTTTGTAAGAAAAATTGTAAAAATTAAGAGTATGTTTGAAAGAAGAAAAAAAACTAATAAATTCATATATGATAAAAAAATATCTACTTAGTAAAGTCAATTCGTCATGAGTTTATAACTTTTTTTCACTAATATTATTTTTTGATAAATTATTTAAAATAGTTTTTGAGTCATAACTTATCAACTTTTTGTTGTTAATTTTACACTTATTATTTTAACTAAAATACATTTTTACTTTTTATATAATATATTTATTATAATTTTAAATAAATTAATTAATAGGTATATGTTTTAACTGCATGATTAATATTTTAACTAAAATACATTTTTACTTTTTATATAATATATTTATTATAATTTTAAATAAATTAATTAATAGGTATATGTTTTAACTGCATGATTAATTTTTTTGCATTTATACTTTTTTATTTATTTAAAATTCTCTATTATACTTTACATTAAAAATTATATCTAAAATGTTCTACTTTTCTTACTAAGAGGTCATATCTCCGTCCCGTGATTACTTCAAGAATAACTGCATGAATAATTTTTACTAAGATGACATAAAATAAAATACATTTAATAGAACAAAGTACATATCCTTGAGTAGATGTGCCAAAACAAATAATGTGTTGTATTATTTTAACATTTTTTTCCTATTTTGCAGATACATTAACAACTTAATGTGATATATTTATTAACAACTCCCTAATATTTTTTCTCAAAATCTAAATAATAAAAATGATAATAATAAAAGTAAATTATATTAATAAAATCAAACAAAATACATTAAATTATTTTTTGTTTTTTCAATTTAATATATTTTATTTGATTTTATTAATATAATTTTTTTTAAATATTTTTATTTATTAGAACCTGAAGAAAAATATGAGGGAGTTGTTAATATAATTAAGTTGATAATTTATTTGCAAAATAGGAAGAAATTGTTAAAATAATATAACAAGTTATTTATTTTGGCACATCTATTCAAACACATCAACTTTGATGTATTTTTTTTACTATCTATTTTGTTTGATTTTATTTTTTTAAATATTTTTATTATTTTTTATTTATTAAATCAATAATTATTCATTTATTAAAATAAAAAATGAAAAGGTTATAGATGGTTGCCTGGATGCGACCTCATACTACATAACAAAAATTTATCATTCAAATGGTCGCAGGCGTGAGTACGCTACCTGTGAAAAAAGTAAAATATTTTAGTATATAATTTAAAATGTTATGATATAATAGAGAATTTTAAGTAAAAAGGGGATGTAGATGTAAAAAAACTGCATGATCGTGTTTAATTGATGTATGAAAAAAATGAATACTCTATTCAATTATCTAGATTTTTTATTTTAGTTATTATTATTTTGTAGTTCTAAATTTTTATTTTTATTATTATGTTATTCGTATATGTTTATTCTTATATGCTTGTTTTTAATTTTAACTATTACATGATTTCCATAAATGTGTTTAATATATTTTAAAATAAAATTTTAGCAAGTTTTTAATTTTCACTATTACATGATTTCCATAAATGTGTTTAATACATTTTAAAATAAAATTTTAGCAAATAAAAAATAATTTAGTAATAATAAACAAAAAGTATATTCGATTAATAATTTTTAAATTACTAAAAATATAAATTACTAAATTTAAAAATATTGTAAACATAAATTGATGTTAGTTTTAGAGAAAAATGATTATCCACCGACAATGTAAACTAATTTTACACAGTCAATTAATACAACTAATTGAATATATGGTTATACCATATAATTATAATTTTTATCAATTAATAATCAAATAGTTAATGATTCATGTTAATTATTAGTGTAAAATTGTTTATACTTATAATACATAACCATTAAATATTTAATTTTATTACTAATTAAGATTTTTAAAATTATCAAACCGTTAATCTTATCGAACAGTTCAATCAACTTATCTACTATCAATTATACACTATAAACTTACTACACCTATAAACTCACTTGTTGCGACCAACTAACTTATCATTTATCGGTTAAGTTTTAACTAAACAATAACTAAATTAAATAAATATATCTTTTTAATGGTTAGATAATTTTAAAATTTTGTAGAGAGTAAAAGTACAAATGAGAATCACTACAGTGAGAGAGAGAGAGAAAATTACATGTAACTAATGAGAGAGTGATCTAAAATGAGTAACTGAAAAATAATTATTGACATATATGTAATAGGCAATTTTAACTTCATAATTTTAAGATAAAATATAAATGAAATTTCGATTGAGGTTGAAATTCTTACATAATACATTTGTAACAAAAATATTCTTATAATAAAATTTGGTAGATTTAAGTTGTTACGGTACAAAATATAAATAAAAATTGACTTTTTTTGTTTAACTTATTTAATGATAATATATCAAATTATCCATCATTAAACAATTAAATGAGATGAAATATAATTTAGGTAATATAGTTGAACAATTAAATGAGATCAATAACAATAAATATGAATAAGAAATTATCTTTATAAGTGTATAAATGGGAATAATTACTAATATTTGAGCATTGTCTTTTGATTTGAGATATGATTTTTGAATTTTGAAGGTAGGTTTTAGATTCAGATGCATAGAAGTTTGGTATCATTATTTAGAGCATTTGGAAGCAAAGAAACAACAAATGAACAAAATATGGAATAATTACATTGACTTGCAATTGGGTGTCTTCAATTGAATAATAAAATTATTACAATATTGGAACAACGCGCGTTCGACGCAATCGCAAATTGTACCGGTTCCTACCGTTGATAAGCGTTGTTATTTGGTAAAAACCAATAATAGCTTAAGTCAAAATGCAACATTGATGCATATTTTTAGGCACAAAATAACCAAGTACGAATCAGTATGTGTATTAGAAATCAATTTCAGCCGTTTATTCTTGCAAGTGTCGTGTACATGCATTTTGAGTCCTAAGGAGGAAATTTTAAAGAGATTTAATATCGTATAACTAGTTAATATCAGTCTTTTAGTTTTTTGTGCCTCATAATTATATATTAAAGTTTTATAATCAAGCAATTTGAACATTTCATTCTCAACAAATAAGATGATTAATCCATGCATTCAATCTAACTTTAAAATAGTTGATCTTAAATATGACTAATAGAAATTTTTATTTTAAAAAAGTTGTTTAGCAGTAATCGACTAATCGTTACAAATATTATCTGTAATATAGTACATGTAATATATACATTTACAATTTTTTTTTAATATTTTGATATAACGTTAATACTATTATTAGAGTTTTTTTTTTTTTTTTTTATAGTTGAAAATATTTTTAATCTCTTCAAATTTTTTTAGACCATGATTTCTCAAATGTTTTTCATCAAACAATTTTTTTTTAATGGTTTTAAGTCAAATCATTTATATTGTTCCAATTTTTTATGATTGGCTCTTTGATGATTGTTAATGTCTCGGAATAATGATTTCATGAAGAGGTGAAATACTCACAGCATACAACTTATTGTTAATTGGAATTTTTGGCTTTGTTACATTTTGTTCGGAGGATGGCTGTGTTGTAGTATGACTTTGATGGTGGAGGGTATTGCAGTAATTTTCGTAAAAGGTTCAAATTTTTCTTTCTTTTAGAGTTGATTTACTTGTGTTATTAGGAGCTCATTTATTTTGTATATCCCATCAAGAATGGCCTTTGTAATTCTAAATCGGGCCACTTCATCGGTAGTCTACTATAGACCAATGTTTAAAAGTCATTTGGTAGTATAATTTAACGACTTTTTTCATCGTTATGGTCGAGACGATTACCATTATCAGTATAGATGAGTTGCATTTTGATAGACGAATTAATTTTTCTTATTTTTTCGAATGTGACATCAATCCAATCACTAGCTCAATCGTAAAAATCAGGAAGAACGTCCATTTTTACTTCTGAACGTCGATTATCGTTAATATTTTCAGGTGACTTTTAAGTATTAGTTTACACTTCACCGTAGCATTCGCCTATCGTACGTCTTGAAAAATCTCATAATCGATTCCCTTTATTTTAATCACAGAGTTATATTCATTAATTTGACATACAATCATTTTAAGAACAAAGTTAATTCGTATTTGCTTTATTATCACCTAATTTATTGTGAGTGTTAGGCTTGGATGCAGGCAGTGTCTATATTGAGTGCATTGATATTCATCCATTTAAGATAAGCAAGTCCTAATATTATGGCAACTTTTACTTCTTGAAAGATATTATAGTAAATAACTAATTGCTGAGAATTGCACTCTTTGATGTACTTTTGGGAAGACATGTGTCTTTTCAAACCGTATAAATTCTACTTCATGCTCAATTTTGCATGAATAATTACCTCAACAGCAGCGACAATTCTTGCTCAGCAGCAAAAGATCAGACTGCAATGCAAGGAATGGGGCAGGCAAGATTTGTATGCAGCAGAATCATCCCAACTTCTCTCATAGTGATAGGACAAGGCATGGTTTGGGTTCAGTTTTGAATGAATCTAAGCAATGTTTCTCTAAATAAATGGTTCACAAAAACTGAAGGAAAAGGCTTGCAAAACTGTTCTGATTTTGTAAAAAGGAACTGAACTTGAAAAATTAATCTTTTAGAGTTTCTCAAAGGTAAGATTTGTGCATATTAGAGCTTCATTTGATTTAATCTGAACCAAAGCACTTAAAAGGTAAAGACAAAATCCATACCCTTGTGTACCGCTTTAGAACTCAAACATAACATATTATTATTTTATCATCACCTAATTTTTTTTTGGGTGCATTATTATCACCTAATTAATTAATGAATAATAGAGAAATGTGGTTATTATTAATGAACAAAGAGATAACTCCTCAATATTTAGTAGGAAGTTGTTATTAATATGAATATTTAATACAAAGCTAAACGTGTACTTGAATTGATGGGCGACACAACATTTATGACCGTTTACTAGTGGTAAAGTTGGAAGAGATTTTAGTTAACTCAATGAGAAGTTAGATCCTTCCAACTTGTTTACTCAATAAATTGCCTACCTAGCATTTAAATCTAGGAACTAATTTGTTTCTTATGCCATATACAACTCCACCCATCCCACATGGAACAAAAAGAAAAAAATTTTGGAAATTGCTGTATGATTAGAGTACATTTCTTTGGTTAAAATAGTAATACCAATGAAATCTACTCTATTTAATTGGGTATTACTATTTTAACCATTGTTTATTTTATAAAAATTATTCATGTATGATTAGCTATGAATTCTTTACGATGAATTTTGTCTGAAAGCAATTTGCACTATATAGGACTTATACGAAAGGATTTTCATGAAAGGACAAAAAATTCATGAGTGAAAATACTGGAGGTCAAACACAATGAACTTAATCTTATATGATCAGTTTAGTTTACTTTAAGATATTAGATTAAGATATAGTTTTTCATCTCTTAATCTGGTTTACAGTTAGGTGTAATATAATATCATATTTAAATATGTAATTTTAAATATGATATTTTACAATGAAATGCAATATAAAACCAATTGTAAATTGATATATTTTATTTAGAATAAAATATAGAAAGAATATTTTGATGCAAAACTTATGTAAACTATTTCGTAATCAACGTTACTATTTATTAGGAAGCATTTCTTCTTAATACATTGTGAAACAACCATTTAAAACATTTATATAACGATATATGAACTTATAAATTAGAAAGTCAAATCTATTAAAATACGACACTTGTCATTTGCGAGAATAGTGACATCAATCTTTTGTGATGTTTAGCCTTTTCTTTGGTAATAAAGAGCATCAAGACTTAAGAGTAATATTAATATGATGAAAATTGAACAAATTACGTATACAAGAAATTATACAAACACGTGGCATAAAAAATGGGAAACCGTCTCATTCCTATTTCCTGGGAGGAGTGGGTGTGGTATTTTGACATGTTCGTGAAGGTGGAATCAACTGGCAACATAATCTTTGTTTCAATAACACCTAACTATAATTAACATTTACAATGACAGAAATGTGTCAATAAAATAAAAAATGCTAAAACGGGCTATAATAATATAACTAGTGAAATGATGGGTTCACATTTAAGACCTTTTTTATAGGGGGTCTATATTAGAAGGACCATACTATATATATAGGAAAAAAATCTCTACCGTATTTTGGAAGACAATTTATTTTGAGAATGATGATAATAAATTAATAATCACAAACCAACAACAACCCAAAATAAGGCAAGTGAAGAACTTAGGAATAGTGGGCAGTTGAAGAAATTTAACTGATCTTAATAACGAATAGTACTAATATGTTACTCTAGTGTGCCCTATTATTTTCATTCAACCATCGAATCTATTAACACTACGTGTCTTTGGTCAGAAAAACAAAATAACAATACGTGTCAGTTGATTATAGATTTTTCATTTTTGTTTTTCCAATATCAGCAAATAAAGGAAAGAAAACCCTTTCTCTTGGCCATGGCTACACACATTAGTCGGTTATCACTTGGTCAATTGCCCCTAATTTTTAGGAATTATTAAAATATATTCAATTTTCACTTTACATATTCTGTGAAAATAAAAGGGAACTTCAGAAAATTTTATTACAAAAAACAGTCTTAAAATTAATATGTTTTGGGTTTGCTTTTGCTACTACTATCATCATTGTATATAATCCTCTTCAAAATATACCAAAACCCTAAGGGTTCTTGTAAGAACCAATCGAGCCGCCGGATTCATCACTCTCTCATCCTTTTCCCTTTCATGTCACCGCACAAATCTTCAACTTTTTCCACTCTCTTTTCCACGCTTTCTCACTTCAATTTTCTTCTTCTACACTAGATTATAATTATCAATTTTCTCTCAGTAATTATGGAATTCAACCCTAAATTCACAGTCTTTGTTTCATGATTGATTCTTCATTTAGTTTTGTTTCAGCTCTTAGCGTTCACGGTGATAATTAATTATTATTATTAAAATCATTATTATTATAATTAATTTTTGTTCCCAGTAGTTACAAGTGATCACTTTTGAAGTTGTAAATATGGGGCTTCTACGATTTAATGGTAGAACTTTGCGTTTTTGAGCTGTTTAATGGTTTAGGGTTTTTTTTTGGGTTAAGGGTAGTGATCATGTTTTAGTTAGTGAAAAACTGCGATGATCAATTTGAGTTTTTGAAAGAGAAAAAATAATGTTGTCTGAATTGGGTAGGAGACCAGTGATTGGTGGTAACGATGGTTCATTTGGTGATGAATTTGAGAAGGAAATAGGTATGTTGCTTCGTGATCAAAGAAGACATGAGGTTGATGATCATGAACCTGAACTTAATTTGTATAGGAGTGGATCAGCTCCTCCCACTGTTGAGGGTTCTCTGAGTGCAGTTGGTGGGTTATTTGGTGGTGGTTCTGCGGCATCAGCTGCTGTTTCAGAGTTTTCGGGTAATGGCTTTGCTTCTGAGGAAGAGCTTAGGTCTGATCCAGCTTATCTTTCATATTATTACAGCAATGTGAATTTGAATCCTAGACTTCCACCTCCTTTGTTATCAAAGGAGGATTGGAGGTTTACACAGAGACTAAAAGGTGGAGCTTCTGTAATTGGTGGAATTGGTGATAGGAGGAAAGTGAATGGAGCTGCTGATGATAATGGTGGTAGATCAATCTTTGCTGCACCTCCTGGTTTTAACATGAGGAAAAGAGAGAGTGAGGTGGTGGTTGATGAAAAAATTAGAGGTTCTGCTGAGTGGAGTGGTAATGGACTCATTGGTTTGCCAGGACCTGGTCTTGGGACCAAACAAAAGAGCCTTGCAGAAATTTTTCAGGTTGAACAAGCTTATTTCATTGTCTTTTATAATTTTATTGCTTGGTTATCTCAGTCTTTTGCATTTGTTTCCTTTTTCATTGGATTTTGTCATGTTTCTCTTTTTGTATTTTCAGTTTGATCTTTGCATCCCCTGTAAATTCTTTTGGTTTCATGGAAAGTTTGAAACCCAATAAGACCACTAACATATTGAATAACTTAGGAATTTTATTGATTGGGTTGTGTTGTAAGGTTATTATTCAGCACTTCCGAAGAATCGTATGCTTTGGCACACTTATAAACATCACATTTTAAAGCTTCTGAGCTTATGTTGACAATGGTCTTGCAGCTCTTTTGTGAATTGATAATAGCTATTTTGCATGCTATTATCATTTATCAATTGCAAACTTTCGGTACTACATATGTATATATAAATGTATATTCAAATTTTGCATTTGTCTCTTTCTGGTCACTTTTTCTTCTACCGATCATCTATAACCAGTAATTTTGCAGGATGACTTGGGACGTGCCACACCTGTCACAGGCTTTCCCTCTCGTCCAGCCAGTCGTAATGCATTTGATGAAAATGTTGAGATCACATCTTCCGCCGAAGCTGAGCTGGCTCATTTGCGCCATGATTCCTCAGTCACTGATGCTTTAAGATCTGGATCAAATGTTCAGGGGTCACCTGCAGCCCAAAATGTTGGTCCCCAAGCTTCATATTCTTATGCTGCTGCACTTGGTTCTTCCCTGTCACAAAGCACTACTCCTGATCCACAAATTGTTGCTAGGGCTCCCAGTCCTTGCCCCACACCTATTGGTAGTGGGAGAGCTGTTGCTGCTGAGAAGAGAAGTATCACCAGTCCTGATGCATTTAACGATATTTCATCAGGCATCAATGGGTCTGCAGATATTGCGGCTGCAATGTCTAGCATGAATCTGTCAGCAGGTGATGTGTTAGATGGCGATAACCATTTCACATCACAGGTTGAGTCGGATGTTAATAATTATCAAAGATATCTTTTCGGTATGCAAGGTGGTCAGGATCACGGCAAGCAACATGCATATTTAAAGAAGTCTGAATCAGGACACTTGCAGAAAACAGCTCACTATGATTCAGGTAAGAGAAGTGGGAGTGTGTCAGACACAAAAAATCTGTCCTTGGATAGGCAGGTCGAGCTACAAAAGTCTGCTGTTTCTCCCAATAACTCATATTTCAAGGGATCACCTAGCTCCGCTTATAGCGGTGGAGGTGGTTTGCCCGCACAATTCCAGGCTTCAGATGGTACCAACTCAACGTATAATAACTATGGCCTGAGTGGATATGGTGGAAATCCAGCTGGGGCATCTTTCATGGCTAACCAACTTGGAACTGGTAATCTACCACCCCTATTTGAAAATGTTGCTGCAGCATCAGCAATGGCATCCCCTGGAATGGACTCGAGAATTCTCGGAGGTGGTTTGGCCTCTGGAGTTGCTTCTCCATCTGATGTGCATTCCCTCAGTAGAATTGGAAATCCAATTGCCAGTGGTGCTCTGCAGGCTCCTTTTGTTGATCCCATGTATCTTCAGTACATGAGGACACCTGAGTATGCTACTGCACAACTTGCTGCTCTTAACGACCCTTCCGTGGACAGGAATTACTTGGGCAACTCGTACATGAATATACTTGAGCTTCAGAAAGCTTATCTTGGGTCTCTGCTTTCACCTCAGAAGTCACCATACAATGTTCCAATGGGTGGTAAATCTGGCGGTTCCAATCATCATGGTTATTATGGAAATGCTGCTTATGGTGTTGGTTTGTCTTATCCAGGAAGTCCAATGGCAAACTCGTTATCTAGTTCTCCGGTTGGATCTGGCAGTCCTATTAGGCACAATGACCTGAATATGCATTTTGCTTCTGGAATGAGGAATGTAGCTGGAGTCATGGGACAATGGCACCTAGATGCTGGAAATGCAGATGAAAATTTTGCTTCATCTCTGTTGGAAGAGTTTAAAAGCAACAAAACGAAGTGTTTTGAGCTGTCTGAAATTTCTGGTCATGTTGTTGAATTCAGGTATACCTTTTTTAGCCTGGTGGATGTTCTGATGGTTAATTATTTCTATATTATTTACCTACATTCTTCTGAAAAACCAATTTCGTTGAATTTGCTCTCGTTGGCAGTGCTGATCAATATGGGAGCCGGTTTATTCAACAAAAGCTTGAAACAGCTAGTACTGAAGAAAAAAATATGGTTTATCAGGAAATCACGCCACATGCCCTTGCTTTAATGACTGATGTATTTGGTAATTATGTGGTTCAGAAGGTAATTATTACTCTCTCTCTATATTGCCCGTGCATAAATATGGAACTTATTAAGAGTGACAATTTGCACTTGCCAGTTTTTTGAGCATGGACTTGCCTCCCAGAGAAGAGAGTTAGCCAACAAGCTTTACGGCCATGTTCTGACGCTTAGCCTTCAAATGTATGGTTGTCGAGTCATCCAGAAGGTATTGACATTTTTGGGTGCAGTAGTTGATATATCTCGTGTCTTTGTGTCAATAATTTTCTGAATGTTATCTTTAGGCCATAGAAGTTGTTGATCTGGACCAGAAGATTAAAATGGTTCAAGAGCTTGATGGTAATATCATGCGCTGTGTACGTGATCAGAATGGCAACCATGTCATTCAGAAGTGTATTGAATGTGTACCTGAAGATGCAATCGACTTTATTGTCTCAACTTTTTTTGATCAAGTTGTGACACTATCAACCCATCCATATGGTTGCCGGGTGATACAGGTAAGATCTATTTGGTGCTTTTTTGTTACTTCTTTTATGTACTTTTAAGTCCTTGAATGTAACATATTTTACACGGCAGAGAGTACTGGAGCACTGCGAAGATCCTAACACACAACAAAAAGTTATGGATGAGATTTTAGGAGCAGTTAGCATGTTAGCCCAGGATCAGTATGGCAACTACGTCGTCCAGGTTTATTTTTCATAATTACAACTACTTATTGATTTGAAAGCGATAACCTAACAACAATCATATTGCCTATGTTGTTTACTTGATCATGGTGTTTTTACTTGTTAATTCATTGCAGCTACTCAGCGTTCTTGAGATATAATAGAGATGGTAGTTGGTTTTCTCCACTTTTGGTCCAGTAAAATCTCAGCGGTGCTTCTTGTTGTGTTTTTCTGAAATTATTCCCCTTTTTTATGAATTTTTATACACCATCTCATAAAGTACTCTCTTTGTCAACAATATTAAGTTATTTGACTTCTAGATTTATTTTAATGGCTTAATGCTTTGCTAATTGAGAATGTCTTGGAAGTCATGTATCTGAGCTCGTAGTTGTGGTGTTTCTACTTTTGTTATTTAGTATTAATTGCTTGGTGTCATAGCATACCATCCTTTCTCCCTTATGCTCAATCCGATTTTGTCCTTTTGTGATTCTGACTTCTAGTTGCTTGAGCATGTGCTTTCATCTCTTATATTTCCTTTCATCTTCTCCTCTGAAATAACAGCATGTGCTTGAACATGGGAAACCTCACGAGCGTTCTGCAATTATCAAGGAATTAGCAGGCAATATAGTTCAAATGAGCCAACAGAAGTTTGCCTCTAATGTTGTGGAGAAGTGTTTGACCTTTGGAGGTCCTTCTGAACGCCAATTGCTTGTAAATGAGATGCTTGGCTCCACCGATGAAAATGAGCCTCTTCAGGTTTCTTTAAGTTCCTTTCTAAACTATGAAGTTTTGATAGTCATATTTGATTAGTAGAAGCAGGTCAAAGATCTTGGTGCATATTTTGTTGTCCAATTTAGTTTTTAGTGTTGTAGATATTATTCTAATTGAAATATTGAGCTGATTTTTCTTTCGAAATTAATCTCGACGCGTCCAGGCTATTTAATGTTTAAACAGAATGTCGTGTTTTCACACTTATAGTGAATCAGTATTGAATGATGCTGAAGTTATCCAACTCTCAGAGTATGTCTTGACAAAAATGATAGTAGTTTGTCATATCTTGCAAATGATTAATTGAGCACCTCTTATATGCAGGCAATGATGAAAGATCAATTTGCTAACTATGTCGTACAAAAGGTGCTGGAGACTTGCGATGACCAACAGCGCGAGCTGATTCTTTCGCGTATTAAAGTTCATTTAAATGCATTGAAAAAGTACACTTATGGAAAGCATATTGTCGCACGTGTAGAGAAACTTGTTGCTGCTGGAGGTACTTGCTCCATTTTTGATATATTTCTGCATCATGTGTTTGTTTCACGTTTCTTCTAATTGCATGCTTGTCCATTGAGTTTTCATATGCCAAGGTATTATAACTAAAATGTCAACATTTAATTTCATGTGCAGAGAGGAGAATTGCTGCTCAGTCTCCTCATATTGCTTAGGTGGGCATAGAAAAAAGAGTGTTATCTGTACAGCTAACTGAGGCTAGTGTGATCTCCTACTCTCCTGCTGCATCAAGAGTTTATGTTTATCTATCTATCTGTTTATCTGTCGTGATGGATAGTGACCGATTGGTAATAAAATTATCGGTTGTAATTGAGAACTGTACATTGTGTAGTTTATACATAGAATTTAAGTGAGGTGAGGTCCCCTGCAGTGGAAGATAAAAATGACTAATACAAGAAGCAAGGTTTGGTTTTTAAGAATGTAAAGTTTTTCATGAAACGGTGGTGATATGAGCTAGTAGTTTATAAGTTGACGCGATGACTGTACAAAATGTTGCTATGTGGAGAGCTGTTTATTATTATTATTATTATTATTATTAGGTGAGAGAGCAGGGTTTTTTCTTTCATGTATGCTTATTGACTTCATTCCTCAATTTTACAAGCTTATATTTCTCTTCACCACTATGTCTCGATTGTTAATTCTCGATTGTTAATTGTGATTTGAATTAATTAATCATACTAATCTTTACAAAGATATCACGTCTGCAATGTTCAATTTTGAATCATTGAAATTATGGTTTAGTTTTTGACAAAATGATGGTTGATGTAGTTAAGTCTTAGTCAAATCAGTCTTTACATTAGATACCTCGAAGATTAATTAAGTATTAAATATTTAGGAATCGCTTTTTTTTTTTTTTTTTTGTCTTGGAAGTCATGTATCTGAGCTCGTAGTTGTGGTGTTTCTACTTTTGTTATTTAGTATTAATTGCTTGGTGTCATAGCATACCATCCTTTCTCCCTTATGCTCAATCCGATTTTGTCCTTTTGTGATTCTGACTTCTAGTTGCTTGAGCATGTGCTTTCATCTCTTATATTTCCTTTCATCTTCTCCTCTGAAATAACAGCATGTGCTTGAACATGGGAAACCTCACGAGCGTTCTGCAATTATCAAGGAATTAGCAGGCAATATAGTTCAAATGAGCCAACAGAAGTTTGCCTCTAATGTTGTGGAGAAGTGTTTGACCTTTGGAGGTCCTTCTGAACGCCAATTGCTTGTAAATGAGATGCTTGGCTCCACCGATGAAAATGAGCCTCTTCAGGTTTCTTTAAGTTCCTTTCTAAACTATGAAGTTTTGATAGTCATATTTGATTAGTAGAAGCAGGTCAAAGATCTTGGTGCATATTTTGTTGTCCAATTTAGTTTTTAGTGTTGTAGATATTATTCTAATTGAAATATTGAGCTGATTTTTCTTTCGAAATTAATCTCGACGCGTCCAGGCTATTTAATGTTTAAACAGAATGTCGTGTTTTCACACTTATAGTGAATCAGTATTGAATGATGCTGAAGTTATCCAACTCTCAGAGTATGTCTTGACAAAAATGATAGTAGTTTGTCATATCTTGCAAATGATTAATTGAGCACCTCTTATATGCAGGCAATGATGAAAGATCAATTTGCTAACTATGTCGTACAAAAGGTGCTGGAGACTTGCGATGACCAACAGCGCGAGCTGATTCTTTCGCGTATTAAAGTTCATTTAAATGCATTGAAAAAGTACACTTATGGAAAGCATATTGTCGCACGTGTAGAGAAACTTGTTGCTGCTGGAGGTACTTGCTCCATTTTTGATATATTTCTGCATCATGTGTTTGTTTCACGTTTCTTCTAATTGCATGCTTGTCCATTGAGTTTTCATATGCCAAGGTATTATAACTAAAATGTCAACATTTAATTTCATGTGCAGAGAGGAGAATTGCTGCTCAGTCTCCTCATATTGCTTAGGTGGGCATAGAAAAAAGAGTGTTATCTGTACAGCTAACTGAGGCTAGTGTGATCTCCTACTCTCCTGCTGCATCAAGAGTTTATGTTTATCTATCTATCTGTTTATCTGTCGTGATGGATAGTGACCGATTGGTAATAAAATTATCGGTTGTAATTGAGAACTGTACATTGTGTAGTTTATACATAGAATTTAAGTGAGGTGAGGTCCCCTGCAGTGGAAGATAAAAATGACTAATACAAGAAGCAAGGTTTGGTTTTTAAGAATGTAAAGTTTTTCATGAAACGGTGGTGATATGAGCTAGTAGTTTATAAGTTGACGCGATGACTGTACAAAATGTTGCTATGTGGAGAGCTGTTTATTATTATTATTATTATTATTATTAGGTGAGAGAGCAGGGTTTTTTCTTTCATGTATGCTTATTGACTTCATTCCTCAATTTTACAAGCTTATATTTCTCTTCACCACTATGTCTCGATTGTTAATTCTCGATTGTTAATTGTGATTTGAATTAATTAATCATACTAATCTTTACAAAGATATCACGTCTGCAATGTTCAATTTTGAATCATTGAAATTATGGTTTAGTTTTTGACAAAATGATGGTTGATGTAGTTAAGTCTTAGTCAAATCAGTCTTTACATTAGATACCTCGAAGATTAATTAAGTATTAAATATTTAGGAATCGCTTTTTTTTTTTTTTTTTTTTTTTTTTAATTTATAGCTTTAATAAGATGACAGTATGAACCGAGGCACATGGAGTGAAATGGTGAAACAAGATATTTTTGTTTTTTATTTTCATCATTTTTTTTATATTATACAAAATGTATATAATAATATTCATGAGTTATTACTACCTTCCATTGACATATTCAAGTAAAAGAATATGTCGAATCAAAATGGTTCTTATAACATTGTATGCAAGTAATAAAACTGATTAACTACATAGGCACCTAAATTGCTGGTTCATTGATACTTTACCTTACAACACACCATGACAAGTTGATAGTGTATGAATGACACGTGATCTTCGTTTTTAAATTAATTAAAAAAATCATTTTTTTGATTAACTAATTTGATTTGATTTGAAGATTGCCAATTTCAGCCTTGTTGGAAAATACAAGACAATAAATAAGCATATGGGGTCTAGGGCATTCGTGATTCATCAAATAAAATTCAAAAAGATACAAGAACAAGGACATGTCAATTCCAATAAACTCTTAGATGTGATTCAACATTTGGTGAAACGCTAATTCCCTTGATCTTCATTGTGATGACTACACACAATTTGGTAAAAATAATAGTGATATGAATGCATAAGGGGTGACTTAAATCAATCAACATCCTTTGTTTCAACAATCTTTTGACCAAATCCTCTAGGCCCTGCCCTTACCACTTTCTTGTTCTTTTTCTTCTTTCCGCTCTTAGCTGCTTCTTCTTTCTCAAACTTATCCTTCTCTCTCTTTGTCAAGAAATCTGTTACTGCTAAATAGATAACCTACAACACAACACAAAAAATAAAACATAACCTCCCATAATGCTAATCCGCAATTAAATGTATGTTAAAAGTGAAAAAGTCAATTAGGTAGTTTGGTTGTTAAACTAAATTGCTAAAAATAATAATTTATGATATAAAAGAAGAAAAGAAAAGTGATAAGAAAATGACGATTATACCCCAAGAGTGATAACAGATAGGCCAATGAAAGCAACGAAGAAAAGAGCTGATACAATCACGGAGACCCCATCATCGGTAGTAGAGACAAATTGGTCGGCAGCATCAACAACAGCGGCATCTTGGATAGGTGAAGCAGCAGCAGCAACAGGTTTGAAGTTTGTTTGAAAATGGATGGATTTTTTGGATGTGGTAATGATAATGGGGGAAAAAGATGAAGTTGTTGGAAGAGGGTTAAAGAGTGTGTGGAAGTGAAGAGTAGAAGAAGGAGAAGACGTTGAAAGAAAGGTTGCGAATTGTGGAGATGATGATGCAAATGCAGTGGCCATCATCGCCTCTTTTCTTTATCGTATGATGACGTGGCCCAACCACACCTTCAGTTACAACTTCTCCAACCTTCAAAGGGATTCACATTTTAATTTACCTTATATATGTGGTGTTTTTTTACAAGATTTAAATATTTAGTTATACCAACTATGTTTAGTCTACCCTGTAGTAAATCTTGTATTCGAATTTCTATGACAAGAAGTAATTTTATTAATATATACAATTTAGCCTAAAATAAATAAAAGTAGAGGAATTACGGGAGGATGTTATTCCAAATCTACCCTTGCAAGTTTATATGGTTACGAGAAAGGTCCTTGTGTGTTGAAGAGGGTGATGCTTATTCCAATGAAAACAAGAAGAGATGATAGAACAAAGATTTGTTGATTAATTAAAATGTTGCTTTCTCTTCCTCCCACTCACCGATCTTTTCTTCAACCACTTTTATTCCTCCGAAACCAAAACCAATCAACTTCTTCTCCTTCTTCAATTTCCACACCCAATTACAAAATCAGCCACCAAAAACGCGTGCTTCATTTTTCATGCTGCTACACAAACAGAAAGCAGCATGAAAACAAAGGAACAAGTAGCAGCAATAGAAGAATAAATGTAGTTGTTAGAGCAAGGCGTGGTGGTGGTGTTGGTGGCGGTGAGTCTCCCTATGAAGTTCTGGGTTTGTCTCCTTCCGCGTCTGTCAATGAAATCAAAAAGGCATATCGGAAACTCGCTCTCAAGTATCATCCTGATGTCAATAAACAGGTAATTGGTATGTTCAACACTTTTTACTCTTTTCTCTTTTACTTGTGTATTTTGTTAAATTTCATCTTTCATGATTCTTGTTTGTTGGATATTTATTCTCTTATTTGCAAAACCTCAGTTCTTTTCTATGCCAACCATTACCATACCTATTATTTATGGTTATGATTTGGGGGATAATTTTATAATTGGGGATTTTAATCCATCTTTGAGAATTTAGGATATTATTAGTAGTTTTAGTCTATGTTTGGTATCACACTCTGGGTTAGTTAGAATCGCGGTGGCTCACCGTGATTTTGGCAAATCCACCCTGATACCAAACATGTACTTAAATGATATTGTTGAAACTTGCAAATGGTTGCAAACTTAATTGGTTTTCGTGTATGTTTGATTTCACTTTCTATTGAGGCAAAATTTATTGTAGAATTGATTTTGACACGTTTCGATGTCCTTGAGTAGAATTGGTTTTGACTTAATTGATTTTAACTTGAAGCTCAAATTTGGAGTTTCTGTCCCTAGAATTGATTTTTACCCTCACATTTATTGTTCAACTCACTTGAATATATAAATAGATTCAAACATAAATCACTTTATGTTCAACTCACTTTTAGCAAGAATTTATTCTAGAACATCCTTTTTTGTCACTGTTGAACCAAACATTTGTCTTGTGAATATTAACTGATCCGCTCCTAATTTAACTCAAACATTGAGTTTGTTATCTACAATGGAAAGATACACTTACCATTGCAGCATGTTGGCTTACTCTCTGCTAAGTATTCTGCATTATTGTCCTCTTTTGCGGTGTCACTGGGTGAGTTACTTGTATACATGGCTCTATTGCTGAAATTACTGTGCTCTAGAACCACCTTTGTTCTTTGATGTGTACTGACTTTTAAGTTTCCTTGCCAGGAAAGCACATTGGTTCCTTCATTTACTTTTATGTTCTCATCAATTGGAAAACATTGTGGATTTACCATGGAATATGAATGTCATATTAGAAAATAACAATGTCAGTAGGCTGAGAACAACTTATAACCTGCATGTATTTACCCTTGTAATTGGCTTATTGTCTTCTAAATTTCTAATTTTGGATTTTCTTGAACTGTTATACTTTTTTAATTGAAGTCCCATGCCAACACTAAATTAATGGTGATGACTGATGTCCCTCCTCTCCTCTTCTAAAAGACAAACGAAAACATGAGAAGAAAAAATGTAAACTTGATCACCATATGAATAACTGGCTTTCAATTTCATGAATAGGAATTTTAGAAAAACAAGGACAAAGGGTGTAGTAAAAGAGTATTGCTAACAATTCATTGATATATTTCCAATTAATGTATCAATAGTTAACTATAAGAAGATACAAATATATGGGGCTTATTTATGTATTTTAAAGTGCATTCTCACAGGATAAAGCACAAGAGAAATTTATGAGGATAAAACATGCATACAATACGTTGTTGAATTCTAGTTCGCGCAAAAAATATGATTCTGGAAGTCGTGGTTCTAATTCTTCTCAAAGAAGCCAAAGTTGGAATCAACAGGCTGAAGAAGAATTTTATGGATTAGGTAAAGATTCATAATCATTTGCAGTCTTTTTTGGAGATCTATCTACAAACTTTAATTTTGAATGCATTATGAATTTGTTATTGCCTAAGTAGCTGTTAGATGCAGCTTTAGATTAGGGAAGAAGGAAACGATTGAAAGACGTTATTAAGTGATAACCAAATCAAATTAAGTTTAGGATTAGAGAAGAAGGAAAAGTCAGAAAATAACTCAAAGTAATAAACTGAAATATAGTATTGATAGCATGTAATATTGTGAATCATGCCTTTACCTGATATTGGTGTTTATATTACTAATCAGGTTAAGTACTAGTACTATTAGTGCATGACCTAGCAATAAGAAAAGTTACCTAAACAAATCCAAATTGATATTCGAAGGTAATATAGATAAAGGATAATCGGTGTTATTAAGCTCCCATCATAGCAAGATCTAAGGTATTTTAGATAAAGGATAATCTGTTGTTGTTTGTCTCTAACAACAACAAAATGTCTGAGATATATTTAAAAAAAAAATTGATATGCTTCCTGTCCTATCATTTCATCAAGATAGCGACTTGTTCTCTTGAAATAAAATAAAGTTCTTATATCAACATCTTACTGCTGCAGGTTATTTTTTGAGAGATGTTCAAATAACAATAGGTAGTTATATACTCTCTGGCAGAGTAGACATCTTGTGATCAAGCCAGACATAAGTTTAGCCTGCATTTCATTACAAATTTTACTGGCCAATGATTGTGTCTGATATAAATCTATCAACTGGGGGAAAGGGATGTCTCTAGTGTTGCAACGTAGTTTTATACTTCATTTTATGTGGTGTTTGAGATCTGATGATTTTGTTATTACAGGAGACTTCTTTAAGGATCTTCAAGAAGAATTCAGGAACTGGGAAGCCAATGCGGCTTCACAAGGAAAGCCGAAGAGCCTATGGGAGGAATTGGCGGTGAGACTTCCCGCTAACATTTTTATTTGTTTGTGACCTACTGAAGGTGTTTCCGGTGTCTGACATTGGCGCATGTGGTTTCTACAATAATTCTTTTTTTTTTTTTTTTCCAGATTATTACTAGTGTCTGAGTTTTTGTGTCGTGTCTGTGTCAGTGTTTCATAAGTTTGTGTTGGAGTTGAGTTTTGATGTCAGACACAGGCCTATTTATTTTTAGACAATTGATATTGTTATCACCATAGATGTTCCAGAAAAGTCTTAGAATGCAACACGGACCTACAACATGAGTTTTTTTTTTCAGATTATTACTAGTGTCTGAGTTTTTGTGTCGTGTCTGTGTCAGTGTTTCATAAGTTTGTGTTGGAGTTGAGTTTTGATGTCAGACACAGGCCTATTTATTTTTAGACAATTGATATTGTTATCACCATAGATGTTCCAGAAAAGTCTTAGAATGCAACACGGACCTACAACATGAGGACTCATAATTTTTGAAACTTTAACTTTCAGGACATAGGAGAAGAATTTGTGGAGTTCCTTGAGAAAGAGCTCAATATTGTTGATCCAAATGACAATCCTCAGGGAGGAAATCCATCTAATTTATATGGGACAGAGACACCAAGCAACAACACTCAAGATGAAACTAGCAAGGGAAATACCAGCGTTGAGGATAACCTTGATGAAATAGAAGCAACTCTAGCTCGGTTAAAGAAGGAGTTAGGCTTATAGAACAAAATGGTAGCTGGTTGAAGAGCAAATGTCAATTTATTGCCTCTGATTCTCTTCTCGAAACATTTTAAGTAGAGGCATATATCTCTTGGTAGCTAGTGGGAACTCGAGTCCAAATTAGAGGAGTAACATTGTAGATCGTGTACATTATCGATAATGATCTTTAGAATTGTAACATGTTAATTAAGTCTGTCCATTTACTTGATTATTATCAAATGCATTTTTGACATTATTCAGGTAGTTTCAAATGTATCATCAATATTAATAACTTAATTTGATATAGTCCATGGAAATACCAAACAAAAGACAAACCTGGTTATCATTTTTTTATTCTCAGTGATGAATTTGAATATTAATGATGTGAGGAATTAGGTCGGTATAACCATGAAATTTCGAGGACAACATATAGTATTTATTTCCAAATCAAATGAAAAAAAAATATCTTCATATGTTTCTTTTTCCTTCTTTTCATATCTTTCATTGGACGACATTAAGAATGGTTTGTTGTAGACGTAGAACACGATAGTTGAGATGAAAGTTAGAATATGTGAATCAGGAAATAAATAATTATTTATAATTATATTTATCAGTTTTCTTAAAATTAGTTAGACAAATTAGGATTTGATTTGATCCTCCTAATTTGTAATTATTAGATATAAATGTTGTAACGATTATTTATACTGAGAAATATGAAAGCAAAAAGGGCATCAAACCCTAATTCGTGACATGGTATCAACAGGTTCGATCAAACCTGTGAGTTCTTAGTTAATCTTGGCTTTATTTAGCGACACCCACTAAGTCGCTCTTGAAATTGTTCCTTCCGTTCTTGGTCCTTGCTTGTTTCGCGAATACGTTGCGAACTCTCAACCATAGCTGCCTGTCGACTCTTGATTTCATCTTCGCGATTCGTTATTGTCTTTCATAATTTTTCGGTGTTGAGATTGTGCTTCTGGATTGTTTCTCGCTGTTGTTGGATCGTCATTCTAGTTTGTTGATCGTCACGCTTGCTGTTATTGCTTATCGCTGCTGTGGCTAACTTCCTTGATCGTCATTCTTTGTGGTTGTAGTCGTTCTCGTGCCTTGGGTATTTGGCTTACGGCTTTCTTTTTGCTTACTGCCTGATTTAATTCCACCTTTATTTTTGCTTGCCTAAGGCTGTGATTTTTTCTTCTGCACATTAACCAAAAAAAAAAAGTCTACCAATATATATTTTTTTGTGCACGTGCAAACTCATGGCTTCTGAAAAAGAAAGAGACAACTTTTGTGTCCGTTTTATTGGCAAGAATTACGCTGCTTGGGAATTTCAATTCAAAATGTATGTTAAAGGAAAAGGATTATGGAGTCACCTTGATGGGGTTTCGAAGGCACCGATAGAGAAAAATGCCTTAGATGCGTGGAAAATCAAAGATGCTCAGATTATTTCTTGGATTCTCAATACTATTGATCCTCATATGATCAATAATTTGCGCTCTTTTTCAACTGCTCAAGAAATGTGGAACTATTTGAAGCGTATCTACAACCAAGACAATACGACCAAACGTTTTCATTTGGAGCTAGAGTTAGCCAACTACGAACAAGGTAATTTGTCAATTCAAGAATATTATTCTGAATTTTTGAATTTATGGACAGAACACTCTGCTATTCTATTTGTTGCGGTTCCCAAGACTTTGGATAGAGGTGCAGAATTTGAGGTTGTTATAGGTGCTTTGCTGAACATAAATCCTGTTCTTTCTTTGGATACATGTGTTGGTGAACTTCTCCGAGAGGAACAACGTCTCTTTACTCAAGGAACCATGTCTCATGATGTTGTCACTTATGAACCTGTTGCATATGCTACTCAAAGTCGAGGTAAAGGTCGTGATATGCGACAAGTCCAATGTTTCTCGTGTAAACAGTTTGGACATGTCGCTCGTAGTTGTAATATGAAATTTTGTAATTATTGCAAGAAGCAAGGTCATATTATCTCTGATTGTCCCACGCGCCCTCCACGACCAACACAACATTCTGTGCAGGCATTTCATGCCACTAAGAGCTCTGCAATTGGTCCTTCCATTCCTAATGCCTCTAATGGTGGTGCTCTATAGCCCGAAATGATTCAACAAATGGTACTTTCTGCTCTTTCAGCCTTGGGAATTCAGGGTAAGTCTTCTAATGTTTCGAATCCATGGTTTCTTGATTCTGGTGCATCCAATCACATGACGGGTTCTTCTAAATTCTTGCACAATTTACATTCTTATCATGGTAATCAGAAAATTCAAATTGCTGATGGTAATACTATTTCTATCACTAATGTTGGTGATATCAACTCTGATTTTCGGGATGTGCTTGTATCACCTGGACTTGCTTCCAATTTATTGTCTGTTGGACAATTGGTGGACAACAATTGTAATGTTAATTTTTCTCGTGATGGTTGTCTTGTGCAGGAGCAAGTGTCGGGGAAGGTGATCGCGAAGGGGCCTAAAGTGGGAAGATTGTTTCCACTTCAATTTCTTTTCAATCATTTATCTCTTGCTTGTAATAGTGTTTTGAATTCTTATGAGGATTGGCATAGAAAATTGGGTCATCCAAACTCTATTGTTTTGTCTCATTTAGTTAAAACTGGTTTATTGGGAAATACAAATGTTGTTTCTAATGTCTCTGTGCCATGTTCTGTTTGCAAATTGGCTAAAAGTAAAACACTTCCTTTTTCGTCTGGTGCTCATCGTGCTTCCACGTGTTTTGAGATGATTCATAGTGATGTATGGGGACTGTCTCCTGTAACTTCTCATGCTCACTATAAATATTTTGTCACATTTATTGATGATTACACTCGTTTTACTTGGATATATTTTCTTCGGTTCAAATATGAAGTGTTTTCTATGTTTAAGAAATTTCTAACATATGTTGAAACTCAATTTCAAACAAGTGTTAAAATTTTTCGCTCTGACTCTGGTGGTGAGTATATGTCTCATGAGTTTCAGAAGTATCTTCAGCAAAAAGATATTTTGTCTCAACGATCATGTCCAAATACCCCCCAACAAAATGGAATGGCATAACGTAAGAATCATCAATTGCTTGATGTAACGCGCACCTTACTTCTTCAAGCTTCTGTACCATCTCGATTTTGGGTGGAGGCTCTTTCCACAGCTGTCTTCCTGATCAATCGTCTTCCTTCTTCAGTTATTGATCTTGAATCCCCTTTTTTTCGTCTTTTTAAAATTCAGCCTGATTATAGTGATTTACATACTTTTGGATGTGTGTGTTTTGTTCACCTACCTCCATTTGAAAGACATAAACTTGGAGCACAATCTGCTCAAAGCGCATTTATGGGGTATAGTAACTCTCATAAGGGTTTTGTGTGTTATGATGTTTCTAACCAGCGCTTTCGCATTTGTAGGAATGTAACATTTTTGGATAATCAATTTATATTTCACTATCTTTCTCATGCCATGAATGATATTGCTATTCTTCCCAATTTTTCTACTATGCCTCAATCTATAGAACATTTTAAACCAGAAAATGTATATGTTAGAAAACACAAACAACAGGTTATAACCCCCTTCTCGACCCTGATCCGCCACTTGATCCTATTGCGGTTGCACCACGACGTTCTAGCAGAGCGTCTCGCGCACCCGATAGATATTCACCAGACAAGTATAATTCCTCACATGCTTCTTTGTCTGCATCTCTCTCTAGCATATCTATTCCTACTTGTTACTCACAGGCTGTTAAAGATGTGCGCTGGATAAAAGCAATGAATGAGGAACTTCAGGCTCTTCAAGAGAATTTCACATGGGATATTGTCTCTTGTCCTCCTCATATCAAACCCATAGGCTGTAAATGGGTGTATTCTATTAAATTGAATTCTGATGGGTCCTTGAATCGGTACAAGGCTCGATTGGTTGCCTTAGGAAACAAACAGGAATATGGAATTGATTATGATGAGACATTTGCACCGGTAGCCAAAATGAGAACTGTTCGCACTGTACTCTCTATAGCTGCTTCTAATGGGTGGACTCTTTATCAAATGGATGTGAAGAATGCATTTCTTCACGGTGATCTCACTGAAGATATTTATATGACTCCTCCTCAAGGTCTATTTTCTTCATCTCATGGTGTGTGCAAGCTCAAACGCTCTTTATATGGTTTGAAACAAGCACCTAGAGCATGGTATGAGAAATTTCGTTCCACTTTACTTGGTTTCTCCTTCATTCAGAGTCAACATGACTCCTCTTTATTTATTCATCGCACATCTACAGGCATTGTTCTACTCCTCCTTTATGTTGATGATATGGTTATTACTGGATCTGACCAGGCATCTATCCAAGAACTTAAACATCAATTGCAAACTGCATTTCATATGAAAGATCTTGAAAACTTGCAGTATTTCATTGGCATTGAGGTTCATTCTACCTCAAAGGGTGTATTTCTTCATCAACATAAGTATGCGAAGGACATTATTTCTATGGCGGGCCTACAATCAGCTAATCCGGTAGATACTCCTCTTGAGGTTAATGTGAAATATCACTGCGATGAGGGTGATCTATTGTCGGATCCCTTATTGTATCCACAACTTGTGGGTAGTCTTAATTATTTGACAATTACTCGCCCTGACATATCATTTGCTGTTCAACAAGTAAGTCAGTTCATGCACTCTCCTCGCCACCTTCACTTGGCAGCAGTTCGTCGCAGAATTCGCTATTTGCTAGGTACCTCTCAACGAGGTCTCTTCTTTCCCATTGGCACAATTCCAAAATTGATTTGCTAGGTACCTCTCAACGAGGTCTCTTCTTTTCCATTGGCACAATTCCAAAATTGATTGCCTATAGTGATGCTGATTGGGCAGGGTGTCTCGACACTCGGCGATCAGTCACCGGTTGGTGCATGTTACTCGGTTCTTCATTGATATCATGGAAAAGTAAGAAACAAACAAGAGTCTCTAAATCCTCTACAGAATCAGAGTATCGTGCTATGTCTACTACTTGTTCTAAGATAATTTGGTTTCGTGGTCTTTTGGCTGAACTTGGATTCCCTCAAACAGAGCCGACGTCTCTCTATGCCGACAATACAAGTGCTATTTCAAATTGTTGCAAATCCTGTTTTTCATGAGCGCACCAAACATATTGAAGTAGATTGTCACTCTATCTGTGAGGCCTATGATAATCAGATTATATCCATCCCTCACATCAATACTCAATTTCAAGTTGCAGACATTCTTACCAAAGTTGTTCCTCGCCCGCACCATCAGTTTCTAGTTAGCAAATTGATGTTTTTTGACCAGCCGCATCAATTTGAGGGGGGATGTGAATCAGGAAATAAATAATTATTTATAATTATATTTACCAGCTTTCCTAAAATTAGTTTGACAAATCAGGATTTGATTTGATCCTCTTAATTTGTAATTATTAAATATAAATATTGTAACGATTATTTATACCGAGAAATATCAAAACAAAAAGGACATCAAACCTTAATTCGTGATAGAATATACAACAAAAATATGTGGTGTCTCATATTTTCCACAATCACAATATTTTTTATGAAGGTCAATCTTGAATTGACATGGTGCAACCAGTATTACTAGTGTCAGCTATCTCAACTATGAATTGACCAACATATTATTAAGGAAAAAAAAATTAATTGACCAATAGATCACTCCTCTCTTGAATTTGTTGTTTTATGCACTATGATTCAATAGTTTTCTTTTTTGAATAACATGATTTGGTGTGTTGGATTTTAGCCACTTCGTATCCAAGGCTCTTCATGCAAATTTTTGTATATTTTCTGACCATAAATTAACTATGCAATTTTGTAAGTGAATATTAACTAAATTTTTGAAAGTGAACGTTGTCTAAAACGGAATTACAGGCACAGTTAACCCGTCAACACATGTGATTTTGTAAATGAATATTAACTCTTTTTTTCCTTACATTTTAGAGTTGCTTACTCATCATTTTTTTTCACAACTCACTAATTAATCAATAATATAAAATCACATCTAAATTCAAAATAAGTATGTTATAGTTTTTGCAAGTACACTTTTGGGAATAGTGATTTTTACAATTTTAAATCTTATTATAGTTTTTGCAAGTACACTTTTGGGAATAGTGATTTTTTTTGTTTAAAAGAATTTAGAATTTTCATTCATCTTGTTCCATCCATTGTCTTCATCTCCATACAAGTATGCAAAAAAGATGAAGGCAAAAATCAGTTCATATGACAAACACCGCACAACAATACAAAACTTATAGACCAATGAAGGAACTCCAGTGCAAAATATGATTTTATAAACCATGATTTTATAAATTTGTATTAAATAAACAACCAATTCTTGCTAAAATATGTTTTAGGATGAAAGTGCAAAACATGAGAGATAAGAACTAACTTAATTGTCTAACCAAAAACATCTACTTATGCCGACAAACATATTTGAATCCTTAATCATCAGCCAATTATATTTCTCGAAGAAAAAATGTTCATACAACATAAGGTTTCATTTGTTCTTGCAGACTGTGCAATGATCACTAGCCGCAAAATATAAAATCGATAAAATAGCAATCATCAAAATAATCAGTTATATTAATATTATTACAGAACTTTGCACCAATTCACCGGTTAATAAAAAGAGTCTACCAGTCTTGTACTAGCATAAGGCCCACTTAGACCAAAAAATGTAGTTTAAAGCTTCTTAACAATTATACTGTAACTAATTTGCAACTTAAAACCTCTCTCCGAAACGGAAAAATAATGCACCAGTTCCTGAGTTATGATCAATGGCATATTCTGCTCTGACCAAACCAAGCTTGGCACCAACACCATAAGATGAACCTTGACCCATTCGCCTATAGACTTCTGTAGGGTTCCCTTTGACATCCTTTGAACTCCCTAGATCATTGCCATGCTCAGCGAACGCATACACATGCATACCTTTAACAGGTATCCGTAACTCGGCTGCAAGCTGTAGAAAGAAAAGGAAATCAGTTGTTCTGTTCCTCAAGCACACCAATAATAAGCAATTAAACATTAACTAAAATAATAAATTCTTAATGAAGAATTATAAAATGAGTAGTTATTGTTACCTCCAGCATGTTTCTGGAAGCACCAAGCTCACCCATGCTGTATCCCCTAACAGAATAAGGGCCTCCAAGAGTAAAAGCATCATAACTTGGAAGATCGCCTACACAACCACCATAGCGACCATGGAGGACAAGCACTGGTGGTGGTGGTTTACCAGCACCTTCCTCCACAGACATCAACTGGATGAACCGTGTCAGAGTTAGCTGGTGGCGATTGAAGAATGGGAACTGGGTACCAATGCCCAGGCCTTGATCAACCTGCAGTTTGCATATGTGAAAAACTGTATAATCAGAAAGCATTGGCATAGCATACTTCAAGAGTCTAAAATGGAAAGCATCAATATCTTGTCCTTGAAGGTACTGACTGCAAGTTGGAAATTAAAGGGTTCACTGAAAATTTGTTGTAGGTAGAGCACAACAATGGCATTGATTTATCCAAAAGTAGCCGACACCATATAATGGAAAAGGTTGTTGGTTAACAAGAATGTTTCCACATCCAAAAGATGGGATCATGCTAACTCTAGCCTAGGTATTATCCTCTAACAACTCATTTAGTTAACCTCCAAAGATCAGATACACTAAAACGCCATTTGTTAAAAAACGCTACAGCAGGATGACACTATTCTGAATTTTGTGTATGCATGATCAGCCATAGAAAAACAACACTCAGGTTGAAAAGAAAAATTGAGCACACAATTATAAAATATTGGATGAATAAGACTGAATATTGGCAGCAAGAGCCAACAAGAAAGTAAATCCAGTATCACAGATGATAATTTTATGACGAGTAGTCACAAATCCAGTATCATTGGATTCGTACTATTCATTTGTAGTTTAGCATTTTTCTATTCAGAAATGGTTCTTTTATATAAGAAATTAAGAATAATTTTTTGACACTATCTCCAAAACCCACAAGAATAATAAAAAGGTGTAAAGCATCCATGTGAGCAACTTTAAATACATTTAAAGTAGGATGCGAAAGTCACCTGGAACATATTTCTCAATCCAATAACAGCTCCATTCACAAAACGTGTGTTATCACGAGTAATATTTGCCTGTAAAAATGCCATGTGATCAATGCCAGTACCACTGAGGGTGGTAGGAGGTCCATCGGAACTAATTCCACCACTAGGTAATATTCTTTGACCATTTGCACAGATGTTACTACTTTCGTCACGGGTTATTATCTCTTCCATTACAAGTCCGTAAGTGAATTTACTCTGAGGCGTGAAATTCTGCTTGGCACACAAAACATGAAAATTAAGATTAAAAAAAAACACTACCAATAGCTTAAAATAGCCAGTCCAAGGTTTATGGGTTCATGTAACAAAAAAGAACCAGTAACTACTTGCCTCTGTAATATTAGCTTTGACACCACCACGATCAACCCATATTGGTGGCACTTCATCCAGCCCGGGGCCCCCAATGAATACTGGACTCAGCTTTCGGCTATTGAAACAGCTCACACGCAGAGTACGATCCCGTGAATTATCTACACCATCCAAATATGGATGCGCGTATTCTAGCTTAAATGCAAGGTCATCCTAAGGGAAAACATGAAAGCACATTTTCTGATACCAATACAAATAAGAAGGAAACACATACTATTTGCAGAATAAAACAAAGAAAGTCAACAGACTAGCTTAAGACTAAGAGTACCTGAGGGTTGAAGAAGTTGCTGGTCGTTATAGAACCACTAACAGATCTATTCAGTCCTTGTAGATTCCGATGCTCAAAACTAACATTTCCACCAGGTTGAAGTGAGGCCTGCACAAAAATTAAACAGCAAGCCACCAAATTAATTGAGCAGACAAAATCCCTCATTTGTTGAAGAAAATCGATGTTCAAGTTGACAGAAATACCAAAGTTGGATGCCCATTTCGTCCAGGGACAATACTCCATTCAGTACTGACTTCAGCCGTCTTCTGGTCCATCTCTTTTAACTTAATTTCAACAATTATGGCTCCCTCACTACTCTCATCAGGCCGTGGATTAACCTCAATATTCGAAAACAAAGCAAGGGAATTTATGTTTCTTAAAGCTTGCTTCCCTGCTTCAATATTAAAAGTTTTACCCGGGCGCAGCTGTTAATCAAATACAAACATCCATCAAGTGAGTAACAATAACGAACGAGCCTATTCAAAACCAAAAAAAATCACAAAAAATAATAATAGCAAAACAACTCATATCCGAAACAGGACAATAAACATTGAAATTAATAGCAACTAAACATACTAGAAATATCAATTCTGCATCATATAACAAGAATTGATAACACTATAAATTGACAACAAAATGAAGCCTGTGAATCTCACAAATATAACAGATAAGAAAACATATTACATAACAATGCAGTGTATATGTTATACCTCTTGGGGAAGCTCTCTATATATGACAGGGACTTGAGTATTGCCTTCAACAACATTGCCAAGCTTATCCAAAAACTGAACAGACAATTGACTGATATCTCCTTCAACAACCTCACAAACAACCTCTTTGGTATTAAGGTTTCCAAAATTAACAACTTGAGCACAAGCATACCCTTCATCGTGATACCATTTCTGAACTCTATCCCTTATCTTCTGCAACAACCTAGCACTCAAAGTCCTGTGTTGCTTCAACATATCCATAATCTCAATATGCACTGACTTAGGTAAAATGCAAGGCCTTGCCTTCTCCATTCTCCTTTTATATTCTCTCTCTTGACTCAAATAGTATTTCATCCTCTCCTTCTCAGTCATATCATGATCCAATTCAACGGGTTTCGTGTGTGGCATTAAACCAACGTTTATGCAACGAAATTGTTCAGCAGATTCCCAAGTACTTTCACTGAATGAAACAGTGATTCCAACTGTTCCATCAGGATTAGTTTTTCCTTCAAAATCAACTTTTTCAAACATTCCACTTCCTGATAGACTCTCCAATTCCTTCTGAAGTTGTGCCTTAGTGTATACTCCACCGGGACGAATAGTAATCATCTCGTTAAACGAATCATCGGAACTCACTTTCGTTTTTCGATTCCTATCGAAAAACACAATATCCGAAATTTTGTACTTTTTGAAACCGCTAAGTCTGTTCAATGGAATAGTCATATTGGCCGGCATACCATGAGAATCAAACTCTTCAGATTGAGATTCATCGGCAATGGCGGTTGCCGGAGTAAAAAATCGAGACCAAAATCCTCCATTTCCATCACCACTTCCAAACCACCATCCTCCACCACCACCGCCGCCGCCGCCAGAATTACTTCCACCAAAACTCCCACCGCCGTGTCCATTGAGAATAATCGGTTTACAACGGAGGATTAGGGAAGTTGCAGAGGAAACCGCGAGAGTGGTGGAGACGGTTTTGATGACACGGCGGCGACGAGAGGGTTGGGAGTTAGAGGAAATACGTTTGGTGGGAGGAAGGGGTTTGTTCTTGTTTGTACGGCCGGATAAGACGGTGCCGACGTTGTTGTTGGAGGGAACGAGGGAAGACATAGTTGTTGACGGTTGGGAGAGAGAAAACTAGAGAGAGAAAGAGAAAAGGAAGGGTTTTTGATGGGTTTTCCTTCCCAAAATAAAAATCAAAATCAAATTCAATTTCAAGTAAACTATGTTAAATGTTAAAACTGTTCCCGCGTTGGTTCATTCATAATAATACCCTTTGACAACTATGACTATTGAGTAAAAACATGTGCATCTTTAATCAAGATATGTATTAATCTACCATGATTTTCATATACTTGCATTAATTTATTGAGTATATACTACATTTCCATTCCATTTCATTTTTACACTTATTTCTTTTTTCTTATTTTTTGTAGGCACGGGTTATTATATATCACGAACTGTGGAATAATCAATCAAGGTGATGGATGTATAACAATACATGTTTAACATTTTTCTAAATAAATTCAAATAGTCTCAAATATGACTATGATGTGAATATAAATTTATTTCGGTCTGACAAATTTGTATTTTTTTTTATATAGTTTAATGATTATGCACCAATGGTGTAAAACTATTTTATACTACTGCTCAATTTCAACTAATATCACTTCCTTCATTTTTATTGAAAGTTTTAATAATCTTATATGAACAAATAATTGTATGTGTGGGTATGAAAATAAGTCTATATTTGTTTGCATGTGAAATATGTTGTTTTTATTCTTCTTTACAGTGTATTTGGTTGTACAGAATCTTAAAAGGAAAGATTGAAAGAGGAAAGAAAATACGGATTTCAATATCCTTCCAACGTTTGAAATAATAAAAAAAATATAATGAATAAGAAAGTTTTGGTGGAACTTACCACAAAATGGGACAGAAAGTGTGCTTATGTCCTTGTTTGTAATAAAAACACTAAAGAAAACCTTAATAAATTATTACTACCTTATTTATTTTATAATAATAATTAAAGTCTTACATTTATAATTTAAGAAAACTTAAAAAAAATTAAAATAGAAAGAGAATTATTAATGTATTACCATTACTATTTATTGATAAGTTTTACTTAAAAAAGTAAGTAAAAATCAAATAATATTTGATAATTTAGTTATGATATCAAAAATATTTTTATAGGTTATAATTTATATATATTAACATTTTTATTTATCTTTTAGAGATAAAATAACATTTTCTATTTTTTAAATATTCTTTTTTTATTATAACTGAATATTTATTTTAATTTTATTCTCTTTATTATATTTTATATTTGTTTTAAGATATTTATGTCATTTCATTATTAAACATTCTTTCTCTTACCATCCAAACAAAGTATAGTTCCTCTAGCATCCCGGAACTGTGTGATGATGCATGTAGCAATGTAGGGGGAATTACCCATATATCCCTGCCGTTGGTAGTAATGGATCGAGCAATTGTTGGTATGTTATTTGGGCCCGATTTGGAGTGTTCCAAACAAATAATTTCAAAGAAAATGCAAAAAAGGATAAAATTTTGATTTTAAAATTATAAAATTGGTCAGTGAATTATGACATTAGTATATTAATTCATTAAAATTGAATTTATTGGATCAATAAATCATCATTGAAATTGATAATTTATTAATTCATTAATAGAAATAATAAAATTTCATGGTTCCAACAATTTTTATTTATGTAGCTTTTACTATATTTGACAATAGAAAGTTTATGCAGATTTCTGTAAAAAAAAAAAGAAGACAATACGTGTACTCATATGTATTTTTTTGAAATAAATAATAATAATTAAATACTTTAATTGATAATCCAAATATTTAATATATTACTATAAAATAATTCACGAATGATTGTAGTTACATTCAAAATTAAATAATCTCCTAAAAAAATATTTATATAATTAAAATAATAATGTCAAAAAATAAAATAAAATATAATAAAATAAAATTAATTATTAATAATAAATTGGAAAAGTTGATAAACACGATTGATTGAATGAGACAAATAAAAAAAAATAAGTATTACTTACGAAAAGCATAAAAATCAAACTATGTATAAGAAATACTTATAAAACTATTTTTTTCTCTTATTTTTACTATTTTTTAAAAGGAGAAAGACAAGAATTATTATTTATTTACTAGCGTGTAGATGGGTATTGACATTCGATTGTATGTTTCTATTAATAAAAATAATTGAAGTTATAAATGTATACACCAAAGTTTAATATCCTTTTTATAAAAAAAAATAAAATTTATAGTGAAATATAATTTGCAATGATTCTGTAAAATTAGCTAACTTAACGAGTTTATATACACTTACTGTCTATAAAAATAAAAAAAAAATAAAAAAACTTATTTTGGCTCGGTCAAATCACTATTTAAGGTAAAGTACTTATTTGTGAGGTTTAGTATCTAAAAATTTTGTGAATCTCCACGTGCAAATAATGAGTCCACAAATGTATCTTCATGGTATTTAGCACTATAGATCATTGCACAATGCTAGAACCTCGGAATCAATTTCCCTACCACGGTTCATTTTGTGTTTAATCTCTACCCTTTTATTATTAACCATAGAAATCATAAATATAAAAGCATGGTTATATCAAAAGTTGAAGCACATTTCAATTTAGTCACACAAAAATGCCTCAAACTGAACGCACATTCAAACATGTTGAGACAACAACAAGAAATCCTTCTATTGCTTCCACGGAACAATTCCTCCGAGGTAATCCTTTGTTAACTTAACCTTAAACAATTATCATGGTCTTATATAAATCTTAATTATGTTATCCTACTAGTTACTAAAAAAAAAAGGGTATATACCACTTCCATGAAACAATCAATATTTTAAACCATGCTTTTGTCACACAAGTAATAAAAAAAATAACAAAAATGATATTAATTTATACATATGTTTCCATGTGCAGGAGGGGAATCGTCAAGGATGTCACCAATCTACTCTCCTACCTCCACTAATTCAGCTTCCTCTCCTTACTTTGAGAGAATGATGCACCATGATCCTGAAGAAGATCAAGGCCTCTATCAGAGGAAATCAGTTCTCACCAAAGTGAAGGAAAAAGCTAGAAAATTAGTATTGCGCAACAGCCTCAGTCTCAGCCGGAAAAGACAGGATGACGATAACCTCACTCCATCTTGGGGCGTTCGCTTAGAAGACGAAGAAGAAGAAGATGCTGAATATCTTGGAGCTCCAAGTAATAAACATAATAATTATTATTGAATTCCTACTTATATTTTATATAATGGTTGCAAAATTGCAATTATGATTACATTTTCATTAAAAAGTTCAATCTTCATAATCACATTGCGACCACAATTACAATCACATCATTTTAATTGACAAAATTTTAAGATGCCAACGCAATTGCAATTATGACTACAATGTCATAATATTTTTTCTTTCAATTTTGCAATCATATCCTTAATGCAATCACACTCACATGTCATAATTGACATTAATTTTATGATAACAATTATCACAAAGTAACTGCAACTGCGATTTAAACCTTTAACTTTAAATTTATTCATTTTTGCCTAGATTTTTTCCTTTCTTATTCTACATATATATAACTCTAGTGTGAACATGATTTTCAGTATATGAATCAGAGCTAGCACCTGATGAATACAAAGAAAATGCAAGACAACATCCAAGAGCAAATCCAGTAATATCTGAGAAACGTGTTCTAAGAACAGCAAAATCAGGAGAACAAAAAGAAGATCAAGAAAATGCGCTTACTCCTGTCAAGTCCAAAACAAATCCTCAACTTTCAACAATTACTACTAATCCAAATCCAAACATGACAACAATAACTGAAAAACTCACACCAACAAATATTGAAGGGTCATCATATGCATCCTCCAAATCTTCTAATGTTGTTTCTAAAACCCCTGTTGCTCCATTAAGTTCACCAATGATGCAAAATTCATCACCATCCTCATTTCCTACACTAAGTAGGAACAACAATATTAATGCTAGTCCCAAAAGTGCTTATTCAATGAATAATGAAAAAAGTGCATATCATTCTCAACCTTTAATGAGTTCTAGGAGATCTCCTACTAATAATAATGGTAGTGTGATTGATAGGGTTAAAGGAGCTGTAAATTCTTTGCTTAGGAATGAAGAACAACAGCAACCAAAATATGTTGTTAATAAACGTGTTACCCCACAATTAAGCAACACTACTCAAGAAGGTAATTAAATTAAAGCACATGTTTGCTTAAACAATGTTTCTACTATATCTTATTAGATAGATAATTTTTGAATAAAAATTCTTACATCAAACACCTTGTAATCATTTAATTTTGATTTTTTTATTAGCGAAATGTTATCAAAGGGAACACTTGTTAAATATCTCAAGATAGAAATTTTACATTAAAAATTGTGTATTTAACTTTTAAAATTTTAAAATTTATTTTTTTTAATAATAAAATTTCTAACATTTGTCTTTAGACTACTTGTTAAATTGATATTTTTTATTAATATATTCTCTCTCCAATTATGATGATGAGGAAAAAACACTAAATGATAATATATACGCGAAAGTGTCCAAATATATAATCTTAATACTATGATCTATTTGTTTGACACTACCATTTTTTTTTCATAACAAACGACTTTGGTTACAGAAAGACAATAATTGATGTGATCGTTGTGTCCACATTTTGCAGTTGGTCAGGAAACTGAGAACCATGGGAAAATTCTTCAGGCAAATTAAATGTCCTTGCAATATATATGTACTTTCTACATTTTTTGTATATGACCATTTGTATTCTTGTATATGTAAGTGTATGTACTTTAGTTTTGGCCTTTTGTGTATATGTGCCCAATAATTAGACTAAAAAGTTCACTTCCAACATTGTGTAAAATTTAATTTGTATGCAATATATTAACTATGTTGTGTGTGCACCATGCGCACTTGTCTAAAAACACTATTTTATGAGGTCTTTGGTTATTATTTATTTTAAAAGATACATTTTTTTTAAAGAAAAAAAACTTACAATTTAATATATATTTATAAATTATTTTGAATGAGAAGTTATTTTTAATAGTTCTTCATAAAAATTATTTTTGATAACTGATTTTTTTAAAATGTGATTTTCATTCACTACAATAATTTTACTTTTCAACAACACTTGAAAAATGTTGTTAGAAATGTGAAAAATGTTGCTTAAGAGGATATGCATTATTTTTCAGATGTTTTATATGTGAATGTTATCGACTATTAAAATAGTTTATGCGTTTTTTAAAAATCTGTAACAAATATATCTAAATTATTAAATGTCAATTTTTTTTTTTATATATTTCATATTGTTGTCATATATAGGAGTTTTTTTATTTCTGATTTCTTCATTTTATTACATTACAGTTTTAGAATTCACTCTCTTTGGCGAAAAAATGGAGGCACAAACCAATTAGATGTATTCGTTTGAATTTCTTTATCTCTTAGTATTTATATGGCACTTATATTTTCTTGTAACCAATAATAAGTGCTATGATATGGAATATAAATTAATTTTATCTCTTAAAAGGCAAACATTAAAAAATAATGGTAATTAATAGTAAATTTAATACAACTATATAAGAATTTTTTTTAAGAAAAATTGTGATTTAGTCAATGTGTTCTTAAATGGAGATAGTGTTAAATATACACTAATGAATAAAAACCAAACATCGCATCCTGTATATAACTTACAAGTTATAGTTCAAAATATAAATTGTAAGCTGGAGATAATCATAAAATATTTCAAAGAACAAATACATGACATATAACAAAGGATTTAATTTGTTTATACTTACAATGAAGATTTTTCTACACATACATTTAATCAAATTACTTTATGTAGATTTTTGTGAAAATATTTTAGAAAATACCCTACAAAAGTGATATTATTTGATTGTGTGCATGTGTAAAAATAATTTGCATATACATAAAAATTAAACCCACAAACAAATAAATACCTTTAGACCGGTGAATTATGTAAAAAGCGACGAGGTAGTTTCTCTTACTATTCCTTGTACTATAAGAGATAAGTAAATTTCAACAATGGACTAATATCTAGTCAAATTGCAAAATCAAACCCTCTATCTGCACAATATTTTTGTGAAAACCAACATAAAGTTTTTCACATGTTTTTTCTCTTACTATGAAAATATTTTTGTGAAAACCAACATGTGAAGACCAAGTATGATCTTCAAATTTTTCTTCTTCTTTTTGTTGGTGATCTTCCTCTTTCAACAAAGCTTCTATCGAGTAGACTTATTGTATTGTGCGTTGTTTGGATATTTTTTTAGAAGCGTCGATGCAAAAATTAATATCAAAAAACATATTTTTTTTACAAGTTAACAACATTCGGTCATTCTAAAAAAATTAGCACTCTTCAAAGATTATTTCCTTAAACACTTTTACAATTCCAAATTAAGACAGTCATTAAAAACGATAATGGACAAAGAAAAAAATAAAAAATATTCAATGATAGCGGTCCGCATAAATCAATTGGATTGGAGAATCTTGGATGATTTCCTTTCAATTTAAATATTTTATCTCTATCATGATTTCTATTAAAATTCTAACACTAACTAATTTGAAATTTGCAACTTTTACATATTTGGCTATAGGTAAAGTATCACCATTGGGTGTAAAACATAAGGTACAATCTTAATGGTGACATTTGTTTTAAAAAAAGTGAACCTTTAACAGTGAAATTGATTAGTGTAAGGTTGCGTGTATGGTGGACCATCATCGTAGGACACAACATAATATGATAAAAAATAGGGAATAAGAGCTACTTGAAATAGGAAAAGTGATGCTCTTTATAATATCGGAATTGAAATAGAAACCCCAAGCTAAATTAGTATCATAGCAAATAATTATACATATGTAAGTATTGATTAATGCAATATAAATGAAAATGTATCGATCCAACTAAAAAAAGTTAATGTGGATTAGCAATAGAAAAACAAAAATATAAAAATAAAGTAAAAACGTTGGCAAGACAGCTCAATTTTAATTGAAACATTGGTTACCACCCCAAAAGCAAATAGTGTATAAATAGGATTACTTGAAAACTTTCGGTTCTATTAACAGTAAGCATTGAAGAATAGTAAAATAGTTATAATAATAATAATAATAATAATAACAACAATATATTATATTATATTATATTGAATGAACTAAAAACCATGACTTTGAATACGAGGGAATAAAGATTATTGGGGAGATATCCTCCCTAGAAAAGCTATAAACCATCCAAACGTAGGATAATTTTGCTGTTAACTTATGATTAATGTCCGTTAACGTAGGAAAGTCAAGTCTACCACACGCTCTGTCTTGTCCCTTTTTGACACATTCCTTTTAAATCTAGTAGCTACATTTGGACATGATAAACAATTTCAGGGGTTATTCAAATTCAAATTATTATTATCATTGTTTTATATGTACCTTTACCTAACCAAAATAATAAGAGGGAGGATAGATTAGAGCTTGATTAAGTTGAATATAAGTAATTCAAGTTACATTATTAATTAATGGAGGAGAAAGGTGGTTTATTGTTGAAGAGAAGTAGAGGAGGACCCACAAGGCTACAAAAGCATGCACCAGCATCTCTTGACATTGATATGGTTATCAATGATAGACCCTCTAACCCTTTTGATTATTCTTCAAAGGCTATTCCATTGTTATCACCACTCATTCTATCTCCAAAGCCATTGTATGCAGATATTACAATTCAAGCTCTTCAATCACAGAATAATGATAGTAATGATATTATAAATGAGGGTAGTGGGAGTTCATCTTCCACGCCAGGGTCAGCAGGGTGGGAACATCCAGCAATTGCTTCATTTCCAGACCCATCTTCTTTGTCTAGTTTCTTTCAAAACCAGTGTGTTTTTGTCAACCACGCCCAGTGAATTCACCTCATTTTTTTTTTTTCTTTCTAGCTGTTGTGTTATTAAGATTTTCTGTTTCAAGTTGTGGAGTATTTGAATTTCCACAGGAGGAATGAACTTCTGTACTTCCCCATACATTGCTTTCATTGAATTGAATTAATTACAATTATATAGCTTTATTAAGTTACAAACAAAGATACATTCCTTTCATTACAAATATTAGAAACCTGTTTCATTTAATCCAATCCGGAAAAAAATTAAAATTATTAGAGTTAAAGGTTGGTGAAAAAATACAGACAAAAAAAAAGTTGGTGAAAATAGCTTTTTTTTTTAGAGTTATGAAAACTTAAAATGATTAGTGCAGAATTGGTATCAAATAGTTCCTAGTGTGGCAGTATAGAAAAACCCAAAAATATAATGACAATCTAACCTAATCTAATCGCATCTATCTGTAAGCTGATAAAATGATATTAATAGGCCTTTACTTGTTTTATTTCTTACTTTTTTTCTCATGCAGTATTAAGGTATATCCTATCTGATTGAGACAATGAGACGATAACAACTGTTCGGAAGAAAACAGGGGTTGCTACATGAAAAGCTTGTTATAATATTTATTTAACATCATTGGTCTTACTAAGTTGAATATAAATTATCCTTACAAAACTGTATTTGATGTAAAGAAATGACTCAAATGATCATGTACTATGAAACAAATTTCGACAAGGTGCTGCGCTTTAAAAATGAAATAGTATCGAACAATCAAGAGTTAAGTACAAGAAAGACCAAAGTAAAACTTCAAAAAATCATTCTACTTGGATTCAGTGTTCTATTACTAATAATTGTTATAAAAAAATATATAAGTCAATACAACAAGCATTATTTATAAAGTCGGACAGCTTAATGGTCCAATAAGGACAAACAGAAACTAGGGTTCTTATTCTCCACTCAATTCAGAATCCCACACGGACCAACCACAAGTATACCACCTTCTAGGAATAACAAACCAACTACGCAGCTACCAATACTGGTCATTAATCCTGAAGAGTTTAATTTTCCTATATTCTCATTATAAGTTTACGATATATCAATATCACTATGTTGGAACTTAGAAAAAAATCCAACGACGTAAAATTTGTCCCCCCATTTTTCGTGTTCAAATGCTACGCAAGAGAGGCAAGAAAACTCAAACCAAGGCATTAAAACTATCATTATCATACAGTGCAGCTCTTAAATTAACCAAAATGTCCAAGTATACAGAACTAAAGGAACTACATACTTGACAAATGGACTCGAGGAAATGCCCAGTATCTAACCATCATGTTAAGGCCAAAAATTGCCCATCCATTTATGCACAAGAGGCCAAAACATCAAAACAGTCTCGAAAGTGTAAGGATTTCTCTCTTCCTGAATCTCTCTCTTAATAATAACTACAATCAAAGAAATATCATGAAACACTGACACTTCAGAATTATGCTTTCACCAAAGCACTGGCCCCGACAAAATCAGAAGTCAAATTCTCCTGTCGCCTGCAGAAGTGTATAATATCATTAATCTTCAAAATTTCATAAACTAGGATGAGAAAATATCAGTATTTATTCTCCTTCATGATTAACAAACCTTATTGAAGAGAATATCCTTGTTATTTATATGCATGATGCCATCCTTTAATGTGCATTTCCACCTGCTCTTGGTACGTGTCACCTAAATTTTCACAAGACTACTCTATTAGTCCCAAAATAAATATCCAAGCCCTAACCATTAGCTATATTATACTACTATATCGCTTGACATGTAATTAACTGAAACTGGAAGGAGGTTGTTACCTTGTCAAACTGAGCCAAAACTAGATGATGTGTATTTTGATCATCACCTTGGTCCAAGTCATCCATGTCGTCGTCATCATTTTCATTTAGTGGAGGCTCATCATCGTCATCTTCATTTGCCACCTCATTTTGAGCTACGAGAGCAGGGGTGCTTGCTGGTACTTCTAATAAGTAGGGCAAAAGCAACAATTATCAAAAAAATGTATGATATGCCATGAATCTTATATCATGTTCTCAATTTACCAGGAGGAGCTGGTGTATTTGCAATGTTGTAGTCTTCACTGTACACTCCACCATAATTGTATATCTGCAACAAGATAGTAAAACAAAACCCTGTAAGATGATGGAATGCAAAACTTATGGAGAGGAAGGTTCAAAAGAAGCATAATGCAATTGAAACTCAAAGATTAGCACATGAAGAAAGAACTTAGGCTGGAATTAAACGATTCAATCTCCCTGTTTCATTTTTTTGTAAATATAAGCCGATTAAATTAACGAAGATTTCAGGGACCAAAAGTAGCATTCAGTTTTGAGATATCAAAGCTAACCTGTTGATAAAATATGCAGCTAATTCAGGTTTCAAATTATACAAATATTACAATATCCATCTTGGATTTAAAATGCGACACCTTACACGACTTGAAATACTTATTTTAATCCATTAAATCACTCACAAAGTTATATATTCTTTCAGAACTACAGTTGCAGTAGTTCTGTTTTCAACAATGGTGAACCAAGGAAAAAGAAGCAGTATTTACACCAAACTAAACAGGCATTCATATGGGTGGGAGTACTGAAAACAACGACTTTCCTCGGTGTTTAGTACTTCCTAAAATGATCTACATCTGTAGAGATATGGTTGATTTTTTATTTATTTTGTAAATTCACATTAAATACAAATTAAAATGTGGCTATTGAGAACCCTTTTAAAATTAACAGAGATTACTAATTGTCAAAATTCAAGGCCGATGTGTCATTTACAAATAACTAAAAGTTGGGGTTGCATGCATTCTTTCCCAAAAAATAAGGGGGATAACAGGGAACTAGAACAAGTAAATAAAGTAAAAATACAAATCTGAGTTGGGAAAGAACAAATAGCAAACTGTTTTTCTACAAAAGCTCAAACAAGCATAGGCATAAGCAGATAAAAATAATACTCACATTTGGAGTAGAAAGCACATCATCCTCATAAGGGATCGGTCCATCAAGTTGAGGAATCCTAGAAGCCAGTCTCTCCAAATCTGCAGGCATTTTCCCTTTAAAACTAGTGTGTTGTGAATTGATGGAGATGCCCCCTCCACATACCTAAAAAGATGTGTTCAACAGTTCAGTAAAACAATGCATGCACTACAAAAAATCAACACAATGATGTACAACAGAGCTGGGAAAGAAGCTAGCACCAAAATTGCTAGTTTCTGTACCAGACCCCTCTTGTAATGTAAAAAGCCAATAGAACAACCCACAGGGGCGGGATGGGAAAGAAGCTAGCCACCCAAGTTCTTATTTGGTTTTGAGAAAAGGTTCTCCCTTTCATTATGTTGTAAGTGTACATCTTTGGCAAGTGAGCCTTATAGCTTTGAAGTGGTTGAAGAAATCATTAATGATTTATGGGGAAAACTGTCACTGTCCAGCATCACATGAAAGAATTTCAGAGTTTTCTGCATTAACTAATCAACTACACCAATTGTTTAAAACTACAAGATGCAAATTAGGTAGACATGGCTCCACATTCTGCCATCCCTCATGCGGCATGCCCCTACCTTGTCCTAACCCCACAGCAATTCCCATCCCAAAAAAAAGTCAAGCTCCGATGACTCCCATACACTTTGTAGAGATCACAAAAACCTGTCTCCACATTCTGCCATCCCTATGGGGCATGCTCCTACCTTATCCTAACCCCACAACAATTCCCATCCCAAAAAAAAGTCAAGCTCTGATGACCACCATACACTTTGTAGAGACGACAAAACCTGCCTCCACCATCCTTCACACCGCATCCTGTCTCATATGAAATCCACCGAAGTGATATGAAATCCCTTTGCTTTATAAATACATCAACACCCACTTAAACCAGAAAACCAACAATTATGGTATAAATAATAAATTTGATTATTAACACTTACAGAACTATCTACAATTACAAATAATATGCAATCACCTAACTGATATAAATATAAATTTTATTAAAAAAAAAGTTGATTCTGAGCAAAAAGGGAATAGTCCACACCTCAATTTCAAAATTGCCTGATGCAGCATCACCAGATCCATCTTGCTGAGGTATATATCCACCAGCATCATATTGTGGAGGCAAATCATTGCGTTTTCGCTTTCCACCAGGCATTGTGAAGAAGTCCTGGAATTTATTCAAACATCTATTAATATCTAACTGTCATGACTTTAAGTTCAGACTCAACAACAATAAGTCTTCCATCACAAGGTGAAATAGACTAAATAGACCAACTCGTGTAATATTGTTTTACTGAAAATCACGAATAATGACAAAATATTCAAATATAACTCCTTCTTAATGGTTTAGTCTATAGTTTCTGTCTCCTAAATATAGCCATCCGGGCTTCACATTCTAGACAAAAATATCCATTAAGTGTGTTGGAACAAAAAAGAGCTCTACCGTGAGGTTTTGTCTAATTTTTAAAACAGGGAAGAATAAGTCTTCTATAAGCCCGCAATGACTTGCTTACCTGTGTCATAGGTTGATTAGAAGCTCCTCTATCCGCTTCCTCCCGTCCTTCCACATAAGCTACAGTAATGCAATCCATCATTACTGCAAATCCATTTTATTAAACTTTGACCTGAATTTCTACAAGACTTACCAACATTGACATCAAGTGGAGGCCTCTGATTAATCCAAGGAGAAGGAGGTTGCTGCAAAGAATTTAAGTACAATATCAATCCACATATTAAAAACAAAACGAACTAAAAAGAATAGTTCAGAAACTGTACAATAGACATAAATTTAAATCCATCGCACAAATTTAGAAAGGCAATTGAGAAACTATTTCAATAGTAAATGGATTTGGATCCTCTCCAACGAAATCCCTCTACATCCCCCAGCACTCTCATTTCTCTCTATCTCTCTTAATCTTTGTCTTTCACCTCCCACCCTCATTTTTGTTGTTGTAATTGTATCCACGCATGAGAGGATCCAGCCTCACGGAAAACATTTAATTTTGGCATGTGAATATTTCTCGATATATAAAAGAATGAGCTTTACCATGTATGTACCCGGTCTTCCACCTTTGACGTCAGCATTTCCACCAGCAGTATCATTTCCAGAAGAAGGGTAATCACTTGGTCCAGTAGGAATGTTATATGTTGGGGTATCCCCAGTTCCAGGTAAAGGAGTTTGAATTGGAGTTTGCAACGGAGTCTGCAAATCCCATATCAACAATCCAATAACTTCCATTCATTATAACAATAAACACATTCAACTAATAACTGTGGTTTGAGTTAAAACTCACAGGGGGAAAAAGTATTTCAGCAGTAGGAGTTTCATACTCCTCAGTTCCCTCATACGGAACATTAAGATCATGAACCGGAGTAATTGGACCACCAGGTGTTGGTTTATTAGCTCCACTAGACCTCTCAATTGGACCAAGCACTGCACCAGCTTGAATCATCTTCGATTCCCAAATCTAAACAAATTATCAAAAACAAGAAACTAACAACTTAAACAACTGTGGTAAATAAACCTAAAGAAACGAAAAATTGATCGGATCCAAAACCCTAAATCAATAATCAAACCTAGAAAGAAAATTTCTTGGAAATTAAATCAACGCATGTTAAAATGATGAGATTTGTGTATATAAAAAAAAAGGCGTTAACTAATTGAAGAAAAGAAAGAGATGATGAAATTACGGCTTGAAGCTCTCTGAGAACTTCTTCTCCAGGACCACCGTTGTTGGTGAACTCGTCACGAACCTTGACCATGACATCCTCGATTACATCGATATAAACCTGGCTTGTGGTTGAAGCCGCCATGAAGAGAATTTCGGCGAAATTGTGTGGGTAAAATCAAAGTATTATCCTACTGTGAGCGATGGAGAAGGGAAATAGAAGAGAGGGGGATAGTTGAGTCTGGTTCTAGGGTTTGCGATTGGATGGAGGGGGGAGAAGGATGTGATACGAGAGAGAGAGAGAGAGAGAGAAGAGGCGGAGGAGAAAGAGAGAGAATAAAGAGAGGAATATAAATAGGTTTGCATCCGATTATAAACACCACACCCCCCACGTGTCTTTACCACCTGTTTCCTCATCCTTTTATTTCTTCCAAACAAAAATATTTCTTGTCCATTTTTCTTTTCCTCCGATTTGCTTTAAACTATAAATAAAAGCCCAAAATATTAAAAACTTCTTGCCTATATAATAAATATATTAAAATATTTTGCTCTAAAAGTATTGATTTAAGAATTAGCAACAAAAATAATTATCTTTTTAATTAATTTTTGTAAAAAATAAATTATCTTAATTATACAAATTAAATATTCGACAGTATAATTTTTTTTTTCTTTCTAAAATAATGCTTTGAGAGAACTTGTTAATATTCTCCAATATATTTTAAGAGGTCTCTGGGCTACAATAAAAACTTGATGGTTTAGGCTACAAACAAACAAAGGAAGAAAGATTAATACAGGTGACTTTAAGTTTTTCTTTGGTATTTGAACGTTGTTCTTCTTAATTAGTCCTTTTGTTTTTGTGCAAAAACATAAATTAAAATTAATTGTGCATAGTAATGTTATATATCATGATTTTTTAGTTCGTGAATAAAGGTGTTAAATAGCTAATCATAAGATTATAATGTAATCTTATTATTTTTGTGGTGACTTTAATTACAAAGATGTTTCTAGTTATTAATTTGCTTGTCATGTTTTTTTTTAAAAACTTATATTAAAAATTGTGGTATTTAAGATAATTAATATAGTAAATATAGTATTTTTAATAAATAAATTTTTTTAAGAGATGTCCTAACACTTTTTTTTTCTAAAATAATTTCGAGTGAAAAGAAGATGTTCTAGTCCAAACTAAAGAATATTTTATGACTCATTGAACATTTACAAATAGATTTATATTTGTTTCCCTCCAATGACTGAGACTTTAGTTGTCAAAATATTTATTTTAATGTATGAACATGTAAAATAAAATATTTAGACTTATCTTATGATACAAGTGTTTGTGTAATGCAACTTTTTAGGAAAGATTTTTTTAATAAGCATAATCAAATTCGGTATCTCAATATTTATAATATTTATATATAATGTGCACCAATTATTTGCACTAAACTTCAATAAGTTTGGAAATATTTTAATCAATTAGACTCCAGAGTCACATACATTATAATTTGTCTATAAGTGGTTTGAAATAATTTAGGGAAACAATATTTTTTTAATAATTTTGTTGTTGAATTATATATCAAAACACACAAACAAGCTCTTGTAAGACAAAATTTGTTGAATAATAAATGGTAATTGAATTTAATGGTCAACATGTATAGGATTAAAAATAATTTAAAATAGAAGAGTCCATCCAACTTATGTATAGAACCAAAATATATTTTAAAATGAGTTTTTTTATTAAGAAGTTTACAAATCTAAATTATTTTGTATTTCAACTAGTATCACTGAGTTCCACACTAAGTGATTTCATTTTTGAACCATGGGCTTAAATAAATAAAACTTGAGAAGCCTAAAGTAGGGGCTTTAGTAGCCTTCCAATCCAATTTGATGATAACAAAATATTCTTTTGACCAAACAAATAATTGAACCAAGTATTCCTCACATGAATATGATATCAAAATGAATTGTGCATCAAGACCTAAAAATATGAACCTGAGTTTTATCTATGTGTATCATATATATCTCGTTTATATGTCATATTGTTTATGTTGATGATTTATAGTCTCAACATAAAAATTAAAATGAAAAAAAAAAAAAACAAAAAAAAAACTCCATACAGGACCATAAGAAGCAATCGAGCTTTATTGATAAGCTAGCAAAGCAAGGTCGATAAGAAGAAAATTACAAAGAATTTTTTTATTGCAAACCAAGTCATTTTGTAGTAGCAGCTAAGAAAATAAAAACTTGCTTATGCATGTATGATGTATGGGTGCTACCCTTCACCATCTCCACAAGATCCACCTTCATGATGAGCATGACCATGACCACTTCCATCTTGACTCATCAAAGACTCGTGAGCTGCAGTAACCACTGCAGAAGCAACTACTCCTGCACCGTTGCTACCAATGGTGCTGCCTCCATGAACTTTGTTGTCATCACCAGCATGTGTTGTTGTGGAAGGATACCCTTCATTTTTTCCCTTGTGACTAGTCTTGTCATTGGAGAGTTTCTCTAAATCTTCCACTTCGTTTTCCTTACTCTTGCGCTCTCTTAGGCAGAAACATATGCTTTTGATTTTCATGGTGGGAGGAAAAGAAAAGAGAATAGGACACACTGCTAGTTTGCCTCTTCTGTCTCTTTTATAATCATGGCTAATAAGCATCACTGGTCACTTAGTCCTATAATTGTTTTGGTTGCTTTTCATAATGGAATAGTAATCACCGGACTAAATGGCATTGATTGAGGCCTTTATTCATTTGTTATTAATTTTTTTTTATTAATTGTCTGTTATTAATTAAGGGTGCATTTGCGTAATAAAGTTAATTGAGTGTTTATTGTGTAATGTTTTTGTATAAGAAGTTAATGATAAAGTTCACAAGATAAAGGATAAAATTACTATACACTTTAACTAAAGTAAAATGTAGATATACTTTTATTATCTAAACTAAAATAAGCTAATTATTGCTTTGGAGGTTATTCTTTTCCTTGGTCCGTCCAAAAGTTTTTTAAGAGATTCCACAACAGTTTAGAACGAGGTAGGTAAAAAATATTCTGCTGAATTTTTTAATTCATGTGAACCAGAATAAATAAACACCGATGCCATTGAAGATTGGAATCACGAATCATGTCTTGCTTTAAAATTATTGAAGGGGTCAGCAAATTTCATGATTGAGGACAGTTGGTTCTATCCGAATTGCTCACTTTCTGTTTGTTAGTATTGGACTGTAGTGTTAAACACCCTGTTTATATCTGGAATGTACCTATGAAATAAGGCTGTTAGATATATTCAAGTTAACAGAGTGTAAAGCGTTTTAGACAACCCATGAAACACCACACAGAGGCTTCACTTTATATGATTTCTCGCACTCTAGAGGTTTATGATTACACTTTTCTGAAGGATAATTTGAAACAATATCCGTAAATACCAAAAACAGCTACGTGACTTATCTAAGGTACGCAATAATCCTGCCGAAAGTATTTTTGTGTAAAGTGTCACTTGTCCCGTAAATCCAATGAAAGAAATTTATACACCAAGATGATGCGAGGTCACTCGGTAATTCCTTTCTAGCATCACAAGATGCCCACACGAAGGCATGATGCTTGACAATGGGTTTGAATTATGGATTGGCCCCTTCAGAATCAATAAGAAGTTTTCCAAAGACCCCGAGGTGAATTCTAAGTTTGACAATCTTAAACGTAAGTACCGTGTTCTTTTCAAAATCCTTGTTAGGTATGTGGTGCCCTAAGGTGGTCGGTGGACCATGTTACCAAAAACCACAAAGATGTAATGTGGAACATCTCTCGAATAACCAAGAAGAACCTTCCCCGCATCAATTTGGAGCATATGCGGTCTTGCTTCAACAACTTCATAGAAAAAATAATTACTATTCCCTAATCCAGACTAATAAATGTTGTACTCATGTTTATGTCTCTCATTCACAACACAATCGAGAGTGGCCTCATTGTCATTTGATTTTTTATCTCTCTCATTTGAGCATTTCCTGATATCAAACTAGAACGTAATTCCTCAAAAATCAAACCACAAAAAACAACTTTGGTTGCGCCCTACAACAAGGAGACACATCAACCAGAAAAAATTCTTTTGTCACAACACTTTCGATCTAAGTTTGGTTTATACAAAACTATCATCAAAATATACTCCCCAAATTGATAGTGTTTGTTCTATACATATTAAGTATGGTATAAAGAATGATACATCTTACAAATTCATGTCTCAGTATAATATAGGGTTTCTCATGCTGGGTATTGCCAGAGAGCTGTCATTTCCATCACCACCAGTAACTGAACCATTCTGCTTCATTTTTATGAAACTGATATGAACGTTGGTACAAAAAATTCTGTTTACCTTGGAAATTCATGTCATTAAGTTAGAGCTTCACAATCACAACCAGAGTGTCATCATGAACCTGCTCATTGCCATTATCTTACAGACACTGAGTTGTCTTGCTTCATTTTTATGAGGCCGCTTTCAATGTTGCGCAGCACTGGCCTATAACTGCAATATTGTGGATCACATTAACAAAGGAGTATCCGATACAAGAAACTTGAGGCCAGAGTGAATAAATGATATGTGCTTGATACAGCGAAAAAACAGAGGGTCTTACAAGCGTGCTAGACCATCATATGCTTGTTTGACTTGTTCAAGTTGTGCAGAGAGCTGCATGACTTCTGCTGATAGTGCCTCCGCTTTGCTCAGTTCCTTCACAAGTTGGCCCTGCCAAACAATCAAACGGGTGGAGAATAAGGAACAGAAACCAATGACAAGTTGCCAAAGTTTTGAGAACAGAAGGAACCTCAATCAAACACAATTCCTGAAGTTTCTCATAAGAAAAATCAGATTTTACGAATTTGGATCCTCTAAAGTGAATAAAGTGTAAAGTGGAAAAATCAAGTATTGTTATTATAACAAAAGTTATGATTTGTTATAATGTACCTACTACCTACCTTTGATTTGTTAATCAATGGTTGATATTTCACTTTATTCTCTAGAGTGAGTTGTTCACTTTAAAGGAGACAAATCTCATTTTTATAGTGCGAAATACAAAGGATGGCCCTGTCATCCACTAAAACGGGTATTTTAGGATTTTTCATGCTACATTCACTGTTAAGGGTATTTTAGAGTAAAATTTTGACCCAAGAAGACCCAACAAGGGAACAACATGAGTTAACAAGGAAGAAGAACAGGTACATTATGAGTAGGGTAAGTATAAATTATAATAACCTTCAGAGATGCCACCTCTCCTGTTGATATTGAGGAACCAATTTCATGCACCCCATTCTTAAAGGAGTCTGGTAAGCCCTTGGCCTGTTCCATTCGCAAATTTTCTAGAATCCCACGCAGCTCTTCATTTTGCTTAAGACAATCCATCACCTGCAGAACCACCAGTCAACACAGTAATAATAAGAAGCCAAATTATTTTCAGTCTGGAACTATCACGTTTGTCATAATGTATTCACCTTACACAAAGATCTTAACACAGCATAAATAGATAAAAATTGTCCACACTAAAATTTATATAACAACCACACCAGTCTTAGCCAAAATAGAATGAAGGAAAAAATACACATGCATGAGAAAACCACCACTCAATGCAAGACTCTATATAAAATTGCTTCACCAGCTAGCCATAATAATGTATGTGATTGGCACGCTAATAGAACCAAAAAGAGGGTGTCATATCGACCAGTGTATTACTTTGTCAAGTGAGGCAAGATTTTGCAAGACATACAAGGATATTCATCCCTGGCTCGGGCAATGAATTATTTAGTACAACAGTATTTATCCTATATTTCATTTATTTAATTAAGAGCCTTTGAACTAAAACTCTCAGATAAATCTACCGCATTATTAAATTTTTAGTCGGAATTTGTTCACTGAATTTCATTAGTCAAAAGATGCAGAGACTCTTGATCATTGACTCCAAAAAATGATAGGAATCACTATTTTTCTACAAAGAAATAGGGAAGGATTTCCCTATTTAGAAGACATGTCAGATAAAATATTAAACCATGATCACATAGACGAGACCCTTAAACCAGTAACCATAAACAACATTTAGTCAGACTCCTGATGATATTAATTGTTACCTGGTTTTCCCATCTTGCTGCTGCACCAATTGCCTCTTGATATGAATTTGAGAGATTAGAATTTTCCTCAAAAAGCCTCTCTATTTCTGTAGATTGCGAATCAATCTGCCAACAGGATGACAAACTAACCACTCTATCAGATGGAATATACACAGCAAAGTACAAAGTAAAATATAGAAAGGAAGAGTTCACCTCCATTAGAAGTTTCTGCCTACTGCTTTCCAGCCTCTCTACAACTAACGCCATATCATGTAACTGCTTATCAAGTTTCTGCTTGTCTTCCTGAGATTCAGCAAAAGTTTGACCATTAAACAAAAACATACTAGAATAGAAATGGAGACGGGTGTAACACTAGGGAATTCATCATCAGCTGCCCAAACACCCGTGATAGATAACATATATACTACAGTTATGTTTGAGGTGGTAGTGGTAGTACATAAAGAGCTAGAAATAATGATTGAAAATAATTCAGACTTGCTTGAAAGATAAAAATAGGGGAAGGTTGTAAAAGAATATGCAGCTCATCTACAATCTAGTCCAAAAAGTTTGGTGACTACTATATCCTTCAAGAAGATTGAATGAGATCTCCCCCTCGACCGTACGACCAATAAAATTCAATCTTCCAAGTCATGTTGCACATTGAAAAGGAGAGTAGATTAAGAAGGAATCCTCACATTCAAGAGTGAGGAGTCAGAGGGGTTGATTTTCTAATACCTAACCAGTGATTTAAATGAAACAGTAATTTAAATTTCTTGGCATAATTGATCAGCTAACAGATGCCAAAAATTGAAAATTAACTGAAACAAAGAAGTTTTTCTCACCAGAGAAAATGCCTTGTGAGTTGCTTTGTCTGAGACTTCTGCATGTGCATAACATAGGGTCAATTCCAAGTTATAGTGCACCAATACAACAAGAAGGAATATCAAATCAAATGCAATGAGAAAATGGAACCAAATATTAAGTTCATAGATATCCATAGCAGAGAATGGGTACTCTAAGTATCACGAAGATTCCATGGCACAAGTCTATAGGTAGATGTGAATCTACATTAGCTGAAGTCAGTACCAGGGACCACTCCTAGTAAGTATAAAGCATGTATTTCTTAAGGAGAACATGGTGGTAGTAATAATCAATGTTATCAATGGCAGATGGTGGTTTATGGCGGAGAGGCCAAAATTCGCTATTTTTGGCCGTCATATAAGCCTCCATCACGTGTAAAATACTAGGTAGTTAATCCCAGATAGCGGTGCGTCGCGGCAAACCCCGAAAGTGGGATAGCGGGATAGTGTGTTCCAGGATAGGCGGGACAATTGCTATTTTTTGAACAAATTACATGAATAATATTATATAAACCTATATTTAATGCAAAGTTAACAAATGGTTCAAACTCTGCAACATTCATAATTAGTAATAAGAATCTACAAGTCTTACTCTTAGTCAAAACATACATTGAAATACCAACAAAAGTTAAGAACATAAAGATGATGCATATTGAAGTCTTTAATACAGTAATAAAATAACTAAATATTAAAACTAAAATGCATGTTCTAGCATAGGAATCAAAGATAAGTATAGTCTTCATTAGCATATTCTACTTCTTCTTCTTAGGTGAAAGTAGAAACAATAAAACAAAGAAGGAAGAAATAATAGCGGGATCTCGCTGGGAAACGTTGGTATTAATTACGCTGGGATAGCGGGATCTCATCAGGATCTTGTTTCACGTTGTCGCGGACCACGCCGTCGCGGTCAGGCACTGTACCGCACCGAGACAACGGGATCTCGATGGGAAACGTTGGAATTAAGTACCTAGGTAAAATGGACATGGCGGATTGTGGAAATCCTGCCAACGCTTTCCGCCATGGCCGCCATTTGATAACACTAGTAATAATCATCATTTACTAGTCTAAAAAGTAGAATGCCTCCACCAATGAAGAACTTGATCTCCTGGCCAAATCATTTGAAATCTCAGGATGGTATAAAGCATCCAAAAAGAGCCACTACTTACATAACTAATAGCTAGCATGCTTTGTTTCATTAAGCCATTACAAATTTAATATATAATATTAGAAGTATTTATGAACAGAACCTGCAGCCTCTCTTGACACGGAGTTTAGTTTTTCTTCCAACTCCTGCTTTTCAGACATCAGTGATGCAATGCGGCTTTGCTCTTTAGCTAATTGTTCTTGCCCCTGGTGCCTCAACAGAGACTCTCGCTGTAGATTATAATCACCGTTAGACAAACAACAGAATAAGAAATTAAGGGTCTGTTTACTTAAAAATATTGTTTTCAGTTTTCATTTTCTAAAACTTGTGTTCGTATTAAATTTCCTAACAAGGAGATGGAAGACCCGTGTAGTGAATAATTGTGATAGAGAGAAGGTAGAAGGATAACTAGGGACAGTGCATTTTCAGAAACAATGAAAACAGTGCTTTGGTATTTTCAAAAATTCTTAAAATGCTAAATCTATTTTCAATAATTGTAAAAGAAAGTAGTGGAGGGAAGTATTTTAAACCTATATTCTATCATGTTTATTAGCTAAGGTGAAAATGAAAATACGGAAAGTAAACAGGTCCTAAATAAAAGGAGCATAGTGTCAATTATAACACAGTCATAACTCACCTGTAGTTCCAATTTTAAACCAGCTAACTCCTTTTCTAATATTTGGAGATGGTCTGGTGGCCCAAGAGATGAAATTGTACTAACTGTGTTAGTCATTGATTGTTGCTGAATTGAGTTCAATTCTGCTCTCAATGCTGCTGCATCTTCCTCAGCCTAGAGCAAGATAGCCAATAAGATCTTGAAAACAAAAACTGGTCTTTAATCTTATAGTTTTTTAGTAAAATGAAAGTTCCCATACACGATATTGTTCATCTTCTGATTCCTTAAGACGTTTCTTCAGGGTACGAAGCTGTGCTAAAAGGTCCTCCTGCATTAATATGTAAGCTACAATTGGTATCGTGAAAGATTAAAAACAAGATACACAAATATTCAGAGCTTCCATTTTGATCTCTTTTCCTTTTTCTTCTTCATATTCATACTGTAACGGGTTGAGGGGGGCCTTCTGGAAAAAGTGTCAGGCCCATGCACAAATAGAGCTTGAAAACCATTTTGCAGAAGTATGAAACGGTCGTTTGGGGACTTGCAAACAATATTGTCTTCAAAGATAGTGACAGCGGTGGGGGTAACGTTCACTGAAGACTCCAGTGACTTACGAAATCTCTAGTCTCCTATGAAAGGTGCCCCTACCACCATCACTTTCTCCAATGACAATGTCGTTTGCAAGTCCATAAATGATTATCATCTTTACCGGCTCATACTGTTGCAAAATGGCCTTCAAGCATTGCTTGTCCAAGACCCCGACATTTTCCCATAAGGCCCCCTAAACGTGTTCCAGTCGACAAATAACAAGAAAATGAGGGAAAAGAGATCAAAGTGGTATCTCTTTTATCTTGTTTTCTTTATTGAATATATATTTACGCGTGCGACAACAGCAGCATCTTTTTCCATTGCAACATCCTTGAGAGCTTTCCTTAGAGATGGCACCGTACTTTGCTCCTACATAAATCAAATTGGGCTTTCTTACTAAGTGTTAAAGCCATTACAATCTCCATACTATTGAGTGAGAAGACATTAGGACTAACTACGTCACAAGTTAGCTCCAAGATTTTTATGTTTCACAAGGTAATATCCATGATCAAATTTGTAACTCAAACTATAAAACCCTGTCAAGCCTTTTTGTTTACCAGTTCATTCAACTTCTTGTGCATTGCACCGTTATCAATTTCCACCGTTTGAAGCTGCAACAACAGACAAACTACAATCAGCCTAAGTGTTTATTTTGTGGACCTATAAATATAAATGAATAAATAACAATCTGAATCTTCACCTTTAAAGTTATTTTCCTGTTTTCTTCCTCCAAGTTGGTGTTCTTCTTTTGCAGATCTTTTATTTGAGATAATAGGGAACTAACGTCTGACTGTATTAATAGTATACAAACAATCGAGTTCAAACTTCAGAAGATTGCGTCTCTCGAAACAAAATCACAAAATCATTCAACAGAGACTCCTAATCTTAATTGTTTTATACTAATGTCCAACACAAATCCACCATTCTGCAGTTATTACCTTTTCCTGCGTCTCCATTAAACTCTTCAACGAATAAGCAACAATAAAAAAGGAAAATAGGTATTACCTCAGAGAGTCTATTTCCGCTCTCCGACTTGTTCATTGCAGCCATCTCTGAAGGAAAAGTAAAAACAACTTTGATTGCAGAATCGGAAATTGCAAAAAGATACATACAGAAATGAAAGAGTATATGAAATAGGTTGTTTCTATTCGCCGAAAATACTAACCGGAGATGGTCGGAACCAGGCTTAGATCTGGTCCGGAAGAGGCTTTAACCAATCTTTCCGCGGCCCTCTTTTGACGAATTTCCTCCAGCTATGCATGCAATCAATCATACAGTTAAATTGAAATCAAATGATTAGAGAATGAAAGAAATCAAATATTGATTAATTAAACAAAAATTGAAGATGAAATGATCGAGGTGAATCCGCTAGAACGAAAAGTACGAAATGAAAGAGAGACGGCAGTGGTAATCGAGAAAGATGTCTACCGTTCGTCGACCTAGAGATGCATGACGAGCCTCCATTATTGCCGACGGGACGGTGATGTTCGTCTGTAATTTCGCTCCGCCGTCCCTGTGTTATTTAATTTCCGTTTCGTTTTTTTTTTTTTTTTTTGGTATAAAGTTTTATTCCTGTTTCTTCCCAAGTCTCTTATTTTAGCCAATATTTTATTTTATTTTACTTATGGAAAGGATATATTTTTATATTGCCTCGGTTAGTAAATAAAAAATTAGAGACCCATCCAATCAAAATGATACATGTTTTCATTTTAATACTTTATTCTATTAGTTTTTAGAACATGTTTACAAATATTTATTAAATAAAATTTAATTTATTACAAGTAAAAAATTATATTTTTCTATAATCACGCTAAATACATTAAATATTTATTTATTATTATTTAATAGTGAGTAATTAACACTAAAAATGTATTAAACTTATGTCGTGAATTGTTCTTTTTCAACTAAACTTTTTATAAGCAAGAGAATCACATTGAATCTTCAATCATTTGGTTATCTTACTAGTCAAACCAACTATTGGTATAACATATAGTTGGAAATTTCAGCTTATTGACCTATAAAAAAGACTTGAGTGTAAAAATTTACAATGCGACAAATTCTAAAAACTTTGTAGATTTTAAAAGATTCATATCATACATAAAAGGTATTAGACAAAGAATCGATCATACTTTAATATTAAAATTTTAAAATAAATTAAGCATATTTAACAAAAGTATTGCAATACCGAACACACTTTTACTCATAATTTCGACCAACGATTCACTTTTTGAATTATTTGTCAAATAAAATCTATTTAAATAGGGATATTAAACTTAGTTTGTATAAATATAATCGGAATTAAATTATTATTTTTGTTTTTGACAAAATACATTATCCTTTTAAATTACATAAAAATATTAAATTAATTTTTTAATTTGTTTTTGTAACAAATAGTCGCTTGTATTTGTAAGCATTACAATATCAAATTATTTTTAATCATAATTTTAATTTAATTATTTGTACTCAGAGATTTATAGTGACTATTAATTTTGTCATAAATCATATAAAAAATAGCATAATAAATTTTTATGTGATTTCATAATTTGAATCAAGAGAATTTCATGTGTAATTTTAAAAACTTTAATTGAATGTTTATATTATTAAGATTACTATAATCAAATTCTCTTAATTGATTTGAAATTAAAATCATATACAAATATTTAAAGATAGAGATGAAGAACTTAAAAAAAATAAAAAAATAAAAAACTAATAAGTTTCGTGTAAGGTAACTTAAAACAATAAAATTCATTTTGCCTTTCTGATAGTCAATAATTTAGCTTTGTGACATGATGACATAGTGTAATTGATTGGAACAAACATAGGTAGCTTCCATATTTTACCAACCCATAAACACAAAAGTCAAAAGTTATGAACAAAATTAGAAGGCAGATAACGAAACGCACAGTCTCTAGTTTTCATATTATTGTAATCCTTAGAAGCACATCCGAATTAGTTAAAGTAATAGTAAAATAAAGTATAGGAGTGGTGACTTGTTACTGGTCTGCATGTTTGTGGGTGCAAGCTGTAGCAAGTCCAAGAAATGATAGGTGAGTTGTATTTGTGCAGTTTTCCAATCCAACCAACTCTCAACCATAAAAACCCTCCCCATCGTCCCCACTTCTTTCATCTCATTCTTCCTTGCCGTCTCTTTTACACTTTCTTTCTCCAATTCATTGCTACCTTCCAAATTAATCCCACTTTTATTATACTCCTACCCTCTCTGCTCTTCCAAATCATTATTAAACCTACGCAGATCAAAAAATCAAACACCCACACACACTCTGTTTCCCTCATCCAATTAATTAATTACTATTTACCATTTCCTTTTATTATGGCTGTTGACCTACACACTGGTGACACTACTCATAATAATAACAACAACGACGACGATGATGATCATGTTCTCTCAGTTAGCGACAACAATCACGCCTATTCACCTTTAAAACCATCACCACCCCATTCCAACCACGTTCCAATGGATGACAACAACGAAGACGATTTCATCACCGAGTTAACTCACCAAATGACTCACTTCATGCTTCAAGAAGACGATCACTCATTCGATTCCTCCCACACTCACAATTCGCAACTGGTACTCAATTTACTTAACAATTTCTATTTATTTATTTATTTATTATTATTATAGTAGTAGTAAAGTTAATAATAATTAATAGTGCTCTGTTTTTTCTTTCTGAAAAGTCATGGGACATAACGAGTTCGCCTGAGTCAACTCTGTGGTCACCGGTGAGTTGTAACCGAGGGAGTTCAGAAGGTTCCTCGCAGGAACCATCGCCACCAGCTACACCTGGAAAGTTCCAAGACTCTTGTTGGAAGACAATAACAACCTACGATGTGTTTGAGAATAATACTATGAAGAAACTTAACGAAAGAGCGATTTCTAAATACAATCATGATTATGAGATTGAGAGTTCTAACAAGTCCTCCAATATTAATGGCCTTAGTTCATTCCAAACGTTGATTCAGGAACAGATTCGAGCCATTGAAGTAAAGCAACAACAACATAAAATCAGTGGCATGAAACAAGATCATGTTCTGTCTCCGAAGAAAGGTAATGGGCGGAACTGGGCTGGTCGTCGTGCAATAAGGCCCAGTCCAGTGCAGACCGGTTCAGGTATGCGGGCGGTTTATCTTGGTGGGTCCGGTTCAAGATGTGGGACCGGTGTTTTCTTGCCTGGTAGTGGAACTGCTGCTTCATCAGAATCAAAATCAAAATCAACCAACAAACAAGGTAATTTGGATTATGTTATGTATCATACCATATTCATTCGGTTTAGTTGCTAGCTTTCATATTCTTAGGAGTATTTTCCAAGTTGAATTGAAAATGCACAAATATTGACAGAAATACATTATTGAGAATAAATAAACTAATCTTTTCATTAGAAGAGTTGTCTCAATTTTCATATTCAAAACAAACAATTTCTCTATATTTATTGTATAACACATTTTAAATAAGATTATTTTATGTGGAGGATAATTTAAAAAAATGGTTCAATAAACTGAAACTGAACACTCTTCTAAATTAGATGCGAAAGGAATAGAATAAAATAACTTCCTTACTATTATTTATTATTTAAGTAAAATTTAAATATGTTAAACTTACATTAGCCTAGCTAGCCTTTCGGGTTTGCATGTGATTGAAAGGAATGGTGGGTGTGGGTGGTGACCAAATATTTTTTATGGAGTTTGAATTTGACTTCTCACTAATCTATCTATGGTAACATGCTGCACACGTTTGAGTTAATGATTTGATCCTAGATTCCTTCCGGTTCGGACAGATACACAATTTAAAAATAAAGAGACTATAGGAGCAGTTAGAGAGTTTGGTGAACAAATTTAAAGATTCTTTAATGTTGAAAACGAATCCTATTGGTTAATTAATTGTACTTCATTAATTACTGCCAAAAGAATACTAAATTGGTTTGACATGTTACACATAATTAAATTATTGATTGATTTGTGTTATGCACGATGTTGTTGTATTGCATGGTTAGGAAAAGGTTGCTCCGCTGTCCTTATACGGCCAGACTATGTAAGCAAGAAAACAAGTGTCCTAATACCAGCTAGAGTTGTGCAGGCTTTGCAACTACACTTTGACAAAACGGCTGCACTGTCTCAATCCAACCCTCCTCTTAATGCCAATGGTACTATTTTTATATTTTTTTATTATTAACTATTTTAGTATTTACTACTACTCTATCAAGCAACAACTTTTATTTGTTTTACTTAATGACATTTACTTGATATTCCATGAATGTCATATATGTAGTATAGTAGTGTTTTAGATTTGTCAATAATTTATAAAGTTCAGCAATAAAATGAAATTAAAATTTCCATTCTGAAAAAGTGTGACTATATATATATATATATATATATATATAGTATTATAGTGTCACAAACTGACATAATCTTTTTGTTTAAAATCTAACATTTTTAATATTTTCTGTTATTTTTAACTTAAAGTCAGTTATATAATATATTTTGAACGATATATCATATGATACAATAATATTAAATGATTAATATTTATTAATAAAATGAATATGCATCTAGATAGTTTTAAATTATAAGATTGTATACTATGTAATTTAAATTATATCAAATAATTGTTTTTCAATTAATTTTTTTTAAATAATAAATAAAAAATTATTATATTTTTAAAATAAGAAATCGATTCTAAGAATTACTTAAAAGAAATAATCAATACGGTAATTATATCAAAAATATACTATTTTTTTTCTTTAAACATTATTTTCGACACAAACACCACTATTTATTACTGTTTTATATTCTGGAAAGATATTTTTTTATAAATTAATTACTAATAATGTTTCATTAACAAATAAAATATAAGTATTAACCATTTATTTTAACGTAGTTACAAAATGAACAAAATATAAATCTTATTAATTACTAAAATATAAATTATTAATTATTTGAGATATTTCATAAAGAAAATTCTTTAAATAATTAATAATTTACATTTTAGAAGTTAACTTAATGTTCTATTAATGAGATACTTTTATACTTCAGTTATTTTGTAACTACGTTAAAATAATAGAACTTGTATTAATGGTGAATAAAATATTAAAAAATATAAGAAAACTTTTTTGTATAGAAAAAGTTTTTCTAAAAAAAGAACAGTGGTAAATCGTATGTATATAGTGTCTATGTCAACTAGATGTCCACTTGATTTGGCTTTTGGAAAGTGGTACAATTTCGTCCAGCAGTCCAAATACTCATAGCAATATTTATCACCGACTTGCAGATTATGAATCTAACATAATGTAATCTGATTTGATTTTTAATAATTAGTATTTTGTGAATATGAATTTGTACAATATAATATAGTTGTTATTATTTCGATCTGCAGATGATGTTGTGAGCAGCATGTATCCACTTGAGAACCACCGGTTCACGACAACGCCGACAGATGTCCTGAATGATATGATTCTGCCTCATGAATGGACGTATTGAGGTTCATTTCAATTAATTGAAGAAATAATCCAGAGGCACATACATGCATTTGCAATCCTTTTAGTTTTTACACACACATGTGATCATGTCGATAAAATAATAATTGATGTTATAAATAATAACTCTGTTTTGGCACTTGTCAAACTGATCCATGAAATAAACAAAGAAGGAATTAAAATGAATAAAAATAATAATAATAAACTAGAAAAGGAACTCCCCACCGATCGATTAGATTAGATTCATGAATATGCAGTGGGAATCTTTTATAGGTCTCTATCAGTATGACAACTACATATGTATGTAGCTTGTTTTATACTTTGCTTCTACCTTAAGTTGTTTATTTTATTTTATTTTATATATCTAAGTTTGCGTAGCACGTAATAAAGTCCCGAGTCATGATAGAGAGAGGGATGCAAAAAATAAGGAATGAAATCTAGTAGTCTATTCTCTACTATATTATTGCTAAGCAAATTAAAGTATACGGGGATGTCTTTTAAAATCCTTCTAATGATGTAAAGCTTGAGCAATGAAATAATTGCTGCGAATCATAAATCATAGTAATTCGTTTTTTTATCCTCTTAACTCGTATTTCTGTGCTCTAACCGTAAATTTCCGTTAACAGCCAAGTGTCCCGCATTCATCTGGGTATCGAGTTTGATTTTAGAAAAATATAATAGGGACTCTATGTAGTCCCCATACTACCTTAAATCCTATTTTTGCCTCCACATTTTTTATAATAACTATTCAACAAAAAAATCTGACAATTTTAATAACTAACAAAAATTTAAGAGGGCCATTTTTTTTATATATTTACTTGAATAATCAACAAAAATATAACTTCTTTTTATCCCAAAAATTGAACAATTTATTGATTATTTTGAATTAATTAATAAAACATTGTCGCATATTAGTAATAGTTTAATTGATATGCACCGGCAATATAAATATTTGTTATATTGTAAATCAAACATATATATCACAAAAGTCATATAAATGATGATTTTGATTTGTTGACATAATAAATTTTACTCTAACAATCATCATAATTATAATTTTTTTTTCTTCTCTTGTTCTACCAACAAACATAAGAGAATAGAATTTTTTTTTTACTATATTCTTTGGCGAATTTTGAGAACATATGTAGCATTTTTTAAGAAATTTTGAATATGTCGGATGCTTAAAATACTAAGCCCGTTTACTTATGAAATTATCTTGTGTTTTCAAATTTTTAAATATGTGTTTATTTTATCTTGATGAGAGAAATTGTCGAAAAGATGAGTAAAATGTCAATTACTGAAGATTCATTTTCATAAATAAATATAATAGTTTTTTGTTGTTGTCATTTTCATTATTTATAAAAAGATATACAATTGTTCACTTCAAAAGTATTTTAACTATTTATTAATAAGTAAAACTAAAATAAAATTTAGAAAATAAAAATAAAAAATATTTTCACAAATAAATTGTTAGAACCAAATTGATTTTATATTTAGAGTTTTGATGTTAACAAAAGTATTTTATGAAAACAATATATTTGATTTCAAAGAGTATGAAAGAAAATTCATATTTTTGAAGAAAATCTAAAATAAAATTTGATTCAAATTTATAATTGAAGAAAATCTAAAATAAAGATTTAATTTAAATTTATAATTGAAGAAAATCTAAAATAAGATTTTATTCAAATTTCTAATTGAAAAAAACCTAAAATAAAATTTGATTCAAATTTATAATTGATGAAAATTTAAAATAAGATTTGATTCATATTTATAATTGAATAATTTTTTTTTACCAATTTAAAAATAAGATATGGTCAAGATTTGAAGAATATTCGAAAAATATTTGATCAACATTTGATGAAAATTTTAAAAAGATTTTATTTGAAGAATTTACAAAGTCGATCTACACAAAATAGAAACACAATCACTTTAAATAATTTACAAATTCAATTTACACAAAATAGGAACATAATCAATCTAAATAATTTATAAACTCAATCTGAACAAGATACAATTCAAAATTAAACAAATACTAGATTGAAATTCAAATTTTCACTATAAATAGACACTCAAGGCATAATGAGAAAAATATCGAAAAATAAAAAAGAGTAACTCAAGGTCAAAGTTCTCAATTCTCCTTATAGTTGAAAGAGATAGACACTTGTTCAGATTATAAATATTTTCTGAGTATTCTTTTCTTAAAGTATGAGAGTTATTATTATTATCAGCTTTGTTAGAAGCAACTACTTAAGTTCCAATCTTTTGTATTCAACCGATAGCGATTTAGTTTCTTATTCAATATGGATTTGTCAGGTTATTTGGGAAGATTGATTTGGAGAGTCAGATAGACACTTGTTCAGATTATAAATATTTTCTGAGTATTCTTTTCTTAAAGTATGAGAGTTATTATTATTATCAGCTTTGTTAGAAGCAACTACTTAAGTTCCAATCTTTTGTATTCAACCGATAGCGATTTAGTTTCTTATTCAATATGGATTTGTCAGGTTATTTGGGAAGATTGATTTGGAGAGTCAGATAAACACTTGTTTAGATTATAAATATTTTTTGAGTATTCTTTTCTTAAAGTATGAGAGTTATTATTATTATCAGCTTTGTTAGAAGCAACTACTTAAGTTCCAATCTTTTGTATTCAACCGATAGCGATTTAGTTTCTTATTCAATATGGATTTGTCAGGTTACTTGGGAAGATTGATTTGGAGAGTCAGATAGACACTTGTTTAGATTATAAATATTTTTTGAGTATTCTTTTCTTAAAGTATGAGAGTTATTATTATTATCAGCTTTGTTAGAAGCAACTACTTAAGTTCCAATCTTTTGTATTCAACCGATAGTGATTTAGTTTCTTATTCAATATGGATTTGTCAGGTTATTTGGGAAGATTGATTTGGAGAGTCAGATAAACACTTGTTTAGATTATAAATATTTTTTGAGTATTCTTTTCTTAAAGTATGAGAGTTATTATTATTATCAGCTTTGTTAGAAGCAACTACTTAAGTTCCAATCTTTTGTATTCAACCGATAGCGATTTAGTTTCTTATTCAATATGGATTTGTCAGGTTATTTGGGAAGATTGATTTGGAGAGTCAGATAAACACTTGTTTAGATTATAAATATTTTTTGAGTATTCTTTTCTTAAAGTATGAGAGTTATTATTATTATCAGCTTTGTTAGAAGCAACTACTTAAGTTCCAATCTTTTGTATTCAACCGATAGCGATTTAGTTTCTTATTCAATATGGATTTGTCAGGTTACTTGGGAAGATTGATTTGGAGAGTCAGATAGACACTTGTTTAGATTATAAATATTTTTTGAGTATTCTTTTCTTAAAGTATGAGAGTTATTATTATTATCAGCTTTGTTAGAAGCAACTACTTAAGTTCCAATCTTTTGTATTCAACCGATAGCGATTTAGTTTCTTATTCAATATGGATTTGTCAGGTTACTTGGGAAGATTGATTTGGAGAGTCAGATAGACACTTGTTCAGATTATAAATATTTTCTGAGTATTCTTTTCTTAAAGTATGAGAGTTATTATTATTATCAGCTTTGTTAGAAGCAACTACTTAAGTTCCAATCTTTTGTATTCAACCGATAGCGATTTAGTTTTTTATTCAATATGGATTTGTCAGGTTATTTGGAAAGATTGATTTGGAGAGTCAAGTGATTTGTAATTCAAGATATTTAAATTTAGTGGATTAAATGAATGAATGGATGCGATGTAGGCAAGTTATTCTGCTATCGAAATACGACGACAACAGCAATTTCAATTTATTCCATAACTTAATATCTGAATTAGGCCCAATAATGGTCTGGATTCCCTAGAATCATTTAAATGGGCCCATATTAGTCCTACCAAATCATCTTTCAATAATAATAAATCAAAAAGGCTAAAGCCAATCCAACCACACGAGGCATAATCATATGGGACCCGAGAACACGATAAGCTTTACATCTATTTGATGCACTCATCACCGTATGATCACGTATCACACATTTAAGCCGTTAGATGAAAACCATGGACCCCACCACACGAATCTTCATTGACTATCATCACTCATCAAAGTTACAGTAATCACTGCACAGAAATCAAGCCAAGCGAGAAAGAAACATCTCTCTCTCTCTAGGACGACACTCCAAGTGTTGGAAGTGGAGTTTGCGTTTTGGTGTTGCTGGCCTTGCACTTCATTCTGCTGCGACGTCGTTTTCCAACCAAACGACGGCACCGACACTCTTTTCTTTTTCTCCAAGCTAAACAACACTCAGTTTCATCCCTTTCATTTCTCGCTTCTCAGGTATGCATTCCCTAACTTCAAATTACAGTTTAGATATTTTATTACTTTAGCATTTAGATTCGCCTTCTAATCTATTATTATACTTTACATAAGTAAATCAATTAGGCATTAGCTACATTTTTAACCTTGCTTCAATGACCTATTTACCAACCGTTAAATTCATCTGTTTAATAGCTAGAAATGAATAATGGAATATTGGAGCGTTTCGTTCCGTTATTTTGAAAACATTTTGCAATTAGTCGTTGTTGCATGATGATAATGCACATTTTTCTTTAATCGATAATGTTTTTGAAAATAGGCTTGCGTGCGTGGACCACTACCATTTGTTTTTTCAGCTTCCGCAATTTTTGCTTATGTGATTTCGGTTTTGTCCCTGCATTATTCATCCACTTCATTTTTAATTTCAATTTCAATTTTTTGCAATAATTCATAAACAGACTTACACTTTTAATTTGCAAAATTCCCCTCCTCTGATTTCTCATATCTTGAGCACTTGTTTTAGATGATAGATTAGGAGCAACAGTTCAAAGCAGAAAAGCTCCAACCTTTATACCCTTTAGTTTCTATTGTGAGCAGGGTTGGTTGGTTTGTGAGTGAGGCTGAGGGGAAAGGGGAGTGATTGTGAGGGACGTTTTCCTAAAGGTTTATCATTATGGTTTCTTTACATAATGATTTTTCAGTCTTATACATTCTCACCATTATACTAACTAGTTCCATGCGATGTTGAGTTTGCTCATTTGTTGATGCAGACTGACCAAATTAAAGTCATAGCAGGTTTATTTTCTCTTTAATATGGTTTAGTATTACTTATTATTAGTTTTTTCATTTGTTTCATCGGGTTATTAAAATGAGGAAACAAAAATAAAATGGGAGTAGAAGTAGATGATACCCCTGATATTAATATGTTTTTTTTGTATTCTCTATATAAGTGATAATTCAGCTAATGTAATCTTTGTTTTTTGGAAGTTTGATTTGTAATTGTAATTCAGTTTTGCAGATGGAAAACAATTAGTAACATTTTTCCAACTGAAATCTCTTCTGGAAACAAAAAGGTATTTTCAAAGCTGGAGCTTGGAATGTTTATCCAACTGATCTCAGATTAGAACTGAAGCCCGGAAGTTATCCACCAGCATGAGTAGAAAACTTATTGATGGGTTCAAACCAGAGAAGTCTTCTCTATCATATGCTGATGTTCATAATGAAATTACCAGGAATTTGGCAGAGAATTCTTTAAAAAGTTTTCCGAATCAGCAAAAGCAAGCAACTTGTGGAAGAGAAAATGAGGAAGACGAGGTTGTTAAGTATATGTCGAGTTTACCAGGTTATTTGGAGAGGGGAGAAAAAATCCCTGATAAGTGTTTGAATGTTGGAGTCCTTGATTGGGCCAGTCTAGAACATTGGCAGTACAGCCATAAACATGTACCCCACAGTAGTAGCCGGTGCTCAACATCGTCTAGTAATGCATCATCTTCTATTCGTACGGAGGAATTATCTGGCAATTCTAGAAGGGGTCTAAATTGGTCTCCTTCTCGTCAAAGGATAATCCGTCCGTCATTGCAACCTCACTCAATGGCTTCTACAAAGCAAGATCATTCTATTGCTGTCAAATCCTCTGGAGAAAATGTTGGAAATCGTCTGAATCTTAGAGGCAGCCACAGTGATATTGACATACAGAGAAAATATGTTCGGACTGTTGATCATCTTTCCCAAAACCATCCTACCAGTATACTGAAAGCATGTGACAAGAAACAATTACGTCCACATATTATTAAGGAAAGGGATATCTTGCCAAATGGCCGAATTTATGAGGCAGCATCATGTGGTAAGCTGGTAATGAGCACTCAAGCTAATCAAATGGAAAAGAAAGTGGAGAATTTACGAGAACAAAATATTGATGCGCATGATATGCTTGGGAAAAGAGATCCCATTGTTCTTATTTTACCTAGAGAAATCCCTGAAAAAAACAGTCATTGTGGAGCTCCTGATATGCAAACCACCTTGGATCAGAGGTTAGGAAGCCATAGTCAAACAAGATTTTCAATAAATCCTAAGGAACCTCCCCGTACATATCTGAACTGCAATGTTTCACACTCCTGTTCTCTGCCAGATGAACTTAGCGAAAGCCATTCTCAACCTAAAGAGTCACGATCCAGTTCCATAGATTCAGAAAGTTTTAAAATTCCTGTTTCTATTTTTTCAGAACCTTCAGCACCTGTACCGGTCAGAATGAGAATGAGTCCATCCAAATGTAGAAAGGCTGAGGAAAGGAAACACACCATTGCTGTATCTTCATCTGCAAATGAGCCTCCCAGGGAAGTAAACCAGAAAGTAACTGCTGAGAAATCAAGAAGCTCTTCACCTTTCCGTCGATTTAGCTTCAACATTGGCTTCACAAGTAAAGTTTCTGGTTGTAAAGAGGTTGCACATGTGCCACACCAGAGCTCCACAGCCACCCTTAAACCTAGTTCAGAAAATGTGAGAGGCTATGCTAACTCAAACATTACAGGCCGTGATAAACCTGGAAATGCTGGCAAAAGCAGGTCCAGCCCTTTGAGGAGACTCCTTGATCCGCTGGTGAAACCGAAGGCAACAAACTACCATCATTCTGTGGAGTTATCTCAAAAAGATTCAGAAAATGCGAGAGGTCATGCTGGCTCAAACATATCAGGTGCTGCTGGCAAAAGCAGGTCCAGCCCTTTAAGGAGATTACTTGATCCACTTCTAAAACCAAAGGCAGCAAACTGCCATCATTCTATGAATTTATTTCAAAAAGAGTCAGTGTTAACAAATAAGAATTGTAGGCCAGGTAATGGGAAATGTTCCACTCTACTGCCAGAGAAAGAATTGGACAAAGACCAGAGGTTTGGCTGTTCCACAGTCAACAATGCGGAATCGTCAAATTACGAGAGGTATATGCCATCAGCATCTCAAGCTCTACTGAGAATTTCCATGAAGAATGGTCAGCCCCTTTTTACATTTGCTGTTGGCAACAATAGCAACATTCTCGCTGCCACACTGAAGAACTCAACTGTTTCAAGACAAGATGAATGCAACAGTATCTATACTTTTTTCACTTTTAGGGAGGTTAAAAAGAAGAATGGAAGTCGGACTAATCACACGGGCAAAAGCAAAGGTTCTGATTACGTTCCCCAAGTAATTGCCCAAATGAAGGTTCCTGATTTGCTCTATGATTATTCAAATAGTCAAAATTGCACGGACTCTATCACAAAAGAGTTTGTTTTGTTTTCTGTAAAGTTAAAGCAAGGAGATGCTCAGGTGACTGACTATATGCCAAATGACGAGCTTGCTGCTATAGTTGTCAAATCACCCAAGTCTATCAATTATGCACATCAAAGCAGTTGCCATAAGGAATGTCAAGACTTATTACAGGTAACAGTGGTGCTTCCAAGTGGGGTTCATAGTCTTCCAAGCAATGGAGGACCTTCATCATTGATCGAGCGCTGGAAAACTGGTGGATCCTGTGATTGTGGTGGTTGGGATTTGGCTTGTAAACTAAAAATTCTTGCAAACAATAACCAAACCTGCAGAAAATCAAGAACATCAGAAGCTTATTTTGCAGATCAGCATGAGCTTTTCTTCCAGGTATTTTCTCATCCATTAATTTAAGTTGGCTATCCTTTTTAGCATATTGCAGATTGATCTAAGTTAGTTAGCCTGTAGATAATTGATCAGTGAAGTTTTTTTTTACCATTAATGCTTAATACAGGGGAATGACCAAGGTCCAGATAACCGTCCTGTTTTCAATTTTTCTCTCTTCGAACCTGGAGTATATTCAGTAGCTTTTGGCTCATCACTTTCACCCTTGCAAGCATTCTCCATCTGCATAGCAATGGTGGATGGCAAGCTCCCTTATGAAAATTCTGGATCAAGAAACTCCATTGAAGGAAATAATTGGAGGGAATCTGTATCGGTTCAAACAGATGAACTAAAGGCTCATGGTAAATTTGAGGACATTCCTGGAAGTTACGTTGCTTATCCTCCGGTCTCTCCAGTTGGAAGGGTCTGAAGTTGATGGAGTAAAGTTATTTCTGACGCCTCCTTGCCATTAAGTGCACATCTCGGGTAGCCAGCAAATAATAGTTCTTTTAGAGTAGTAGTATGTTATTCATATCTGCTGCATAGGTGAAAGCCTTGCAAGTTCATAACTCGATTATATATCATCATTGTCAAATAACAACCAGTTAAATTGTGAATAACATGAGTAAATTTTATTGTATCTTCTGGTATTTCATATTTGTCCTATTCACCTGGTTGACCATTGAATAAATCATTTATTTACTGTTTCATCGAATGGGTAATTGACCACACATTCAATATGCCATATGCAGGTGATGTGGTGTACAACTGTACTTCTAAACCTTATCTCGAAAAGGGGTTCCATATATAATCTCTAAAGTTGAGTTGCACTATACGAACTTTCACTGTATGATTGTCCAAATATATACCGAAAGTGAAACAACAAATGTCAAAAAGCGAAGACATTTATGCCATTAGTCCTTGACATACATCAAATTAGCAAGGACAATTAGACTAATAAGCATAGTAAGGGTGAGTGAAACTTGGAAAATGATGTACTTATTTCAATAACTATGGCCTCAACTCTTTTTTGGTGGATTTTACAATTAGAGAGGGACAACATTTTACGGTTGCTCTTCTTCTTTATTTTCCATGTTTGGTTTAATCATAGGAGACTTTGAATCAAAGACCCTAGATTCTAGAACTTTGATGCTCACAACCTATTACACCATTCAAATAAAGGTACTATACACATTGGCACAAATCTCATGAGTCACACAACTCACGACACACAACTCCGTGTGACACAATATTATTTGTAGTAAAAAAAATTTGTCTCAAAATTAATGTCATTTATAATTTTCAATATAACTTTAATTATTTTTCTCTATACTACTCTTCAATAATTATTATATACACAAGTTTCAAAGTATTATTATACTTTACATTATTTTTTTCTATACTATTCTTTAATAATTACTATATACACAACTTTCAAAGCATTATTATATTTTGCATTGATAATAGTGAAAAACTCATCAATAATTAAGGTGAATAATTTAGTAAAATCTCTTATCTCTTTCTTCTAATTCACACACCGTTACTAGTTCACAATTTTAAACTAATTTGCTTGTGACTTAATTTCGATGTTTTCTACTTGATTTATTAAAACAGAAAACTTAATCAAGTATTCTTTCTTATACAATTATAAACTTTTAGCTATAACCACAAGAGTTTTGCCATTGCAAGATAAATCCAAAATATTTAAAGCTTCTGTCCTATTTAAATAATCTTATGGTTTGAAGTTTTTGACTAAATATATGGTTTGGAGTTGATCATAAAATCCACGGTGAATTCATCTCGACATTTCAGTAAAAACAAATAATTTCGAGTTTTGTTCTAGAGTTGTTTTTCTAATTAACAAATTCAATCAAATATTGATTTAAGTTATAGATGAATCGTTTGATAAGGACAATTCAGAAAAAAAGTCCCACAAAAATTAAACTAATGGTGTTAGTTACTTATAAATATGTCTTTATATGGCATATATATATTTATTTATTAGTTGTGAATCTCAAATTTATATGGCTCGGATACCCTCATTGTTTTTCTGTCTTTAAAGAATCGTTAACCAAACTTTATTTATCTTCCAAATGAACTCCAAATCATAGGAACTACCATTCGTAAGAACATGAAGATAAAGAGCAACAAGATAGTAAGATAATATAGTCCAAACAAATTTTCCAGAATATCACAATAAACTGAAGGTAAACAGTAAAGACTCAAAATTAGAATGGAAGAATGAACTTAATTAAAACAAGTAAATTATTATTCTAGAGTTTTCTGTGAGCTACCTCAAAGTTCACAACAGGTATTAACCCTCTTAATAAAATAAATTGATCTGATAATAGTCATGGGAAAAACTAAAGACCTTGCAAAATATACTAAAATTAAGCTTCCTCAGACTGCAACTACTAATATTGTAGTCATATGCAACTACTAATATTGTAGTCATAGCCAGACAGATCAAACCGCAAAATAGAACATCTGATATAATATACTTGGATCACATTGGAGGCTTCCCAGTACCAAGCAGCTGACCAATTAGATTAGTCACCTGAAAGCAACAAAAACATCACTTAGACAACAAGACAATGATTATGATCAACATGTGCAGTTTCCATGAATCCAAAAGTAAAAACCATATTCAGATCATACATTCTATGATATAAATATAAACTGTTTTTGCATGCATCGCACAATCAAGAATAACAGTAGAAATTTCAAAAAGAACACACATTCTAACAGATAGTAAACCCAACTAAGATTGTATCCTAGAACATATGAATCTATCTTAGCATGAAAAACAAACAACCAAATATGGAATTAGCTAAAAATAACAGGCCAAAAAACTAGCTAGTGACACATTGAATCCAAAAGAAGACATAAGGAATATCTTACATGCCAATATTTGGAAACACAGCGGTCAATGCAACTATTTTCACCCATATTTAGCTCTGACTCCTTGTACCTGAGAAAATAAAGTGACAAACACATTATTATATCATTCATAATCATACCAGATAACTCTATTGAATGAATAAGCAAGTAAGAAACTAATCTCCAATTTCATTGGAGGACCTTCAAAAGGAATCAACATGATGCTTTCTCAAACAGTTAATGCAACTGAAAAAGAGCGTTTTCTTACCTATTGTCAACACATTTATTGAAACATGCCTGGGTCATCCTGAATGATAAAAAACAAAAAAGGATAAGCTAAATGAATTATTTTGCCACCAACAAATCTTCATTATACTTGTAAAAAAAAAAATCACACAGCAAACATATAACAAGATAAACATCCTAGTTAATACCAATAGCAAGAGAACGTGACAATTGCAAAAAAATTTAGGTCCTGTTTGAATTGATTTATTTGAGTTTACCTATTGATAAAACCACTTGAGACTGTAATTGGGAGAGCTTACTTGACATGTCAATTAGCTGTTTTTAGGATAGCTTATGAAAATACTACATATTTATATGAAATAGCTTATAAACAAGGCCTTACACATTAATTAAGCTGATACTTATCCAAACAACACCTTATACATATATTGAATTGTATAAAAAAACCTAATTGAGAAAAAAACTAAAAAGGTCAAGGTATGAAGATAAATTGAAGCAAACCTACTTGTTGAACAATTCGACCCTATATTCCATCTCTTTTTCAGCCATTCCAAATATCTGCTCCATTACCAAATAAATTAATATCAAACACATAAAAAAAAAAAAATCAAATAATAATACCCAAAAATAAAAAATCAAACTTGGAATTGCAAAGGGGATCAATTTTTCAAGCAAGGCATTAAGAGAGACAAAAATCAAATCAAATCCAAGAAAGAGAAAAGAATACCTGCCTGATCTTTATCGAGGCCAGAAGGGGGAATTCCATTTGAAGCCATTGTAACCTAAAAGAATTCAGATGATGGAAACAATCGAATTATAAAGGAGACAATGAAATTTTTGGAAATTGAAAAGTGGTGAAAGGATTATAAAGCATGCAACTCACAATTGTTGGTGTGTTGATTTTAAGCTGCAAACCTAAACCCTATAACTTTCGAGTTGCTCGAATATAAGTATGATTTAGGGTTTTCGGGTATAACTAAGGTGTGTAATTTGACTGTCAGATTAGGAACTTGTATGCTCTCGTCGACACGTGTCACAATCTCGATCACTCTCGGGCTCTTCTCAAATATGATGATGTGAGCATGGACTTTGCACGTGACTCAAACGCTTTTATTTTATTTTTTTACTAAAAAAAATCTTTTGTTAGTATTTTAAAAATTGTTTTTAATTATTTTTTAAGGGGATTATATATATATTTAAATATAATAAGTTGTCATATTTTAAACAAATAATAGTAAAATGTCCTACTATTTAGAACTATTAGGTCATCGCATATCCGATCATACATTACGCGTACAATTTTATTTTATTTTTTATAAATTATTATTATATTTATTAATATAGTTTTATTTTATTTTAGTTTATTAATAATATTTTGTTTTTTAAAATATTATAATTATTTTTATTTTATTAAATAAATAATTTTGTAATTACAAAAATAAAAAGAAAAAAAAAAGAAATTGTATATGTAAGGTCGCATCTCGGAGATGCGACTATCTATTCAATTAAAAAAAACCTTCAGAAAATTGTTGACCGAACATGCGATGATGTAGTAGTGATAAAAAATTAAATTTAGTATATT
>NC_021160.2:51728080-51744076 GCF_000331145.2 Cicer arietinum
ATATATATATATATATTCCCTCTTAAGGTAGCTGTCCAATTTTTTTTCCTTGTTTACGTTTTCTTGTATAATAAAAAAGCATCGTCAATTTGATCCAACTCTCAACTTAATAGTTAAAAGGTCCAAATATTTATTACCCATACTACACCATGTTTGTTAATGATTTGGATTATAAAAACATGTGAGTATTGATAAAAACAAATAAAAACATCACTAATTTGGTCTTTTTTTCGAAATAGGAGGATTATACCAAATCGATATCTCAAATCAACCGAATGAAAATTAATTATTCAAATTGAAAATAGTCAATCACGTCAATCCATCTATTCAAGTTGTTATCTAACACTTTTAGAAATATTGAGTTAATTCATTAAAGAAATTTTCACCTCAATATATGTTTTGTCATATTAGAAAGGTGACATACATTTAGAAAAATTCAGACTAATTTAATAGTTAGTAGTAAATTTTAAATTCTAATTTGATATTAAACCTTATTCGAGGGATTGATTTGACTTTAGATGACTAGAGCATCAAATACAAACATGCCTATAGTTAGATCACACGGTAGCTTTTATTATAGGAGAATGCTTAATTTTACAAATGTTCACGGGCACAAAATATAAGAATAATGTGAATGACATTGTTGGAGGTGAAAGAAAAATGGTTCGATTCTTGTGGATGAGGGATTATATCAGTAATGGTAGTCGTTGTATGAGGTTGTACGATGATGATCAACGACAAGATGAAGAAAGTGAGACAATTAGAGTGTTCCAGTTGTTGGAGGCGATGGGATCAACTTTTTTTAGTCTCTCTTTATGAACCACACTCAACTTAAAGATTAGGGGGTCCATTTTCTCTTTCTCTCTATATTGGTGATTAAATTAATTTGATGCTGTTAGTAGGAGTTACATAATTTATTGATTGAAGTGAGATTTGTTAACTCTTTTACTTTTTAAACTCTTCATTGGTAAAAGTTGTATGTTTGATTGCGGTGACTAATTCATGTTAGGAACTTGTTGGCACATTCTTCCTATCATAGAACGTGTTATCTATATATGACGATTCCTTATTTTTTTTTTGAAAAGTAGCTATTGATTCATATTGCTAGCAATGACATGAGTATTTGTCATCTAAACTTTAATCCATTAATTTGTTGGCTTAATTGCAGTTTTCCTTCCCATATTTTAGCTGAATCGCTAAAGTAGTCCCCCTATTTTGTTTCTCTCCAGTTTTGGTCCTCCAAACAGAATTTAGTTTAAAATTTGATAAAATTTCATTTTTTTTTTGCATTTATTTAAGTTACACAATGCCTCAAGAACTCATTTACAACAATTGTAGCTGAAATTTATGATCATAAATGGTGTAGTACAAGTTTAAAAAATGAAATTTTTATCAAGTTTTGGATCAATATTCTGTTTGGGGGACCAAAACCGGGGAGAAACAAAATGGAGGGACTACTTTCGCGATTCAACTAAAATAGGGGGACCAAAACTGCAATTAAGCCTAATTTGTTTCTTATCTCTTTGGAGAAAACCATTCATTCGTTTTTTATCTCTTTGGAGAAAACCATTCATTCCTTTTGTTTCTAGTATTTGTTTTAGCAAAATCACATCCAAATAGCCTAGGGATGCAAGAAACAAAATCTGAACGCAAATCCAAACAGGTGGTTAGAGATCCAATAACTCATAAGCAGCAAGAAAGGTGCTGAAGGATATGTTAGAGCTTTCAGCACACAGAAATAGAAAAGTGGAAATGCTATTGTATTTAATTAAATGGAAGGAAATGAATATAAACTCTAGTAAGAATCACCTCAATAAGCCGGAACATAAGCCCTTCACCACCATGCACAGTCCCTAAATAACACACAAGCAATTGTCATATACACATTCCCTAACCCTTCAAACTAACTGCCTGCCAGCCTCATTTATTTTTGGGCCAAATCTCTTATCTCCTAAAGTAAATCTTGGACACTTTAGACCTTTCATTCCTGGCCAGGGCCCTAACATGCAAGGATCTAAAGAAGCATTTGTTTTAAAAAATTCTTTTTGTACCCCCAAATTTTATATAATCTAGAGATGATTTTACACATTCAGATTAATTAATCAGAACATGTATTTTTTTGTGTTTGAGAACATTGGAGGGTGAGAGAAAAAACACCATTTTTTTGGGGGGTAAATTTGACCTTGTAACAATATCCAAACTCCTTTCTCATTAACCAAATTTTATTTGCCTTGAAGAAAGGCTTTTAATAATTTAAATGAACATCCCTTGTTAATACGTTAAGGTAGGATTTAAATGAACATCCCTTATTAATACCAAAAAATAGTGAACTGCCTTTTAGTTGTAGGATTCAAATTCAGACCCTGAAGTCCAAATCTACAATCAACACACCGATTTATGATTTCCCTTCTACTTTCAACACACCAATTTATAAAGTCAAAGACAAGCACAGATCAAGAAAGAAGAATTAAATCCATCTAGCTTACTCTCCCAAAACATATTTCACGACCGAGAGATCATTTAATCAGAAATTTAAAGAAAGTTGCACAAGAACCTTACATCAATGTGCAAGGCATATTTCATGATTAACTAAAAAATGTTATCATAATAAAAACCAACTATGCCTGTTTAAATCCAATCTAAAACACAAGACATAATATCAAAAATCATCGATAACCTAAAATCCAAAGTCACAAATAAGGATTAATTTGCTTGGGTTTCAACTTTTAAAGCACTGTCTGATGAACCAGTTAAGGTTGGTGAACTTTCTGATACTTTTACTACATTTGGGAGATACCTCCAACAACGCTTGTGAACTCCACTAATTTTTTTCGGAGCATCTACTAATGGCACGCCTGCAATAATTAACATAATATCAAAGCATGCCAGAGAATAAGTGCTGAAAAGGGTTCCGGTACCCAAGCAACAATTTCAATGATATATCATTTATTTCTGGTACAGAATGCTTCACACCATACTATTGCTACAACACATTTCATTTAAGAATTTACTAGATGAATCTTCTAAGCTCCAACATAAGCAACGCATGAAATTATCATAAAAGCAAAGTTTATGAGATTTATAACATATATAATTTTTCATGCAACTTGAATGAAATAGACTAGGAAAGTTGACCTCATACAAAGAATGAAAGGATTCAAAATCATGAGCACATTCAAGCTCCTACCGGAGTTCTCTATCAAAACTCCAAAAATACCCATCATTCTAACATGGATGTTACCAATAAAAATACTACATATTGAACATTATATTACCAATAAACATACTTACACAGGAAACAATAAAAACTAATGGTCTAAACTCTAAATGTTCAACACTTAGGCAAACATTGAAAGAGGATTGTCAATCGTTGAGGCAACCACGTCAGAGTGTAACAGAATTAAACATCTAAGATGTCCATCTATTAAGTAACAAAAGCAACATACATACAACAAACTAAACTCTACGAGCACCGCCACAATTTATAACAAAAACATAAATGAATACAATTACTTTCTTCAAGAAAAGAAGCAAATAGCATAACATCACATCCCTACATCTTGTCATAAATTAAACAACCCCTTAAAATAATGGCAATAAAATGGAGTGTACAGCAGATGGTGCTATGTTGATATCCTCACTAACAATCCAACTACCATTCTGCACAGCCTGGGTGAATGATCCAATGTTCAAATTAAGCTGAACAAATTCCCAATACTACTGATAATGACCATATGGAACTTATATTAAATAAAGCTGGCTTTGGAATACCTTTAACCTAAAAATCAAGATGGCTTATTTGTGCATCAACATAACTTATTAGTAAATTTTCAATAAACAAGTTCCACAGTTCCAGCACTCAAATATACACCCAGCTTCCTTCTTTCATTTACTCATTCATGATATAAACTTAAAACACAGAACTCACGAAACCGTAAAACAATTTGAGGACTCAAAGAATCGACAATGTGCACCCCAAGAAATATCTACAATTTTTTGGGGTAAACCAAGTATCACCGCATGCAACTACATAGACTAATCCCTCGAAGGGTTGGTCTTTCTCAACATATATTTTTTCATACACATTGACTAGGGATCAAAACCCCAACCAAGCAACGTCTGGAACTAGGTATAGTATATGATATGACCAATCAACCAGATAAATAAAAAATTAAAACATAAATTAAAAAAAAAAACTGAGTTAGAACATTTATCAAACAGTTTATGAGCAGAGCTAGGATAACACGACATTAAAATTCATTTGCGAAACTAATAACTGACCATTTTTATAAGCAATGCCCCATGCCTTGCCATGTTTTCCATCCTGCAAAAAACATACAAATGAGAATATTCAATTTATGAGAAACGAAAGAAAGAGAATAATGGAGTGCAAAGAAAACCTTGTAGAGATTGAGTTTAGTGATCTCGTAAGAAACTTCTTGCCAGTGAGATTTGGCCATGTGGTATCCAATTCCCCAATTAGGTAAGAACTGAGCGACCTCGAAAAAGTTTTTCTTCTTTCTTCGCTTTGATTTCTTAGTTGTAGCGGAAGCATCAACAGAAGGAGAAGGAGAAGGAGTAGATGATGATAAGGTTCTGATGAAAGTGAGGGAGCATTTGAGTAAGTAAGAGTTTTGAAGAGACTGAATTTTGGTACCCAAAGCACTCGCCATTGCTTTCTTTCTCGGCGGCGGATTCTGCCCAAAAAGAGTAAACAACCGGAAGAAGAACGAGTTTTTTTAAATTCTAATACTAATAAAAAGAGTAAATCTCCGTTTTAATACACACTTTGATATGATATGATGTACTTATCAATTTAGTCCTTGAAGTGTTTTAAATTTTAAAATAGTCTCTTATTATATATATATACATAGTAATGTGTAATCCGTGCGTCGCACGGAAACAACTTACTATCTTAATAAATAAATTGTTATATTAATTTATATATATATATATATATATATCTATTTTCATAAATTTTATTGATATTAAATACATAATTGACTTAAAACAAACAATTTACAATAAAGAAATCTAATCTTAATTTAATTTAAAAACTATTTTAATATTACTGATCAAAAACATGATTCCAACGCCACTCTTTAATATTAATGATGATGCCTTATTTTCGAATTCTCCAAAAAAAAACTTATTATAAAATAATACTTTTAATTTTAAACAAATAAAAATAATTATTATTAAAAAATTAAATAATTAGATTAGATGAAATAAATTTTTTTAAATGACGGACATGACATATAAATTAAGTAAATTAGTAAATGTAAAGATGAGTAAGTAACTTAATAACGAATTTTTATTTTTATTATTCAACACAATATGTTATTTATATGAAATACATGACAAAAAAAAATTACTATACACATAAAAACTATGATTATCTTTTATCTTTCAATTTGCATGTTAATCTTCATTAATCTTTCATGAATCATTTGAATTCTTTTGAATTTGCATGATATTTAATTCAACTTTTTTAAGACAAATCTTACCGTACAACTTTGACACAAAATTTAAAAACATAAACAATAAAAAATATATATATATATATATATATATATATATATATATATATATATAACAAAATAGTAATTTTTTTATAAATAAAATAATAATAATATATTGAAATAAATTTAACAAATTCATGCGAACATATTTAGCAAATAATTGATGTCAACATTTTGAAATTGATGTCTATGTATCATTTATTCAATATAAAACGGTATCGGATTGTTCCATATATCAGTAAGAAGGAGTTTTTTAAAATTCTAATAGTAATAAAAAGAGTAAATCCCCATTTTAATCCACACTTTCATATGACATTATGTATGTATCAATTTAGTCACGTGTTTTAAATTTTAAAATAGTCTCTTATTATATACATATTTTAATTTAGTTATATATATATTAGAAAAATATAAATTAGTAAATTAAGAGCCACCGCCGTTCATCTTATTTATACCGTCTTCGCAAATATATAAAAAGAAACAAAAGTAAAATAATATACCAATAGAAGAAGAAAAATTATTCTGTCAAACTATTATACAAAAAAATTCAATTTTCAAATTGTACAAAATTGTACATTTATTCAAAAATTATAAGAATCCTTTTCAAAACAATTTTAATCATAAAGATTAAATTGAATTTGGAACAATGTTTAGTTTAGTTAAAGATTAAATTGAATTTGGAACAATGTTTAGTTTAGTTAAAGATTAAATTGAATTTGGAACAACATTTAGTTTAGATAACTTTACATATGATTTAATCAAATGAGTAATTTAACCATGATAAAATTTGATGTAAAATTACATTCTCCTTCTCCTTATAAATGTTGACGCTTCACTTAAAATTCAATATATTCACTTGTATTCATAACACTAATACTCCATAATTTATTCATTTTTTATTGTAATAAAAATCCATTAGTGTTAGAAATGGATCATCTTCAGTTTAGTTTCAAATGCAACGAATAATCCAACAGTGTAACTTTGATATATTATTTTATGTTATTTTAGCACAAAGTTTGTATAAAAAAAAATTGGTACATGTAAAAAAAATTTGTTTTCAGTATAGATTCCTTGTGGTGCCTTATTTTAGTTTTTTTTCTTCTCACTTTTATTTTAATGTGACATTAATTATATCGATAAACAAAAAGGAATGCCGCATTAGTACTTGTTCCAAGCTATCTTTTATCTTCATGTAACCATGTTAATGTTATTCTTGTAAATACATTCGTTGCATGGTGACAAAGAGAAGTTTGTTCCTATATTTCATGTTTCGTAAGAGTATGAGATACACTAGTAAATTTTATTCTATACATATTCCGAAGCAGAGGCATATTTTGATCCAATGCCCCAACAAGCAAGCACAATCATGCATGTACCAATGCTTGCCTATTCTTTTCAATGGATTTCCAATCCAAGAAAAGGCTAAAAATTGTGAACCACACTGAATTTGTGGCCAAATATAAGCCATGGTTATGCTGCATTGCATGCCTAGTGCAGTTCAGTTAGCTCCTAAGGAATCCCCATGGTCCAGATCCAGTTCCAATTCTGCATCAATATAGTTCATTAGAAAGAATACAGAAGAAAAAAAATGAGTTCAATGGAGATGAATATTGAATAGTCCGTGTAAAATAGTTTGAACATCGACATCCAATGAGACTTCGTCGTATTGGCCCATAAGTCTACTTTTTAACTTCAAAATACTAAATTCTCATAAAACGTCGGTATAAAACTAGTTTACATTGATATAACATGTCCCCTTTTCTCAACAAAAAGAAATTGTGAATAATTACCTCAAGAAGCCAGCAAATGCTCTTAGACTCATATAGATGGTCAAAGCAACCCAAATTCCAACGAAACCACCAGCGGATGACAAAATAAGCAGACAAATTATGCTAATAATTGCCACCACAACCTGACAGTGAACAATGCCATAAATGAATTATGCCACTAACTGTATATATATAGTTAGTTACCTTCATACTTATTACTCAAGGAAACAAAACATTGTAGTAAGAGTTTGGATATTGAAACTGCATCATTTTTAATGAGCCTTTAAGGTTAGTGCACATTAAAATATGGACTCACCATGGAGAAGGCTGAATATGCAAAATCAGATGCCCCAAAGTTGACACCATCAAATACAAATGCCAAACAGTTCAGGGGTTGCGTGAGTGCAACAAACTGCAAAGAGAGTAAATATGAATGTAAGTTCTGCTTTTTGGGAGGTTGAAATCATAATTCTTTCTGCTTTGAACATGAATAAATTACCGGGATCCCAATTCTAATGAGGTTGAGGACATCAACATCTTTTGTAAATAGTTTAGCTCCAAAGTGTAATCCTGTTCCAAGAATGAATGCAAGTGCCATTCCTAGAACCACACCCATCTGCATTATGATTATCTATCATATTTACAATTCAATATGTTCAAAAAGCTATTAATTTATCCTTCTTGTAATAATGTAGAACACCTGCAACACTCGGGATGCAGTCGCTGTGGCCTTGTCATAGTCCTTGTTAGCAAATGCACCTGCAAGAATCGCCTGAAACCGAGATGATGTTTTTTTTTGGAAGTTATTATTTATAAACTAGTAGAAGCCGTGAATCGCCTTTTTCTTCAGTTTCTTAGAGATGGCATTGTACCAAGAATTAGGAGCGAATACATCGGTAGATACGATAAATAACCATAAAAGAGAAGCCATTGGATGGCGTTATTATTTTACGCAAAGGACTCAACTGACTAAAAAGAAAGTACGCGAGTTAAGGCGCCTGTTGTTTCTTTTCATACCCAAACAAGTCTATTTCGAATTTCACAAGTTTTACATGTTTCTCAGGAAATGTGCATTAAATTGTCATGCAAAACTTTTTCATTCAAGAATAGATAAATCAAGTGTAAGCTATTTATATCTCACCTGCCCGGCAACCGCCAGACCATCAGCAAGAAGAGAAACTGCCAACCAAACCTGCAGACAGACTTGAAATGCAGCCATAGATGTTGATCCGTGGCGTGCAGCTAATGATGCAGACAGTGTCACACAGAATGTTACAGCAACGACTCTCATTAATAGTAAAAAACCTGCATGACAATAATGAAACAGGAAGGACACATATAGTGTCAAGTCTCTAATGACGAAACGTCTTCGTGGATAAGTACAATAAAGCCTTACCGTTTTTGAGAAATCGGTCAAATTGCAGATGCTTGATGGTTGGAGGTATAAGATCAACTTGTTTCATCAAACTCCACAGAAGTATAGCTGAAATTAGATACCTACATTTACAGTTAATTTGAAAATAAGATATGACTAAATCAAAAGAAGTGAAAGGATATCAAGAGACAACGGACAATATTGTTCTGCATAAAGTATATTCCTTAAATCCGTATTAAACTAATTATAACCAAAGCATTTGTATCACAACCAAGTAAAACATACTGAGATATAACATGAGCAATGGCTGCACCGTTGACACCCATGCGGAATACAAAAATGAATAGAGGATCTAGTGCTATGTTGGTCACATCTCCTGCCACTAGAGTACAATAAACATAGAGTAATAAATAGGAACATAGAGTAATTAAATATAATTAGATGATGGTAGGATGTTGCAACAATACATAATAATAACAATTTAAGTTTTTCAATGCATACCAGTGGCATATAAAGGAGTTGTCGTGTCTTTAAATCCTCGAAAAACACCCTGCATTGCTAATGAAAGAAGAACTGCAGGAGCACCAAGAGACCTCAATTTCAGGTACTGCTGTGCAGGATGTAACATAGGAGAATCCTGTTTAATAATAATCTATATTATTTTGCAATCATCCCTTGCTGATACGATACGAGGTCAAATCACGAAGGTTAAACATAAATGCTGGAGTGCTATTAATCAGCGTATAAGTCTTTTAGTATTTATACAAAAGTACTTACAGAAGTTACTCCCATGAAGTTCAATAAAGGTTTTGCTGCAAAAATGAGTAACATTGCCTGGATGAGGCCAAGGATACCTCCGAAAAATAACGCCGACGAAGCTGAAGGAATATGCCTTCTCTTATGTTCATCCTTTTCTATGTTAAAGCTTTCAGCAACCAATTCTGAGTTGTGAAGACATTAATATGTTACTAATCAAGAAAGCGGGAATCTAAGTGTGTATAAAGTAGTAAATTTTTCTTGGCTTTCCTATTGAGAAACAAGACTCGGAAAACCAATCAAGAAAGTAGAAGAACGGTACCTTTCTGAGGTAAGAACTCTTTGGTTTCAGCATCTGGAGGTGTACCAGCTTCCAAGAATCCATTCTCCTCTACTTGTGAGCTCGCTCCGCTGAGGGTATCTTCCTCGGCCACAAAAGAGGTTGTGATACTGACAAGCGGGAATATTGCAATCCTTGATGCTTGATTGAAGAGAGCTATAGAAACTCCTACAGCAGCAAGCTCCACTGGACCTGTAAGGACCAATAATCAACACTTGATACTTTATAATAAAATCAAATATATAGTATAAGTTAATTACAGTGGTTATTTGGATTTCTAATATCTCCTTTTCAATTTGGATCAACATTTTATTTCCCTATAGTTTTGTTCCTATTTTCTAATGAACTATGTTTTACCAAATCACTCATGAGACAATCTTCAGTCACTCACCTCCTAACCAATGTTGTTCCTTGACATAATGCAAACTCAAACCATTTATAGAATTTAGTTGATATGCATATCAGCATCAACACTTCACATTGAAGGTGTATCTAGTGTCTAACACCAACACATATAGTCACATTCAATCACTTCAATTTTCATAAATTATTAATGGTGTCTATATGTCAGTGTCGTGTTTAGTGTCTGTGATAGTGCTTCAAAAGATTTATTGTTCTACCAATTTGAACGATTATGTCTACATACTTCTTATGATAAATAAGATGGCTGTAATAAGCTTAATTCTATCTAACTAATATATGAAATGATGACATACCTATTTGGCCGATGAATGCAGTGTCAACCAGTGAAGCAATAGGGTCAGCTGTCAAAGCCATTGCAGCAGGCAATGCAATTGACAATATTTCCCTACCAAGACTATCTGATTTGAACACTAGTCTATATTAACAAGGAAATCAAGAGTTAAATCTAGGTATATTTCAGAAGAACATCATGAACAATAGCTGAAAGAAAAGATAAAAATGAACTTCAAATAAAATTAGGTGAAATTCATCACTCTGCATCACCTAATATGTTGCTAATTATCACCTAAAATTATTAAATCATTTAAAAGTTTAAACACAATGAAAAAAAAAATTAGGCCAAAAATGCTATACCTGGCATCCTTGAAGAAAGTGCTTACTGGTATTCTCATCCAATCACCAATTGAAAACAAACTATCTTTCTCAGCCATCTCTTGAGTGCCAAATTCACTGTTTAATGTGAAAAACAAAACAACAAGTTTTTGAGTTATAAGGCTAGTGATACAAAAGGAGCTCCAATATCTATCAATGTGTTAGTTAATTTTTATTGTCGAATATTAACATTCACAAATCATAATTTCGAGCCAAGAAAGCACATATATTCCCTATATTATGTGGTTAAATAGTGGCCAACAAAATAATGGAATAAGCATCAATAATTTAACAACAGTGATGAAAAGTTAATTAATAAGATGCTATTAACATATTCTCTAACAGTTGCACAGAATCAAAATTAATCGAACCTGTAAAAAACAATTTAAAATTAATGAAGCTTTAGCTTCTCCACCCAGGTGAAAAGCACGTAAAGTCGGAAATCTGAGAGAAGAAAAAAAAAACATGAAAGAAGTGTGCTAAAGCGAGAATGAAAGAATGGTGTTGGTAAGCAATAAGAAGAACACTATAGAACAGAACCAGAAACGTCTTTAAAGTAGCAACAAAACAAACAACAGTACTTTACCTTGGACTTGTTTAGGACGAAAAGGTGTCCACATATAATAATGTGGGGCCCAGTTTTCCACTATACTAAATAATAATAATAATAATAATAATAATGTGAAGCTCCTCTCCTCTGCACCACAAAAAATGTGAACCTAATTGCACTCAACTATTAACGAATCGTTCCGAACACACGAATTCAAATCAATTACTACAGTTTCATTTCTCTTTATCGTTAAATAAAATGGGAGTGGCTAGATAATTATGTATGTGGCGATACTAGAATGTACCCTTCCACATCAAGCGTTTCGTATGTTATTGCATAATTACCAGCGATTGACACGTGTCTCACACATTCTTCTGTGGAAAACACATCAGCACAAAAAAGACAACAAAAGAAAATAAGAGGAAAATTGTTTCACAGACTTTTTGCGTTTGGTTTGTACAAATACTTTACTCGACCGGTTTGGTGTGGACCATCCATTTTCTTAAAGTATTTCTATAAAAATCAGAAATCAAAATAGTCAATTTCAAAGTTGTGTTTTCGAATTTTTGAAAATTTAAACTTTGTTTTAATTTAAAAAAAATATTTTTATTTTACTTTTTTAACAAATGTCCTTTGCAAACTTGTAAGTATTTATATCAACTTTCTAAGTATGTTTTAAATGAAGACAAGTGGTTTTTTCTACTCCTAATTTTGCTTTGTTAGTTGATAGAAGCTATGTTGTCTCGTTTTTTGTTTTTCTTGTCGAGTCTTGCCCCTTTTATTCATTAACAAAAATATCTTCGAAATGGATCCTATACTCCATCATTACGTCATCTCCAATCGGGTTCTTCACGAAGCACCATTTATTAAGATACCTTTGTTAGAGACATTTAAAAAGTAGGTAGTTATTAGGAGTTACTCAATAAGCATTTTCTATTATTTCAATTTTTTTTAAAAGATTTAATAAATTGAATGAATATGGTTAAAATGTAATGACATAAAGTTATTAGTAGAATTGAGTTAGCGTGTATTTAGTTCTATTGCGATAAAAATTAACAACTTTTAATGAACTAATTCTATAAAATTGATTTTGACTAAAAGTGAGTTGAAAGTAAAATAATATATATTTAAATATAAAGTAAAAATGAGTTTAGTTATTAATTTATGATTAAAAGTCATTGATCAATTAAGACTCTTAAAAATATATGGATTTGGACTAAATTTTTAATCAGATATATCAACATTTTGACTATCAATTTTGTTAACTTTACTGATGAAATAATTAAAATTGAATATATATATCTAATTAATATGATATATATTAAATGCATTTTAATACTAAATTACCGTTTGTGTATAGATGACTTTTTTTTATCTTATGTGCATAGATGACTTTAATATTAACTTTTTATATTCCAAAACATTTTTGGTAGGATTAATACAAGATATATTTAGAAAAAAAAAAGTAATAAATATTTACAAAAGTTTGTAAAATAAAATATTTTATTTAAGGACAAATATATATAATAAAAAATCAAGTAAAATACACAAAAAATTTAATTCTCTGCCAAATTTTATATTTTAATAACATTACACAAAAAATTTCTATAGCTACGGCGGCAGTATATTCCTACTTTTCAAAAATAGGTGGTGGGAAATGATATTTAGGAAAGCACTGTCCTTTCCCTTTTCTCTCTCTCGACGTGCCAAATATTGTTAGTTGTCCATTGCTTTACATTCACTTCTTGATAATTATCCCATAATCTATAATTAACATATTTTTCGTTTGTCTATATAATAATAATGCTACTTATTTAATCAAAATAATAATAATAATAATAATACTTAGTTCTCTTTCACGGTTTGGAATTAAAGTTGAAGTTATAATTACTCTTTAAAATTCAACCATTTAACTTAACTAACTTTTTCCATATGACGAACCTTTGACAAAATTAACATTAAGTAATCTGGTCAATACAAAAGACTTAATTACATTAATATATTAATTTATAATTAAATATATTAATTTTTCAGATTTCATTTTTATATATTTCATTCCATAGTATATATAATTATATATTTTATTTTCAGATTTCATTTTTATATATTTTATTCCATAGGATTAAATATTTTAATTTCAATCTGAATGAAAATGTTTACTTTTAAGCCCTACAATATGCTTAATTTTAACCTCATAATATTTTTCATCAACAATTTTAGTGTTCGATGTTAAGTTAACTCAAATATCAACAATTTAAAACATCATTAAAACCTTCTCCACAAAAAAATCGAATTATTTAATAATGGATGAATTAAATATGAATTTGTAAGTGTCAAAACTTCAAGAAACTAAAATATATAACGAAAATTGAATTTTGAACTAATTTTATATAGAGAGTTCTTTAGTAACACATAAAATGCATCTATAAAATTTGGTACTTAATAATCTGGAAAAACCTCAATTTTTATTTTATTTTATAAAAAAGTAAAACTATCGACAAAAAATGACGTTGGTATTAACGTCGAAGAATAAATTCAAAGACTAAAAGTTCAAATTCTAAAATTTTATAAGGAATAAAAGTTAAGAGTCCGTCTAATATGAATCTGGTCCAAACATGAATCTTATTAATTTTAGTAAATTTTAATAAAATATTACAATTATTTTTTATTGTTATAAAATTCAAAGGATTTCTCCTTGATACAAAAACTTATTATTATTATTATTATTATTATTATTATTATTATTATTATTATTATTATTATTAATCTTAATGACATCACTCTTTTTTTTACTAATAATGACATCAATCTGAAGTTTGGGATTGGGAGATTGAGTTTGTATCAAAAGTATAATGGATGTGTCAAAAATAAAATCAAAAGTATAATATTGGGATATATTAATATACAATGCAACTTGGATCTTCTATGGCAAGTGTAGTGGTTAGGAGCCTTTGGATCTAAATCCTCATCTAATTCATCCAAATTTCAATCAAATATATATGCATACGGTAGAAGATCCAAAATTCCAAATTATGTGCATATACTTGTTTATGCATAACAAGATTCAAAGTTAATTACTATTACTATACAATATTGTATAAGTATCCTCCCACAAATTAAGTTTGAACAAAAGAACAATTAATCTATTAACGGTCTCCTTTTACAAGCTATAGGAAGATTATTGTAAATGTAATTAACTATTCAAATTATTAAATCAGAATGAAAAAATCAAGAAAATAAAAAGGAAGAAACATCTTTCATCAACTCCTCAAAACCCCACTCTCCCAAGTTGAATTCTTCTTGAAACAAATTCTCCACTACCTCACCCCTATTTTGATCATCAATATTGTAGTTACTATTTATGTGATCAAAATAATAATCACTATTATTATAAGTTTCTCTCTTGCAAGTATTCTCCACTCTCAAATTATGATGATTAGTATTAGTATTAGTATTCTCTAGAGAATTAGGAACAAACACATCCTCTTCCACTCCATTAATATTTACACTCCCAAAAACAGCATTTTCTAATAAATAAGAGTCAACTCCAATTTGTGACAAGTATCCATCATATTCAATAGGTGTGGGCATAGGCAATGTGTCAATATTCATGGTATTGAAAACTCTGTTTTGCATTGATAGTGGTGATGAAGTGAACATAGGCATGTTCATGTAATTGTAGTAATTTGCATGTTGTGAAGAAACATTAATATTGAGCTCTTTATTAGGTTCAGGTGAGGATGAATCACTTGCATTTGGTGAGGTTGATGTTGTTGTTGAAGACAAATTCTTAAGTTTTTTCTTTATGGTTGAATTCCAAAAGTTTTTTATTTCATTGTCGGTTCTTCCCGGCAAACGTGCTGCTATTTGAGACCACCTTAAAAAAATCAAACGTATTCAAATGTCAGCTCAATTAATGCATAATAAATAAAGGAATGCTTTGCATGGAAGCTAATAAAAAACCTTAAGCTATCAACAATATTTTGTAGTGTCTTCAACTCAAAGTCCTGTTTTTAGCTTATAGTTAATTACATTCATAAAATATGCATGTTTGTGACGTGCAACATCATTGATCTTTGATATATTTGATAATAATGTATGAAATTAAGATGAAGTAAAAAAGAAATATAGATGGACCTGTTTCCAAGAAGGGAATGAAAATGGATGATAAGTTGCTCTTCTTGAGGAGAAAAAGCACCTCTTTTAAGATCAGGCCTCAAGTAATTAATCCATCTTAGTCTACAACTTTTTCCACACCTTTGCAATCCAGCATTTTTTGCCACATCACTCCAACAACCTTGTCCATTCTTCACCATATAATTCATAAGCTTCTCATCTTCATCTGGTGACCATAACCCTTTTCTAAGCTTAATCTTCTTCTTATTGTCATTCTTATTTTTACTACAAACCTCTGGCTTTCTCATTCTATATACTAATTATATTTCCTTTTCCCAAAGTTGTTTGATATGTACATGAGAAATGATTTTTTTATATATATAGAGGGAGCTAGAAAGGTTATAAAGAAGCTTCATATGAAGGGAATAAATTAAATGATGACCATGATGATGATTGTGATGGTTATGTTGTTTGCTTTTAAAATAGGAAAGAGT
>NC_021160.2:51744086-51804601 GCF_000331145.2 Cicer arietinum
AGAGTGAGTGAGAGAAGGGTTGGTTGATGAGTCTAGTAAGAAACGGTTTGGAGAGAGACATATTATAAATTCAGAAAGATTGGTGGTCGTCTTGTCTTTGACTCTATGGCCTTTGTCTTTTTTTTTTTCTAATATTATTTACTTCACTCACAAGATAATCATAACATACAATATTATGAATCATAGACCATATATAAGGTGATACAAAATATATATCATCAAATCAAACGTATATAAAAGTTTGTTTTATAACCAAGCCAAGTTTTTTTGCTTCCACTTCACATAATCTCTCAACACGTGTAGTTGAAGATATATATGTATATTATATAGAACAAACAAATATAATATTAATGAATAAAAGTAAGAATGGCAGACATTGGATGACAATAATTAATAGGCATCGCATATTTCTTAATTTAGTATATATTTTGAACATAAGATCCACATGCTTAAGTTTCATCACCAAAAACATATAATGGAAAAAGTAAACTAGACTCCAATATGTTGTTTTAATTAATATTATATTGTACACACGCCTTAATTATCATCCCTATAAATTAAATGACAAAACAAGATTTTTGGAGATTTCCAGTTCACAGTGAGACTCAATTATGTATTATTAATTTAAATTGATTTATATATGAGAATAGTGATTGTCTTGGTTGATTTATTGAGCAAAATTCAAGTGCATAGTAATTAGAATTGCTACATTTTTCACCAGTTAGCAATTGGTTTTATTAAAAAAAATTATAATTAATTTTATTTTATTTTTTTGAGAAAAATTCTAATTGGATTTAGTCCTTGGTTAACTTACTTAAGATATAATAGTAGTAATTTACTTCAAAGTACGGTTGTGGATTGACTAACTAGTTAAGAATAAGGAATCAGTTTTATGTACACACGCACTGCACATGCAATTTAGCTTAAGCTAGCTAATATGACTTTTATAAATAGTAATCAAAATATTTACATAAATTATGGTTGAAGTAAGGAAATGATGCACTTTAAGTTTTCTCTGTTTTATTTTGTCAAAAAAAAATTATGGTTTTCTCGTGCACATTTTTTTTTCGGACAAATTAATTAAAGGTGAATCATGTGAGAAAAAGAAAGAAAGATATGGCACAACAAATCATTGACTTCTCTAACTATCTTTTTAAGCATGGACAAAAATGTATTGACAAAATTCAATTCTCTTACAAGCTGCAAAACAACCTTGAATGGGAAAGATCTACTTTGTTTTAAACTTCAAGAGTAAATGTCAACACCTTCCATAAAAAGAAGTTCATATAGTATTCATTGCCGTCATGTTTGAGATGATGATCTAATAAGTGTTTATTTGACAAAAATAAGATAAAATAAATATATTAGCTTTAAAACACAACTCATATTTTTTGTTCTTATTTAAATCGAATTGAATTCAATTAATTCGTTATTTGTAAGAATGAAAAGTGTTGGGAGAAAATTTGAATTAACCCACGTATTCGAGACACCTCTTGTCTACTTCTATTAGAAAAATTTCAATATAATTTGTTTATCGTCTCATCTCGAATAACATCCTGATTACTATAAGAGTTAAATAAATTACAATATTCACATTTTTACTAATAAAATGATCACCTAGAGTACTCTTCTCTCATTAAGACATGGTTGATGATTCTTCAACTCTCCACAAAATCAGACCAATAGTTTTCAATAGTCAAATAGACCTAAAATGAACTTTAATATTTGACCTTTTTATCTATCTATTTTATTTCACATAATCACTTAAAAATGAAGAAATAATTTATTGGACTTCAACACCTAAACATTACACTCTACATTTACATTAAATCTAATTTTATTCTTCAATTTGTATTATAAATATTTGCTACGTAAAAACATATTTCAAAAGTTTTAAAAATAAAAATTCAGAGTTCTGCATTTTTTTTTATTGTGAATAATCTTAAATTTTGTAAATTTTTACACTTTAATACAACGTGAAAATTATTTAGATTTTTTAACAATATATCCTCATTTTCAAAAATTTAAACTAAAATACCCCATTTTATAATTTATATACCAAAATGTCCTACTTTTTTGGGCTAACTTGAAGTCGTGGCCTGGAGGTGCGTCCAGCCAAAGGACAATTTTTTTTTCTCCTAATAGGAGGTCGCTGGCTGGGGATGCGACCTCCCAAAGGCTTTATAAATTTTTTTTTAATTCGTTTTCTATTTTATGTAATTGTTAATATTTTAATAAATAATTAAATTAATAAATAATTATATTAAATAATACATAAATAATTAATAGTAATAATAATATATTAATAAATAATAATAATAATAATTAATTATTATTATTGTTATTATTACTAAAAATTGTTATAATTAAAAATAGTTATTAATTTTTTGCCGTTTTATGTATTATTATATGAATTAAATATATTAATAAATAATAATAATAAATAATAATAATATATGATACTTACTAAATTTGCTACTTACTAAATTGGACAATTTGTGATTAATCAATTTGTTACCAAATTGTACAATTGATTAATTTTTTTATTTAATGGTAAAATTAATGATTAATCATAAATTACTCAAATTAATTTTCTCATTAAATATGATTTGGTAAATTGATAAATTTTCTCATTAATTTATAAATTAATTTAATATCAAAAAAATTGATTCGTGTGATTGGTAAATTGAATATGCATTAGTTTGTTCTTGTCACATTTATTCAACCGCATTAATTTTGATATATATATTTTGCCACATTACCAATTACACGAATCAACTTTTTGATATATTGAGATAAAATCAGGTAATATATTGTATACTAATGTATTGTTAACTTATCTCAAAATATAAAATCAAATTAAATATATTAATCTTCCAAATATATTTTAAAAATATCTATATATAAAATGATTAGATTAGGTTTATTTTTTACTTTTATTATTTTTTCCAACGAATCAATTTTTTTGATATTAAATTAATTTGTAAATTAATGAGAAAATTAACCAATTTACCAAATCATATTTAATGAGAAAATTAATGAAAAAATTAATTAATTGTACAATTTGGTAACAAATTAATTAATCACAAATTGTCCAATTTGATAAGTATCAAATTAATTTTAGCAAATTGATTAATCATAAATTGCTCTACTTTTTAATTATAATCATTTTTAATAATAATAATTATTACAATATAATAATAATAATTATTATTAATTAATTTAATTATTTATTAATATATTTAATTCATATAATAATACATAAAACAACAAAAAAATAATAACTATTTTTAATTATAACAATTTTTAGTAATAATAACAATAATAATAATTAATTATTATTATTATTATTTATTAATATATTATTATTACTATTAATTATTAATGTATTATTTAATATAATTATTTATTAAAATATTAACTATTACATAAAACAGAAAACGAATTAAATTTTTTTTAAAAGATCCTTTGGGAGGTCGCGTCTCCAGCCAACGACCTCCTACTAGGGAAAAAAAATTTATTTTTTGGCTGGTCGCACCCCTAGACCACCACGACCTCAAGTTAGCCCCTAAAAATAAGACATTTTGATATATAAATTATAAAGTGGGGTATTTTGGTTCAAAATTTTGAAAAAGATGATATGTTAGTAAAAGATCCAAATTATTTTATATTTTAAAAAATAGTTGTGCTGGCCTATCCTAGGCAAGGTTCGACACGTTCTTTAAAACCCAGGAAACTAGTGGAAGCTACACGCAGTTACTGAACAAGAGTGTTGCGTCCACATTTGTATGGGCTTCACCGACGCTAGTTTTATTTTTATGCATAAACTACTACGAATTTTTGCAACTTTAAAAATTTGGTATTTCAGATTTTTTTTATTTTAAAAAATTATGGAATATTAATGTGTTCTGAAAATTTTATTTTTATAAAAATCCAGAAATCCGAATCATTCAAAAAATAAAATATTTAGAACATAAATAAAGTTGTGCTGAACTTTAAAAAAAAAAAGAAAAATAAAATTGTGGAAGTATTATTTTCTAATTTCAATAGATTTGTTTGGGTATGAAAATTAGGTGTTGGGTGCCCAATAGATTTTTTAGTATGATGATGTTTCACCATTTCACTGATCTCATTATTTATAGGAAAGTGAACTGATTTTCATGTATAAATACCACTCAATGGACATTAATTATCACATTCTACAAGATTTTAGATACATTAATTCAAATTATAAATTGTAGATGTTAAATTTCCAATCATTTGCACTTATTTGAAAATTTCAACCGATTATCCAACATATCCTCCTTCAACTAAATTTTATAAACTTTTATATCATCTTCATTTTTGCCACCATTGCTTGTTCTTCTCATAACTTATATCTCTTAAGAAAAAAATGATCATCATATTATTTTCCCTACCCGTGTACACCTTGTAAGTTAACTTTGAAACAACAAACTTGAGTGTGTTTATCGCTAGAATTTTTTATTTCAGCATTCATAAATGAGTATTGATTAGTGACACTTCCAACAAAGAGGACATTGATTGATTTTTAAATGCTTTAATCTATTAAGTAGATTCGGTGTAGACCATTTATTACAATGTTCCAGTATAAAATATCGTTTAATCACCGTTTCAACGGTAACAACAAAAAAATTATGTGTTTATATTTTCACCGTGCATCATAGTTAAAATTGGTGAATTGAGAGTTTCATGTTTCAACATTGTCTAGAGGACATTAACTGGAAGAACCATAAATGTATCGAAATGAAAGATTCATGATCCATTATTAGTAGACCCCCCAGCTCCTTTAAGAGCAAAAGGAGAATTAGTTCGAATGAGGATAATAGATGACATTTCTTGTCTTAGTAATTCTAGATAATGTTATTATATATTATGATTGTTTCTATTTTATTGTAACCACCTTGCAATATCTATATAAATAGAAAGGTTAATTAAAGGATTCCCAAAAGCTTGCAATACATACAAGGAAATGAAAGAAAAATATCGAACAATCTAATAAAGACCCATCCCGTGTGAGTGTGACACAATTGGATTTTTCAAATTCATATTCTACAAAAAGAATATATTAAAAATGAGTAAAGATTTTCACCCAAAAAATTACTGAATAAAATTTGAAAGACCCAATCCTTAAATATTCGGGTTCACGTCCACATGCACATGTTCTTTTATAGGGACCCACATGCCCGTATGCTGCATTTAGACTTTAAATATGATATAAGTACAATGTTTCTTAATTTTTTATCATATGGATACAAATGCGTAGTATTGTTTCCGCCTCATTTGAGTATGACCAAATCTTAACAAAATAATTAATTATATTGATTTTAATGATAAAACAAAATAATTAATTATATTGATTTTATTGATTTGACACAATTGGATTTTTCAAATTCATATTCTACGAAAATAATATATTAAAAATGAGTAAATTTTAAAAGATTAAGTCTTTGAATATACGGATCAAAATTCGCACAATAATAGAATTTGATCTGAAATATTATGATGGTTAAGTTTTTAAAATTGTAATAGATGAATAAAAAATATATAATATTATATTATATATAAAAAATGTAAGTTATAAATTTAAAAACCGTTAAACCTCTAACATTTATTAAAAAGAGATAATAGAATAAATTGGCTTCACATTTTTAATAGTTATAAATTATTTTTTAAAATTTAATTTTTTTTTCAAACAATAATATTTTTTAGTTTAATTATTATGTATTATCAATATAATTTTTTTTACACAATCAACACATCAAAATCATTTATAAGTGTGACTTTAAAAGGAATTACAATTAAAATCAAACGATTTTAATAACTAATGATTATGATTAACCGACAATCTAAAATATCTTTACAATATCAATACATACAAATTAAATTTAAATTTTTGTGATATTAAAACAAATTTATTAAATAGAAGGACAATATATATATATATATATATATATAATTATTAAAATACATACATATTTTCTAAGATAACAGTATTTACACAATATTGATAAAAGATAATAGTTTATTTTGAATATTATGCTATCTATTTTAAATTACGTGAAACTATATTAAAATCAATAAAGGTTGGATAATTAGTTTGTTTCAATTTGGACTCAAACTCATAAAAAAAATGTAAAACTAATTTAATTAGTTTTGGTAAAAAAAAATTGGATTATATGATCATTTGGTTTAATTTTTATATCTCTAGATAAAATTCACAACCCCACACATTTAGAATTTAGATTGAAAATTTTAATTTATTTTATAATTATAGCCTTCAATTTGGACTCAAACTCATAAAAAAAATGTCAAACTAATTTAATTAATTTTGGTTAAATTTTTTAAATTATAAAATTATTTAATTTAATTTTTATATCTTTAGATAAAATTCACAACTCACACATTTAAAATTTATGTTGAAAAATTTAATTTATTTTATAATTATATTAGAGGTTTTTATAAATTTTTTTATAATTTAACTGTCTCTTATAATAAAGACATGACATAATAGTATTTTTAAATAAAAAAAATTTGAAAACTTTAAAGTAGTCATGCCCACTCTATGTCTCTAAAAAATTGAAAACTTTAGAGTAGTCATGCCCACTTTAGAGATCCACATGCTCGTATGCTAGCATTTAGACTTTAAATATGATTTAAGTACAATGTTATATTTTTTTAAGAGTAATATGATTTAAGTACAATGTTATATTTTTTTAAGAGTAAAATATTTTATCTGATCTCAAATATAAAAAAAAGTATAATAAAAAAAAAATTTAATTTAAAATTTTAAATCAAATACATTAATTTTATTTAACTAACTTTATTTTATATTTAAGATTCGAAGTAGATTATTCACCATCCTATTTACAAACTCAAAAAAGTACGATGTTTCTTATTTTTTTACCATATAAATATAGATATGTAGTACATTAGAAAATTCGTCTCCTAATTGTCATTTATATTGTATTCAAACAATTTCAATCAGGGACCGGCACATGTACTAGGTTGTGTGAGCAACTTCCTGCACTTAGTTTTTTTATTTTTTAAATATACTTTTATTATTTAATACACTAAAAAACAAATGATAAAAAGAAATAACATAGTGAAATTTATGTCATAGATTGTGTTTTTGTTATGTTTTAATATTTTTTAAACGTGTGAGGTGTTGTTATAATAGTTTTTAAATATATAAATTTCAAAAATAAATTTAAATATATCTTTTATTAATCATTTTGATCGTTAAATTTTTCTTTAATTTATAATTTAGTATTGAAATATATATTTTCAAACTAAAAAAATTATAATTTGATATATTTTAAATAAAATGATAAATAATTTTATTATATAGAATTATTTAAATATATTAATTATTTATATATTAATAATTAAATTATAAATAAAAAAATTGATGTTAAAAAAAATTAAAAATTTTATTACGATTTTATAGATATTAATCATTCTACATAATTTTAATATATATTACGTTATTTAAATCATATTTTATTATTATTATTTTTAAATATTAATAAATAATTAAAATTATCAAAAATTAATTTCATAAATTAATAAAATTAAAAAAACTAAAATCGTAAATAAAAAACAATTGCTAACAACAATCGTTAATTTTAGTTGAAGTGGTAAGGGAGAATGACAAAAAGATAGGTAGGAAAATAAAAACACCCCGTGAAGTTGGAGCTATCCTCCTCGCAGACAACTCAAACGATTATTAAAATATCAATAATTTTTATTTTAGATTTAACTGCAGTTTTGATCCTTAAATTGTAAAAGTAGTCTTTCTATTTTATGTTTTATCAGTTTTGGTCCTCAAACAGAATTTGGCTTAAAAATTAATAAAGTTTTATATTTTTGTGTTTATTTAAGTCACATAATGCCTCAAGATCTGGTGATGCAACAATTGTACATAAAATCTATTATCATAAATGGTGTGGTGTGACTTTAAAAAAATGACAGTTTATCAAATTTTAGACCAAAATTCTGATTGAGGGACCAAAACTGAGAAGAAATAAACAACAATTGTACATGAAATCTATTATCATAAATGGTGTGGTGTGACTTTAAAAAAAATGACATTTTATCAAATTTTAGACCAAAATTCTGATTGAGGGACCAAAACTGAGAAGAAATAAAATGAGATGACTACTTTCATAATTCAGCTAAAACAGAGAAACAAAACTGCAATTAAATTTTTGTTTTATAAAAATAGACGTTAAATTTTATATTAATTTACACAATTATAATATCTTAAATTTGAAATAAAATATTAAATTTAACGATATAAAAATTTATAAATTGAACTAAAATTTAATTATATCTAACAAAACATCTAACTTTATACCGCTCAATTATATTAGTATTTTTTTACCGATTTTTTGTCTAATTTAAAATATATAAAAACTTTGTTTATTTATAAAAAATTTAGTTCAAATTTTTTAAAATATTTTTGTGTTTTGAAAAAGTTTGACTCAAATTTTTTAAACATATTTATATAATAAAAAATTTGATTAAATTTTGTTAAAAACCTTTGTGTAGATGTGCTTCGAAAAATTTAGTAGTTAAAACTTTTCAAAAAAATTAAATGAAAATTTGATTTTTTTTTTATATTGAAAAAATTAATTTAAAAAAGAAAAGACAAATGAATTTATGTTAATTGTGGAGTACGGTATAATTATGAGGTGGATAAGGTAGAACTTTCAAAATATCATCATCACTGTTACTGACGTAACTTTTAGCTCATTTTGTTATAATTGATAAGACTTTGCTATTTGCACCAGCAGAGGCTACAAATTTGGGTCCAGCAAGTGATTGATTTGTTCGTTGTAAATTATTTACTTCACTACACGTACGGACCGTCGGTGGTCTTATGGTAAAGATACCTTCTATTTATATTTAAAAAAAGTTGTAAAATTAATTCTCTAAAGTTAATCGATCAGTTTAGAAAAATCGGATTCATTCATTATATTATTACTTTATACAGACAGTACTGTAAGAATTTTTTGGCAGTGATTCAAAGCTAGGAGTGCAACTTGTGCAACCTTTTGGATCGGGTGGATTTCGTAAATTGTAATGTTAAGGAGTGAAATTGGAGCTTAAAGCAAAAATGTATGTGGATGTATAAAACAAGGTTTTGGATGGTCTTGTTAATTACAAGGGATTAATTACAACAATTTCATCTGTATCTTTTGTTTTGTCAAAAAATAAATGATAGTCAATAAGCAAGAAAATAACTTTGGCAGCTATGATTGAGAGAGAATGATAAAAAAACAAAAAAATAGCGGATTCACAGCGTACGATGATCTACTGGGTAGTGTAATATGCACAACTTTTCCCTTTCATTTGATTAACCAGACACATCAATCTAAGGTTGGACCACGGACATGAAAAATTCCATTCTTCTAAATATATTAAATTTAGTATATCGTTATAGTGCAAATTACAATGATTTTAAAAATAGTTTTTCATAATCTTTGTAATAAGTTGGTATCAATAATTATGGTGTTAATATCAAAGACAATGATTGAGCATATATCAATGCTACATTTCCACCGTACTCAAATTTGATGTTTGATTATGGGGGAATATTTGTGTTTTTGTTAAGTGCAATTCAAACTTTCTTGTTTTCGTCAAGTGAGTTTCATTGGAGCGGAAAATATTTAGTTTTGATTTTTTAATTGTTAGATTACGATTTTTCATTTTTATGTTTTTTTGGGGGTGATTTATATCGATTTTGAGAGAATACAATGATTAGATCAAAAATATTAAATATATTAACTAGTATTATTCTTATACTTGAGGCTAGTGAGAATATATCTTTTCACATGTTTTTTTTCTATATATATATATATATATATATATATATATATATTCCATTTTGAAAAATAAAAATTTCAAAATACTCTACTTTGAAATCAATATACTAAAATATCCTATTTTTTTGGACTTTCAAAAGATTATTGGGTGGGGATGCGACCATGTGAATAATGTTTTTTTTTCTTCCTCATTTAGGACAATGCATATTGGTGAAAATGCATCGATAGAAGAAAAACAAGCACCATGCCAAACATACATCTTACGTTTGATAGAAGGGTTGGTGATGCCCGACAAATCCAACAACTATGTACATTTAAAATATTTGTCACTCTTAGAGATTTAAATAAAGTTGTGATTCAACAGTTTTAGCAGCACTTTATAAAGAATTGTGTTTCGCTACAAAATTCGGTGTGATGTCATTAAGAGAATGTGCAATGTTGTTATAGAACTGGACATGGTATGTTTTGTTGAGACAAAAAACATTTTTGATGTATGTTTTAATGACAACAAATCTTATGAAATAAAAGATTAAGTTTTATGAATGGTAGTCTACTAATGATTGCACTTGAGTTTTGTTTAAGGAACATGAATTGCATAAGTGAACAAGTAAGAAGTCATTCATTTCATCAAAATGCATAAGTATCAACTCAATAATGAAATAATCTCAAAAGGAATGTATCGTATATCAATCATTCAAGAGAATGATTATTACATCTTCAAGATAACATCTTCGTGAAGAAGATGATCAAATACAACAATCAATGATTACATTATGCTATAAATCATAAGCAAGATCATTTGAAAATAATATTAACAATCAATCTTCAGAATATTAACATCATTCTCCAGCATGTTAACAATCAATCATCAACATATTAACATCATTCTCCAGCATGTTAACAATCAATCTTCAACATGCGAACATCATTCTTCAGCCTGTTAGCACGAATTAAAGACAGTCTTGATCTGAATACATTAAGCACATCTCTGAGATGTTTATGCACATAACAAAGGATCATAAATCACAGTTAAGAATGAGAAGCTAGAGATCAACTATTATTAACACATAAGCAAAACGTATAATTTTCAAGTAAAGAACATTCTTGGTTCAAAAAAGTCTGATATTTAGTCAAATCTGACACATGACAGCTGTAAACTTTCCAATGGTCAAAATAGCTGTCATCAATCTTCTTGAAACCTATAAAAGGAATCTCAAACTCAATGAAAAATCAGAACTTCAAGTGTTAAGAAAACTCATCACTTACTTACATACATACACTTGAAAGTCTCTTATTCATCAAAAGAATAAGTGTTATTCATATTTGAATCTCTTGTTATTATTTTACTGAATATTTTGTATAGAATTTAATCTCAAACAAGTGTTGAGATTACTTAGATTTTGCCAAACACGTTAAATTATTATTGTGTAAACTTAAGACTATAAGTGTTGATTATAGTTTGAGTAGTTTGTAGAAAATCATTTTATGGTTAGAATGTGAAGTGTAAAATCTTCTCTAAAGATTGATATACGACCTAATTTGAACTTCTTTCTCGGTGGAAATGACTTATTTTGTAACAAATCAAGGTTGGTCTAAACTGGTGGTGTAAAACCAATATTGTTCTTCGTTTATACACTTGTTGGAAAATTTCACAATTGTGAGGACTAGACGTAACCCGAGTTGGGTGAACTATGATATATGCTTGTGTGGTATCTTTCTCTTATCTATTTACTTTCAATCTGTTTGATTATCAAGTTAAATAGATAAGTTAAATTGTTGATTTTAACTAACCAAAAATATTATTCATTTTTTGGTCAAGATCAATATTGAGTTATTCTCTTAAGTTTTTAACAAGTAATTTTAAATAGGTAAGTTTACAATTCAAACCCCCATTCATTGTAAATTGACATTGTTACTTCATGGTTGTCCTATGTTGCCCCAAAATCACCCGATGCATTGAATATTTCCGCTTGCACAAATGCAACTATTGCAAATAAATTGTATCGCATTTTTCTTAGTTTTAAAACTAACTACTTAATATATCACTAATTTTATTTTATTTTTTTTGGCAGATTTAACTCTAGTTGTATGAACTTCAGTAAAGTTCCTCATGATGACATAGAAGGATATTGAAAAACAAGCAGTCACATGATAGTTGTAGAAGTAATATATACCGATTCACACTTATTTATATTTTTTAATTATATTTTTTTATACTTCTTATATTTACTTTAGCATATTTTTTACATATCAATTTTATTGGAGATCATACCTCGAATTTCAACATGACATTTCGTAGAGGATATGGACACATGAATTGTATGACCTATCAACTGTATATTGTTGAAAAACATCATACCGGTAGGGGTCACAATTTAGCTCGACACCCATCAACAAATACCACAACCACTAGAACATGAAAACCAACCGTGAGATCGACATGAGGTGTTGCATTAAATGGATTAAACATTGGAATAAGCGTGAAAATCACATATTGCAAAGTCATAATATAAACACTGTTTTATACGACAATACATTATATAAAAATTAGTTTAGGCAACACACTAATTTATTTATTTTTGTCGAATAATATCCACGTCACCACGTTTGCATCTGTCAACATATACTCATGTTCACTCAACCCCTATCAACTCCACAAAAACAAATCATACACCAAATCGTAGAATCATATTCATCATCACCTCACCTATATACTGAACCATACATTGCATATTATGGTTTACCACCACCACCACATATACATACACCTAGGAATGGCAATTAGACTCATACCCAATAGGTACCCGCAAAAAAAACTCACAATGGGTAAGGTAAAAACCCGCATAATGGGTTTGGGCATGGGGACGAGTAATTACCCACAAAATTAAGCGGGTATGGGTGCGGGTACGGGTACTATAGTACCCACCCCGCCCCGCACCCGCACTTATATAAATATATTATTTATTTATTTAGTTATTTATTATATTAGTGTTTAGTTTAATTAATTGTTTTCTTTTTATGTTTTAACATCTATTAATATCATTGGACCATTATAATATTTATAATTGAAACATAAACGTTTGCAAAAATTTTAAGAATCTGATTATGATAAATAGTAAATAATTGTGATTTTATAACTAATAGTTATATCTTATTAATCGTGACTTTATAATTATACTTGCAACTTTGTATCAATTATCTCAGATAATATTGTCGTATGACTTGCAATTTCACAAAATATTATTATAAATATTTAAATGTGTATTGTAACGAGTGTTCATTTGAAATGTTGAGTTAGAAAATATTTTGGTTTATAATATTTTATGATTGGATTTAAGATATTTGAATAATTTTTAAATTTAATTACAATAATATCATTTATTTATCGATTTTTTTTAGTTAAAGTGTGGGTAACGGGTATGGGTACGGGCACTTAAGTACCCAGAGGGTAAGGGTACGGATATTAAAGTTGATACCCAAGAGGGTACGGGCACGGGTATAGGTATTTTTTTAAATTGCGGGTATGGGGACGGGTATTATAGTACCCTACCCAAACCTTACCCATTGCCATCCCTACACCTACAGAAATGTCGACTCAGTATTATGTTATGTCAATGTCTAATATACAAACTCTCGGTTACTCAATAACACGAGAGATTTTCTATAATTTGTTTAGAAGCCATTGCACAACTCTTGAATTGACTTATACTGTTTTTGATTTCATATATAACTCTTGACTCAAAACTATATGAAGATAAGTGGTAGTAGCTCTAATCCACACACAAAGTATCAAGAATTTGAGTTACATACATCTTCAATAATTAGGAACAACGATGAAGAATCTTTTATATATTTTATTTATTTATTGTTGGATTTTATTAATTAAACTTATTTTTTATTATACTTTATGTATTATTTTATATATTTTTTACTTATTAAAAAAATATATAAATGTCTAAATGGTGGTTTCCTCCTAGAAGAAGAAAATAAATTTGTATAATCATATTTTCGGTTAACAACCTCTAAAAACTCAATAAAATAAAACATTTTAATATATTGATTTTAAAATAAAATATTTAAAAAATTCAAAAAGGAATATATGAAGAAAAAAAAAACTTTTCACACCTTTTTATAGAATTTCAAAAAGAAATATCAGTTCTTAGTTCTTACAAATAATTGGTCGGAAGAAATGGATTTGTACGACTAGTCATAATGAGGACAAAGTAAGTCGCTGAAATCATCAATAATGCAGGAAAACAGATTATCAACAGTCTTGTCACAAAAAGAAAACAATCTTAAAATTTTTCCTCTTAAAAAAGAAAAAGGAATCTTAAAATATTCATTGAAAAAAAAAATCTTGAACATATGTTATTGTTGATAAAGTTATATTTTCAAAATAAAATACTAAAAAAATAATATTCTTTTTTGATTTATTATTTTACTCTAGTTAAAAAACTTGTAGATGTTTATACTATTATTTTATCGATGATTTGTCTCACACTATTATTTCTCTCAAGTTAAATTATAATCTAAGAGTTGGATTGATTAGAAAAAAATAACACAATAAAATTATAAAATATTTTTCTCTTTTATCTTTATAAAATATAATTTAAAAATATAAAAAATAAATCTAATAAAATATCAATCTATTTTAAATAAAAATAAAAAGTGTAAATGTATAAGTATTAATTTAAATGATATATTGTTTAATGATTAATTTGTTAAAATCATAATTTTTTTACAAGGATAATTTTATTATTTTATACAATCTAAAAAATAAACATTTTAAGATAAATATATTACAAACTAAAATTTAGTTATTATATAATTAATGAAAATTATAAAAAATGTGAATTTCAATTTAATATCTTTAACAAATTTAATAAAACTTTGTTATTTGCTTTGAACATATTAAAATAGCAAAAAGAGAGAGATAAATTATTCTATATATAAAATTTAAAATATGTTTTTTTTTTTGCTCTTACACCCATTTCATATTAATTGTCATGATAAAATATTAAGTCGCGTTTGATATGCTAAACATAAAGGACCGAACAAGACCTTAGAACTAGCACTTGTGCTGGTCTTTCTATTGACCGAATCATAGGTGAGGGTGATGCAACGATGTGGACTCACGAATGAGGTTAGAGAAAGAGCAAGAGAACAAGGTGTAGACGGAGGCATTTGATGGAGTGAAGATAACGTAGAAGGATCGATCTAAATAGACCAAACAAAAACATGAATTTTCATCTATCACTAAATCACGATATAACTTTTTGTTTTATGTCTCTCTTCTACAACTTTTTTTACATTTATCTCTTTTATTAATATTTACATTCATAAATATTTATATATATCAATAGATAGTATTACAGTAAAAATTATATTATTTTATATCAAACAAGGTGCACTATAATTTTTTTTTGTCTTATGGATTGATCATCAATTACGTTAGAGTATAAAAAGTTATCATGTACATTTTTATATTATTTTGTATGGTATTTACTTTGCGAATCGAATACACCATAAAATAGTTTATGTTAAGTGCCGTTTAATTAACTTTCTTCAATTCAATATTAATTTTTTTTTCACTCCAAGCAAAACTAACCACTATGTACATATATATTAAGAATGTTAGTTAAGTTCATTTATTTTCTTGAATTTAATTGAAAAGTTTAAATAAGTTTTCTAATCTACATGGAACGATATTTATAGTAAATGGAGCTCACATTTCACTTGTCATGAATTAAAGTGAATAAGAACATTTTTAGAGTACCGAAATTATCAACAACAAAAAAAAAACTAGTTAAAATTTGCTTTAATTAAATATTTAACAAATTAAATTTTTTTCTCTATTACTTAAGTTAAGAGAAAGTATGCAATTATAACAATGAATAGTATATATATAGTATACTAATTATATTATTAATAAAGATAATATAGTATTTCATCTTTGTCTCATAATAATTGATTCATTTGTAAAAAAAATATCTCAAAAGGAATAATTCTTTTAATTTTTAATATATTTTTTTAATTGTATCATTTAATTAACACTTCTTATCTCATTTTCAATGTAATATATTTCACTATACATTTATTATATTGATAATGTACTAACTAATACCTAATAAAAATAATTTGATAAAACCTACAAAAGTATCATTTATATGAAAACCTACAAAAGTGGGTATATATAGTTACTAGTTGCATAGTTTTGGTACACAAGACTCTATTGGTGACATGGAGTTCTCAATAGAAGCTTTGGAGAGAGATCTAAATAACATGAGAAAATATTATGAGAGTGGAAAAACAAAAGAATCATCATGGAGAGAATCACAACTAAAAGGGTTGCGTAACTTTGTCATAGAAAATGAGGAAGAAATCTTGAAGGTTCTAAAGAAGGATTTAGGGAAGCATCATGTTGAGGCTTTTAGAGACGAGGTTTGTTTCATACTATTTGCTACCTACTTTTATAGAAAACATTTTAGCTTTAGTTAAATATTAATGTGTTCTTGCAGGTTGGAACCTTAAAGAGATCCATAGATTTGGCAATAAAGTCCTTCAAAAAATGGATGGTTGGCAAAGAGGTGAGCTTCTTTACAACATATGCAAAACGAAGTAAAATGTATTAGTTTCAACCAAATTTAGTAAGCTCTGACAAAAAATTATTGTCCATAGGATTTCAACTTTATATTTTGGATATATTTTGATTATTTAAAGTTTATTAATCATTTAATTACTAAACATGATATAATTCAATGTAACTTGATTTGATATTATATAATCCTTATGTCCAGAAAATATAAATAAAAATTAGTTAAAGAAAGTTAATATATTTAATTTAAAATTTAATTTACATACATCAATTTTTTTAATTAATTTTAAATTATATTCCAATTAACAAATGTAGTATATAGTTCATTAAAAAGAAGACCAAGTATACCATATACTTACAATAATTTTATATCTACTAAGTGGCACATAAATTAATATACATGCATGTGACTAATTATTTTGAACTTAACAGGCTAAACTGCCACAAATAGCACTACTTTCAAGTGCAGAAATTGTTCCTGAGCCACTTGGTCTAGTTCTAATAATCTCATCATGGAATTTTCCCTTTGGTGAGTAAAAAATAAAAATGAAAAAGTTATGTTAAAGGTTGTGCCTCTCTTGATTACCATATATGAACAAGTTTTTTATGGTTGGATTTATAAATAGGAGTGTCCTTGGAGCCATTAATAGGAGCTGTAGCAGCTGGAAACAGTGTACTTCTAAAACCATCAGAACTGGCCCCTGCTTCTTCTTCTCTTCTAGCTAATGTTTTACCAAATTATTTGGACAATAATGGCATTAAGATCATTGAAGGTGGACCTGAAGTTGGAGAGCAACTCCTCCACCAAAAATGGGACAAGATTTTCTTTACAGGTCCAACTTTCTTTTTCCCTTTCACTATCATCTTAGTTTGCATTTTTCATTGGCATAACTTTTTGTATCCTTAAGGTCATTGTCCTAAGGTTTTAAATCACAATCGTAGTTATTGATATTAGGATGATTTAGACAAATAATGATCCTTATTTTTTATAAAAAAAATAATCGTAAGTTTGTCACACTTCTTTTTTTTTTTTTAATAAATTTTAAAAAAAATATAATTCTAGTCTAAAGATGGATCTAATTCGCTATTTTTAATAAATTATGATAAAATATATTTTTTTATTGTTATAAAACTTTTTTTTATCAGAAAGAATAAGAATTGTCTCTAAATATTTTTTGAGATTCATATTAAACACATCATTATCCAATTGTTACCATTCTTAAAAAATATATGAGAGCCTAAAAATTTATAATTATTCATCTTGAAAATAATAGTTAAAAAATTATTTTTTTAAAGGTAAAATTTTTACTTTTTAATCCTTTAACAATTGTTAAAGATATACCTTAGCAATAATTTTTTTAATATGCAACAAACACACATTAAACATAAGATTGATGTTGATGTAGGTATGAAATTATGATTGCAAATTATTGCAATAGCATAAACATCAAATCCAATAATGAAGTTCTTATATTAAATTTTGTCATCCAATATGTTAGGAAGTGCAAGGGTAGGACGGCTTGTTATGAAAGCAGCAGTGGAACATCTCACACCTGTAACTTTGGAGTTAGGTGGAAAATGTCCAGCACTCGTTGATTCACTTTCAGCTACTTGGGACACTGAGGTCAGTAAATGTTCATTCAATCTTACCACATGGAATCTGACCTCTATTCAAGTTATTTTTGGTTAATTAAGTTGATTAATATAAACTAAGCATATCCCCAAAGTATAATCAATATTGAAGGAGTTATTTTTTTCACCAATATTTAACAATCTAAAAAATGTGGATAGCTCAATTGATTTGAATTAAATGTTAAAGAATGTAAAGTATTTTAAATTTGGACGAGAAAAAAATATTAACATAATAATTAATTTATAATTTTTATTTTTATTTAAACAATCTAAAAAAACTAAGCATAATAATAAATTAATTACTGAAAGTTCTTGATTGTGTTGAACAACAAGGTGGCTGTGAAACGAATTTTGGTGGCAAAGTATGGGGCTTGTGCAGGACAAGCATGCATAGCAATTGATTATGTCCTTGTAGAAAAGAGTTTCAGTTCCACATTGGTACAAAGCAATAAATAATTATTTTTTTCTTTCAAGTTTTTTATTGTGCTACTATGTGTTACTTTAATCTTGAAGCATGACATTTTTTCCTTTTCTTTAGGTGGAGTTAATGAAAGAAGGGATTAAGAAAATGTTTGGAGACAACCCAAAAGCATCTAACACCATTGCAAGGATAGTTAATAAAAAGCATTCTAATAGAATCAAGAGTCTTCTAAGTGAACCTAAGGTTAAAGAATCGGTGGTTTTTGGTGGTTCCATGGACGATGATGACTTGTAATTAATGCTCCCTTTTCTTACTTGCTTGAATGTTCAATCCAAGTTTTACATTGATTAACCACCAATTTAGTCTCTAAAATTAGTTAATTTAATTTCTAAAATTAACAAAATTTTAAAGTGATCATTAAGTTTGATAAATTTTAGTATCATTAGTCTTTGTCACATAATTTCAATTATTTAATTAACTTAATCAAAATATCATTGAAAATTTTTCATTCTAAGAATTATTTTGAAATATTAAATATTTTTGTGACTAAATTAAACAATACCTTCCGATAGAGATTAAATTAGTGATTCACTAATTTTTATTGGATAAAAGTGAGGTCTACTTTCTTATATGTTGTTGGTGTTCTTTATTACAAATAAATTTTTTGTTGGTACAACAAACTTTGAGACATTTATGGATTTCAGTAGTTGTGGCCACAAAAATTACTACATTTTAAGTTAAGAACAATATGAACTTTAAATTTTGTCCTTTTACATTATAGCACAAATCAATCCTTTGTCAAATTTTACTTATTTTTTTTTATCCAATTTTAGATTATTTAGACCCTTTCCTTTACGAATCAGAATTGAAGAAAAAAAAATACATTAAATCAATTTTTCCTTACACGATTATCTTTGTGACTAAAAGTGTTCTGCACTAAAATGTTATGTAGATTTATTGAACCAACAATATTATTGGATCCGCCACTTGATTCAGCAATCATGACAGAAGAAATCTTTGCCCCCCTACTTCCCATAATCACTGTAAGATAAATACAACATAAAATTTATTTTCCATTTCTTTTTTCAAGTCCTTTTTAATCATCGGTCTTGGAAAGTGGCAAGTGATTCATTAACCTAATGTTAACCAAGTTTTGCTTCAAATGTTTATTTTCATGGCTTTTGCAGCTGGAGAAGATTGAAGACGGTATTAAGTTCATAAAGTCAAAGCCTAAACCTTTAGCAATCTACGTCTTCACCAAAAGCAAAACTCTGCAGAGAAGAATGGTATCTGAAACATCATCTGGGAGTATTGTATTTAATGATGCAATTATACAGGTATTTACACTATTAGTGTAAACTTTTTTTACAAATGCATCATATCAAATTACATCATAATGTCATTTTGTTGAATCACCTTCTAAATACAGTGAATTCTAAGATATAATTACATGCATGTGTAAAAACGTTTTACATTACCAATGCATAATAATTAATCTCTGGCGTGTTTTTTGTGTAGTATGCGGTCGATACCCTCCCATTTGGAGGAGTTGGTGAAAGCGGATTAGGCAGGTACCATGGGAAGTTCTCCTTTGATACATTCAGTCATCATAAGGCTGTGGCTAGGAGAAGTTTCTACACTGATTTTTGGTTCAGGTTTCCTCCATGGACTCTTGAAAAGTTCCAGCTACTTGAAGAAGCTTACAATTTAGACTACATTGGAATACCTCTCGCCATACTTGGCTTAAAGAAATCAAAACGCTCATTATATCAGGCTTGTGATTGATTGCCAATTGCTTACTCCACTTTCCTATTTTTCCAACGATCATCCACTAAGGATATTTCCAGGCTATGATATTTATTTATTTATTTATGCTATCAAGATTCAAAGTGTGTATGTTTCTCTTTGAATATGTATTTCCTTTTTATGGCTTGTTATAAGGCTTGGATAAGGCAAGGTTTGGGTGAATGGTCTTTTATTCAAAGTGTGTATGCTTTTATTATATTTATAAATTTTGAAAAGACAATATCGCGTGAAGAGACACAGTCACATAGAAATGGAGAGACACATAATCACATGAGAATGAGAAATATCTCGAAACTTACTGCTCTTTAACAAAATATAAGCAAAAGTGAGTTATCAAAACATAATCACATGGGAGTATAAACGGTTCAGAATTATGTGAATGAACTAAACATACATAAATATGAAAGAAATTTAGAGACAAGGTAGGAATGAGATGTTTAGCTAAGAATAGCTAAAATGAATTGATTAGCACTTCTGATACCAACAAGATGCATTTTTTTTAAGAGTTCATAGCTTCAAAACTCTTGAAAACTCCATAGTTAAGCGTGTTTGATTCAAAACATGTCTACGAAGGGATTTCTTGAGAAGTTATTGAAGAAGCATGTGAGTGAGAACAAAATACAATGTAAAGACTTATGTTGATTTGTAGAGATATTTTATCAATCTTGAAACTCAAAAGCCTCCCATGGCATTACATACAAATGAGAAATCAAGAAGAAATCGACACGCGAACATGTAAAATAGATGAGTACATTAATGACATCTCAAAGAGAAACTAGCCACACAAACATGTAAAACACCATACAAGGACATCCCACAATCAATATTATGAAACATGTATGCTCGCTCATAATGAACTGATTAAATCAATATATATCAACTCATAATAGAGGTTGAAGTTTCCCTGCCATACAATACTCTATCTGTCTCTTAATATAAGACTCCTTTATCTAAATGCTCACAAACAAAAGATAATCAATGGGATCAATCTGATTAAAGACTGATGTCTACTGATATGCTAATATTCATATCTTTACACCAGCTAACCACATGGGAAAAGCATTTTGGATTGACTCAAATAACAGGAATATAGTGAAATATAAAACCTGGTAGTGAAAATACAGATAGATCCTAAGCCAGCTGTAAGGATGAGGAATGGGTTTTGTGCCAGAGAGACCGCCCTAAAATGGCACTTCCATGTACTGAGAGATATGCAGCATTTAACCTAACAACGGAATCAAGTATATGTCAGAAATACACAAGAAGTCGATAAGCTCATGTTCAGTTGTCTATCTCCTGAGTTTTAAAAAGAAAGGGGGGGAAATTACTTATCAACATCAGGCAATGCCAGAGGATCATACAACTCCTCCCTTTGTTCCATGGTAGGCACAGACATAGCTGATACGTCTTGGGCACCTTCAACCTATGAGCATGAGTAGTGCAATAAAGTTATTCTCTTCGATAGGAACCAATGCAATACGTAAATTTAATGTTAGATAAGTTACCTGTTGGGGGTATTGTGCATAGCCAGCATATCCAGCATATGCATACTGCGAAGGATCCTGAGCAGCCCCATATGCATAAGCTTCATAACCCTGACCATACCCATAGTAGGCACTCCATTGACTTGGATCCATTTGCTGTCCCCAGCCACCAGGTAAGTCCTAGAAACATTTAGGGCCAAAGTGTTGTTAGGGCAAATTTAATACTCCACATAAAAGCTGCATATTGAACTAATCAGAGATATTAAACTCATACATACATAAACTTGAACGTTTTTTTTTCTTCAAAAAAAAAAAAATTTGATAAAGATTATCATGATGGAAATATGTAGTTGTAACAAGGAGGCTGTGGCTAATGTTCACAAATTATACATTAAGACCAAACCTAAATTCCAAATATCAATAAACACTTGATGGAACACTATTTGACATCCCCTAAATAAATGATTTCCTAAGATGCATCGTTACATTCTACTTTTTTACTAATCCTCCATCAAACATATCTAGACAGGACTCCTAAAATATAATTTTCTGTTTCATTATTTTACTATTAACCCATTTAAGGCTTCGTTTGGGAGTTTAGGAGGGGAGGGGAGTGCTTTGGAAAATAAAAAGGAGGAAAGAGAAAGTGAAAGAATCATAGTCCCCCAACATTAATGGGGGGTTTAATTTTTCTCATAAAACAAAATCTCCATAAATTAGGAGAATTCGAAAAATTTATTGGAGGATTGTGAAGGGCTTAAATATATTTTAGATTCTTTTCATCTCTTTATAATAATCTAAAAATTAAAAACATATTAGTCATATGCATCCCCTTTTCATTCTTTACAAAAACAATCTCTCAAATAAAGTGGAAGATTTCGCTCTCTTTCCCACTCCTCCTCCCCCTCCTAACTCGCAAACGGAGCCTCAATATCCCACATTGGCCATTCAAACTTTATCATATATCACCTTCACAATCTCAAGGTTGATAGACTCATTTTCCAGTTATCCTAACATACAAACTTCTACATCAGAGCATGCCAAGAAATAACATGGTAAACAAAGATTATACTAGAACAGTAGAACCTCATGTATAGATTTTATGTTAACAATCTCGAAATTCTGGAAGACTTGTAATCTACACTGAGTGAGTTTGTGAAATTGAAATAAATTATATACACAAATGCATGAGGCTATAGCATAAGCATTTTGTCAAGAAATTAGCCAGTTCTAAAGGGAAAATTACCTGTCTAGCTGTAAGGGGCCTACCCCAAGAAACTCGGATCACTTGTTGACCTATTATCTTTCCCTGCATCTTCTGAATGGCTTCTTCAGCAGATGCTCTACAGGAATCAGATATGGGAAAGGTTAAATAATCGAATTAAGGAAAAAAAATGAAGATCATGAAAGAGCTCAAGATGCATGGTGAAGTCAGTTCACGCAAAACTTAACTCTTTCAAAAGACAACATGTCAAAATCCTATCATTATTTTAGCTTCTATCTTAAAAAGATTTTACATAAAAAATTCAAATTTTCAATGCTTAAAAAGATTAGGGGGGAAAGAAAACCTAGCCCCAAATTGAACAAAACCACATCCTTTGCCGGCATGAACTTTGGCAGAAACAATATCTCCAAATTGCAGAAAATTTTGCTTCAGCTCCTCGTCTGAGACATTAAGATCCAAATTACCAACAAAAATCTGCAATACAAAAGCATGTAAGAGTACCATAGGAAATGAAAATTACAAAGTGTTAGGGTTACGGGACTTACGGTAGTATTGTTTACATCATATTCCGGTGGAATGGTATTCAGTGGGGCAGTGTACGCCGGCACAGGATATATTGCTGCCAAGGATATCACAAATAAGTATCTCTCCTAAGTTCTACTAAATTAAAATATCAAGAACACTAAAAAATTCTCAAAGTTTCAACTTCCAATGCAGGCTTTCTATATGACTAACATCACTTGAAATTTAGTGGATTGCATGACCTAGGTTTGGTAAAGAGAAGGCCTAAAATTTTATCACTCCAAGACTAATATTGGATATCAAGTGATAACTGATAAGTGAAATAAGAAAAGATGGAATGGAATAAATAACTATCATACCTATGTTTAGAATGGAAAAGAAGAAAAGCTTTCTTTCCATAGTTTAGGAAGTGAATGTAATGGTAAGGAGATTAGTAAACAAGAAGTTAGTTCCATCTTAAACCCCGAATTGGGAGAAGAAAACTAGAGCGGACAGAATGAGATTGAATATAAATTCCTACAGAATCCAGATTCCATTTCATCATATTTTAAATAACCTTAACAACGACAAATAGTACCATTCCATCAACCATAACACATCCAAAATTTTAATCAAACAGGCTTTATATATATAACAAGGTAAGTCTTCAACCAGAAGCCCATTCACAAGTACAAACTATATAGTGACACCAATCCTTTACAATTTTCTAACACTCTTTATCAATAAAGAAAGAGAATTAAAACAAAATATGAAATTGAATATTATGGTCATAAGGAAAAGCTGAAAAGCACATTGCATTGAGAATTAAGACCCGTTTGAATTGACTTATTTAAGTTTATCTACTGTGAGACTTTCTGCGAGAGCTTATGAAAACAAACGTGTCAATAAACTAAACTATTTTCATCTAATTTCCGTAAGACAACTTATGCAAACAACTTATTGCATAACTTATATGAAAATAATTAACATTGGTGCTAGCTCCACCTCTGTTTTGTCCGGTTACACTCAAATAGGTTACATGAACTGAATTCACGTGAACTTCATAACTTAATTTACCACATGCGTTAACGTGAACTATGTTCATGTAGGTTATGTGAATTCAGTTCGCGTAACCTATTTGGATGTAACCGGAAAAAAACAAGGGTGAAACTAGCAAAAGTGAATAATTTAACTTTATTTTATATGTTGTTATTTAAATAACTTATTAGTAAGCACTTGATAAACATTTCTACTATAAGCACTTAATTAAGCTATTTATCCAAAGAAGCCCTTATTAAACAAAGAGTAGGTTTAATTTTACCTTTAGGAACAGGTGGTGGAGCAGCAACGGCAACAGCAGCATAAGGTTGTTGATAAGCAACACTAGCAGTAGTTTTCTTAGGTGTAGCAGCACTAATACGCATAGGCCTAGTAGAACAATAAACACCGTTCATTTCAGACATAGCACGGTTCCTTTCACTCTCATCAGAAAATTTAACAAAACCATAACCCTTAGAACGACCAGTATTAGGGTCAGTTACAACTTTAGCACCACGAACAGAAGGGTAATGAGTACGAAACGTTTCCTGTAAAAGATAATCAGTAACATCAGGAGCAAGATCTCCGACGAAAATAGAGTGATCGGGACCGGCATCAGGACGGCGTTCACCGATACCGAATGAAGCCCAATTTAATCGAAAAGTTTGTTCGGTTCCTGGCATTTGAGTGCCATTGTAACTTTGAAGAACTCGTTCTGCGGCGGTATGAGATACGAATTCGACGAAACCGTAACCTTCGGGTTGGCCGGTGATTTTGTTACGAATGATTTTGATGGAAATAACTTCGCCGGTATGGGAGAAACAGTGAGTGAGATAGGTTTCGTCAACCCAATATTGTAAATCGCCAATCCAAAGGGTTCGGACTTCTTCTAGTGAAGAAGGTTGGTGATAACTCGTTGCCATACTCACTCACTCACTCACTCTACAAATTTTAGGAGATTGTGGTGTGCAATATTAGTACTGAACTCAGTTTTGTTGGAAAAAAAAGGTACTTCAATTCCTACTGCTTGAGCCACCTCCAACTTCCAACTCTTATTTTTTTATTTTTTATTTTTTTATAATGCTTTTTTTCTTTTTCACTGAGCCACCTCCAACTCTAATTATACAAATGTAATAATATATATATATATGTATGTATTTTTTATATAAAAATAAATACAAATACTAATTATGTTTTAAAACTATACTCTCTATTTGAATTTTAATTAATTACTAATTTTAAAAACTATACTCCATTCATAATAAAATATAAAACAAAATAAACGCATATTTTTTAAAATAAATATAAGTAAATATGAACAATTTCTCTTATAATTAATGATAGTATAATTTTGCCTTTTGATTCAAACAAAACACTAACAAATATATGTGGTGGTGAGAGTGGGGTATGTTTTTCAACTGGGAGTGGCGTAGAAAGCTTTTTGTGAGGAAAAAAAGTTAGTAGAGGACTATGTCATCTCATAAATGAAGGTGTAGTTTTTGGTCGAGATAACATTTATACTGTGAATGAGGTGTACAACTTTATAGCATGATCGACACAAAATGATGATTATCTTCTTTATTCATTTGTGTAGAATACGTGTATTCTATTGTATTTTATTGAAGGTGTTTTTTTGTAACATTTGTTACAACGTTATTTATCTATAAAATGTAGTTTGCTTAGAAGATGAGTAAATGATATTGATTCACACTTATGTGTGACGAGAAATCTACTCTATATTTTTTCATGTTATGTCTGGTGCTTGGTGTTGTTTGGGCAGGTATGTTGTGGTGGCTTTAGATAATTTTTTTGTTACATAAATATATTAAAGCTTGTGCTATTCGATTTTCTGGTCTTGGAAACAGTGGTCGTATCATTTGTTCAAAACTCAATGTTATTTGGTGTCTGATGTGTGGTACATGTCGAAAGTTCATAATTTGTTTATTTTTAATCATGATGTGTGTAATAATTTCTTAATAGTTGAGAAGATGCAATTGATTTTTTGGATGTAGTTTATAATTAAAGAAATTAATTTTGTGTATGATTTTCACCCGTAGTACTCTGATCCTCGTTTTGTGGGATGTAGTATTTGTGAAAGGTACTTATATTTTGAATGAATTAATTGATTGAGTTGTGTAATTCTCGAGGTATTTTCTTGTAACAAACAAGCTCTTAGTATTTTTATTTTTAAATCATGTGTGGATATAGAGTGGAAATATGTTAAATTTATCGACAGATATGGTGTATCTTACGATAAATCCGAGTCAAGTTACATATCACTGAAAAAGTTTTTTAGACTACCAGACTGAACTAGTTAATTAAATATAAATACATTTTTTATTACTAATATTATAATACTAAGTTTTATATATTGTGTTAAATGATAAATTTGCTAACATTTTATGTAATTTAAAGACATTGATCAACGTTAATTTTTGATTTATTTAAATGTATTATTATAAAAAAAATTGAAATTGAGTGTTATATAATAACATAAATTAACTTATTTAAAAAAACTTATATCACTCACGTACGTCCGTGAGTATGGTACAATAGACTTTGATAAAACAATAATGAAATAAAATTTAAAACTTTGTTAGACTTTGAAAACATCAAGCCAAATATTAAAAAGATTTATACTAAATATTTTTAAATATATTTTTGGTCTATCTATTTTGTTTAAAATCAACTTTTAGCCCGTCTATTTTTAAAGTTGAGTTTTTGATCATCTAATTTTACAACTTGTGGAATCATGTTGATCCCCTCTAGTTTTTGTGATGTGGCACAACTGAATTAAAGAAAATTAAATTTAATATTCTTCTTTTTACTTCATGATCTTTTTGTAAAATTTTATTGAATAAAAAATAATAAAACAAATATTAATTAATAATATAAATTTAATGTCATTCAATTCAATTATATCACATTACTAATTTACTACTATATCATTACTAAACATGCAACATTATAAAAAATAAAAATTAAAAGATACCAACAAAATTCTCGTATTATAAAAGAGGGCAGTTTTAAAAATAGAAGAATTAAAAATTAATTTTAAATAAAATAAAGGACCAAAATTGAATTTAGACCAAAATTTTAAAATAAATATCTCAAAGTCTAATTTAGTCTAAGTCTATTTCCACCGTTGCCAATAGAGATGGATATCAAGGTTGATGCGGAGACACGTTCGATTGAGATTCAGAATTCAATTATACACGAGCATGTGAATGCGCTAGCAACTTAGCAATTTCACAAGGTATTGATTAATTTATTTGATTATACTTTACTATTTTGTATTATAACAGCAACGCTGTTTAATTTAAGGATGCTTAACCATTCCTTGACACACCGTGGCACAGCTACACATTCCTAAATCACAAGCATCTATTTTTTCTCTCTACAAATTTACACTTTTTTATTCTCTCCATTTTTTATTTTTATTTTTCATTCGATAATCCTCTCGTCTTCATTAAATCTCAATTAGTTTAATAGCTGGTGAGGGAAGCCATGGCGTTTCCTGCTACAATTGTCATTCTTCCTGTAGGAACTCTTTTCATTCTTTCAGGCCTCATTGTTAATGTTCTTCAGGTAAATTTAATTAATTCAATCCACATGTACATTAATATAGTTGCTTGGTTGGTATTTATTGTCATTTTGATTGCACATTTTATCGTTTTGCTTCTGTGTTCGGAGTTGTATACATTGAGTCATTCACCATGGTTTTAAATTGTGGTTAAATGCGGCCTAAATTGCGGCTATAATGCCATTGCGAGACTTCAAAATCCGCAATATTACGGCTGCGGTAACTTTTCCATAAAATGATTCTAAATTGCATACAAATGATCATGTTTGTAGCATGATCCGCTGCAATTGCGGCCGGAATATGATGATGTTAGAAGTTATGCAACCACATAGCAACTGTAATTGCAGTCACATTAAGGACATTTACCTGTATGTTACTGCAATATAATGATTGATTATTGATCAACGCTAAATTGCCATTGAGTTTACGAATTCCCGAATTTTTTCAGGCTATTATTTTTGTCCTTGTTCGTCCAATATCAAGATATTGTTACAGAAGAATAAACAAAGTGCTCACAGAATCACTATGGTTGGAACTCATATGGCTCGTTGATTGGTGGGCAGGCGTCAAGGTCTTTCATTACATCTTAACTCCATCCGTATTAATTAATTTGTTGTTTATCTAAGTTTTTACCCTCTTTCTTGACTATTAGTTATTAGTAATTTCATGAACAAAACATATATTTCTTCAGGCTAATAAAATTAGAATTGGTATTTATGTTTTCTCTCACCTAATCAAGGGGAGGGGAAGGTTGTGCATCATGTGTTGCAATTCATCCATGTATTGAACTTCATGAATAATGCCATTCTTTTGGACAACCTCGGATTAAAGGGGTGTCTCTGTGTATGTGTCTGCATTAGTGCTTCGTATGTCTTATTTTATAGCAATTCAGTTATTATTGTTGTAACATATTGGTGTCTATGTTTTGATTTGTTATAGGATTTTCTTGAAATATACTATCTAGTATTACATTATCCATCCACACTATAGTCTAACAGTTTGAATCTTCGGGTTGCAGGTCGAGCTGTACGCAGATTCAGAAACGTTTCAATTAATGGGTGAGGTGACATCCAATATTGGTTGTAAAGTTCTTTTAAACATTTGTTGAACATAAAGTATTAAAAATAAAGGATCTCACAAATTTGCAATTTTATTTATGAAAATTTCAGGTAAAGAAAATGCACTTCTGATCTGCAATCATAGGAGTGACATTGATTGGCTTATTGGATGGGTCTTGGCTCAGGTGCCTATTATATTATATGCGAATTATGCAAAAAAATTGATGTGCGTGCTGATATAATTCATTTACATCAGCCCTTTTATTTTACTTCAAATTACAAGAGTTGAAATGATTTCTTAGTCATTTAATTGTTTTCCCCCCTCTTTGAAATTCAGGGTGTAGTTGTCAATTGCATGGCATATGTCCATATGTACATATATATATTTGAACAAATATGATTTCATTTGTGACAGCGCACAGGTTGTCTTGGTAACACAATAGCCATTATGAAGAAAGAAGTTAAATACCTCCCTGTGAGTAACTCTAAATCTATTGTTCATTCTTTTTTTATTCTTTATAAATTTAGAATTTCATTAAGGCTTCTTTTTTTGATAATATGCATTAAGGCTTTTTAAGTTAAATGATCTGTTTCAGTAACAACATTGAATCTATGCAGGTTATAGGTTGGTCAATGTGGTTTGCTGAATTTTTATTTCTAGAAAGAAATTGGGCTAAAGATGAAGCAGCGTTGAAGGTAAATCCAAACAAATCTTACTTAGATTCATTTTATTAGTATAATGTTCCTTATTAGCATTTTGTTTATAAATTTCTTGAATTTTGTTGGCAGTCAGGTTTTAAGCAGCTTGAGCACAAACCAGTGCCTTTTTGGATGGCTCTTTTTGTTGAAGGAACTCGCTTTACACATACAAAACTTTTAGCAGCTCAAGAGTTTGCTATTTCAAGAGGGATGCCAGTACCTAGAAATGTTTTGATTCCTCGTACTAAGGTGAATAAGATTGATACTTAGGATCGGTTTGGTTAGGAAAAAATGGAGTAGAGGGAAGAAGAATGAGTTTCATAAGTTTCCAATTACAAGTTACACTTTGATTTTGTTGCTTTAGCTAATATGATGATATCTTTTTTACTGATGATGATGTTTTTTCAGGGTTTTGTCACTGCTGTAAAAGAAACGCGAAAATACATTCCAGTCATTTATGATTGCACGTTTACAGTTCCAAAGAGTGAGCCTTCACCTACAATGATGAGAATGTTAAAAGGCATTCCTTGTTCGGTAAGGCAGTTGAAAACTTAGACAGCAGCTATATTAGAGAAAATAAACAATGTTAATTATGTATTCTTTCAAAAGTAGATGTTTTACTAGTGCAATTGTTGGACAATCTATTAGACGTTGTTTATAGTTAATTTCTTTACAACCTATAACAAAATATTTATTCTCCCCTACTTTTTTTGTAGGTGAAGGTCCAAGTTAAGCGACACAAAATAGAGGAACTTCCAGAAACAGAAGAAGGCATAGCACAGTGGTGCAAAGACGCTTTTGTAACCAAGGTATTAAAAGTAGTGTAAGAAATGAGTTCCAAAATCCCACAAAATATGTAGATAATTTTATTAAGGTGGCATAATAAGTTTGTTAGTCATCTTTAATTTTGAGCCTAACTTAATCCCACAAAACGCAACTGAGAATCTTCACATTTTATAAACTTTATTTACGCAATATTAAATGATGTGAGACATGAACTTTTCTGAAATATAAGTTTAAACTCTAGAATAGGCATTCTTTGGCAGTTAGAGTATGCAAGAATTGAGATTTGTAAAGTTTGGATTAAGTGTTCTTAATTCACCATATTTAGGTGTTGCAAAGTTGATTCTTATATGTTCCAGTAGAACAAAATTAGTAATTGTTACTTTTTCACTCTCATAATTGTTGTTATGACTCCCATTTATAAGTTATCCTCTCACATTCAAATTAATCTGATGTATATGCAATACATTCTTAAAAAAAATTGTTCTATCGTAATAGGTAAGTTTTAAACAATGTATGTATTCTCAACTATTTATCAGGATGCTTTATTGGAGAAATATAATACTACAGAGATATTCAGCGAGTTAGAACTTCACGGATTACGGAGACCAAAAACATCAATATTTGTAAGTTTTCATGTTTAGTGTTTGGTTATATTTTTATGTCTTGTTTAGAGACATTTTGTTTATTACCTAACACTGGAAAACAGCTACTGCTTATCATCTCATATGTGAACTGCAGGTTATAGTTTGTTGGTCATGTTTCATCGGCTTTCTTCTAGTTCTATTCTTTTTGTGGTCTTCACTACTCTCCACATGTCATGGCATCTTACTCACGGTGCTTTTCATGGTAACTGTGACAGTTGTTGTGGAAATTCTCATACACTCATCTCAAGCAGAGTCTTCTTTACCAAACACTTTACCCATACAAGACCCTGTCAAGCAGAAGCTTCTTCATACAGACATTGTGATCAAAGATTCAGAAATAGTTTAATGTTAATCATATGTCTCTATCTCATAATACATGTATATTCCATGTTCTTCATTCATTGTATTTTATGCAAAATGCAGATGTGTAAAGGAAAATATTGTTATTTATACCCCAAAGACCATAACCAGTTATTTTCCTCTCACCTATGTTAGTTTTGGGTTTTTTTAACCAAAAAAATTGCAAGGGTGTCAGTATCAAGACTATAATCAAAGATAGGTTGGAACCACAACATCAATAATCATAAGTAGCACATGTCAATAATTTATTAAAAGGATTTTAAAAAATTATGAAGAAGAAGATAGAACACAAGAGACATAAAAAAAAACTCATGCAACATTATTCAAAATTAAATCTAAAATTAGCAAAGTCATTCCTATTACGGGTAAAATCCTCCTGAATGAAATCCTACCAAAAAAACCATGTGTACATTTTTTTTGTGTGTGTGAAACAATTATAGCTATATAATTATTACATTCACATAATATAGCAGGAAATAAAATAAACACAGATCCAAATAGCTCAAATGGTCATAACAAACTTGATATGACTCTCCTCAAGCAAGGGAGTATTTTTTTTATCATGGCCCCCTCACGTGGATTAAACAAATGAACAAGCTTGACCATCACGAAGCCAAGGTGACACCAATACTAAAAGAATAATCTCTCCGTTCCAATCCTCCATCTACACCCCATTTTCACCAAAGCTTTTTCCATCCAAAGGCTTCGCCATGAATATGATGGATTATGTTAAGATTGGCATCCAAAACATGCACCAATGAATTTTAATTATACTTCATTATATATATATATATATATATATATATATATATATATATATGTATATATATATATATTTTGCAAAACTTATTAATGCTAAGTTGTATAAAACGACACACATAAAGTTAAATTAAAACAGAGTTTTAAGGTTTGATGAAGATGAAGTGACAAGAGTTCAACTCCCCTGTTTAATAAAATTAATAATTAATTATTAATATTAACTATTTCAAATAAAAAATTAATAATATATTTAATCAAAAAATAATTATTGTACAGAAAAATATTTTATCACGACAATTGAAAGTATTTAAGTAAAAATATTTTTACAAAAACAATATTTTGAGACGACAAATATTTTCATAGTTTTAAATCTTGGATTAGTTTGATCAGAAATCGGAGCTATAACCAATCCAATCATGCAGTCAGATTATTTATGCCATCAACCCATGCATGAGACTAGGGCAAAACTCGAGATATCAAGTTTACTATTAGAACTCAAATCCCGTTCCTCGTACTAGCTCTTTTTTACCGTGGATTATATTACAACTTGTTTAAGAAGACAATATAATAGGTAATGTTATTGCAAAATAAAATGAAATACAAATATAATACTTTAATATCTTATAAAAAATAAAACAGAATTTCTACTATAATATATACAATATTGTATTTGTGTTATATTTTATTATACTTCAATAATATTTTTCATATTTTTTATATTTTCTTTTAATAAAATATGTTAATTTAATATAATTTTTCTTTAAATTTGTATGTTAATTTAATAATATATATCAGTAACTTTTTTAAGATAATATATTATTAATTTAAGTAAACACAAAATATATTTTTTATTAAAAAATGTAATGTACAATTTTTTTTTTGTAACAATAAAAAAAATAGCTCGATTCAAAGAGTATTTTTTTCAAAGATTATAGATTTTATATTTATGTTGATTATATATATATGAAATATATCTACTATCTAGTTTTAAAAAGATCTTTACCTCTTGTATACTCACTAAAATAACTACATCAAATATTTTATTTACACACTTATATGTATAATTTTATTTACTATATAATTAGATAAAAAAATTTATTTTAATTTGTAGATATACAATCATACATTTAATATCTATAATTTAAAATATTTGATTTTTAGTAACATAACCAAATATATATTTTAATGTTTATTTGATAAGATATAAGTGTGATGAAAAAAATTACTAAAAAGTAAAAATGTTATAAGCAATTTTTTATAGTAAGTACATAAGGATAAATGCAACTTTAAAATTAAATAGTGTGAGAGTTATTTAATGAGATTTCTAGTTTAAAATTTTAATAATATAACCAACTTGTGAACCGTCATCCATTTCAATCCTATAATCCCACCAATGACACAGTGCCCGGGTCGATCACGAGTTTTAAAACACTGAATATTTATGTATTTGTTTATTCTATCTATCTTTGGCACGAGTAGATGAGTTTGAGATAGCTTTGACTCGTGACTTGGATTAAGAGTTAGAACTATGAGTCGCAAGTTTCATTTTGAGTCGGTTTATCCTGATCCGAATTGAATAACTAATAATTAATAATTATTACTTTATAAGGAAACTATTAATTGACACAAATCACAACTGTTGATACTTTTCTAATTTTGTCAGTTAAGAATTTTTATAATTATAGAAGAAAAAGAAGAAGTTGTTCTTTGTTCCATTCTATTTTTCGAGCACTAAAATGGGATCATTGAAGAAGAACGAAGAGACGCAACAAGATTTGAAGGTTTCAAACGATGCTATCTTATACGTTAATGGAGTTCGTAGAGTTTTGCCTGATGGATTAGCTCATTTGACTTTACTTGAATATCTCAGAGGTATATTTCCTTTTCTTCTCAAATTCAATTTAAATTATCTTACATTACGTGCTTAATCATTGCAACTTCTTAAGCTTTTAGTTAGTTACATGCTCTTGAACTTGAACTAAAGACCTGAATTTATTTTTTCGCTGTCAAAATTTTCCGGTTTAGTTCATCGTATTTGATTGTTGAGTTTTTGTTTTTAGGAAGTATTTGATTGTTGGTTGAACACCGGAGAAGTCAAAATCATTTAATTAGAGCCACTTTATGAACCAAACTGAGTTTATTTGAATCAGAATTTATGAATCAAGCGAGCCTAGTACAACGCATTATTTCAGCCGGTTAATGAATCAAACAAGTGGAATTAATAAAAAATTATGAATAACTTAATTTCAGATCATTTATTTATCGAGATCAATTTTTAGCTTATTTATTTAGGGTCTGTTTGGATTGGTTTATTTGAGTTTATCTCCTGAAATAAGCATTTGGAAAACTACTTGGGAGAGTTTATGAAAACAACTTATAGCATGTGGGACATAAGTTGTTTTCAGATTTTTCATAAGCTTTTCATGATAACTTATGACAATAGTTTATAGTTTATATGAACGTAGTTTAACTTTACTTTTATCTTTATTATAGACATAACTTACACATAAGCGCTTATATAATAAATGCTTATACTATTAGCACTTCATAGGAACAATGTTTAGCTTAAGTTTTACTCATTTGGTTTTTGAACTAAGTTCAATTAGTTGCCAAATCGATTCTTGAACTTGTTCCTTGTCTTAATTGCCAAATCGATTCTTGAACTAATTTTGAGCTGGTTTCAATGATTGGCAACTTACACTTCATGTTTAATTTAATGTTTTTTATCTGTACATTATTTTGGTTTGTTGATTTAAATTTTCTCCTTGGTGAAACTAAACTGATTATAGTTGTCCACTCTTTGGTATAAAAGATATAGGTCTGACAGGGACTAAACTAGGCTGCGGTGAAGGTGGTTGTGGAGCTTGCACTGTTATGGTTTCACATTATGATACAAATTTGAGGAAAAGCTTGTAAGTGTTTCTTTTTCATGCCGTGCTGATTCAATGCTTCTACTACTTTTCAAATGGTTACTTCTTGTATCTTAACATCAGGCTTACTGTTTTAGTTTGAAAACATTTTTTCAGACACTATGCTATCAATGCTTGCTTAGCACCTCTATATTCTGTTGAAGGGATGCATGTGATTACAGTGGAGGGACTTGGAAGCTGCAGGCTCGGATTGCACCCTATCCAGGTGATGCATTGCTGTTGTTTAGAATATCCTTTATTTGTTTGGTTCTCATGCTATGATGTACTTAATTATTTATGGGCTTTGGCACGATCTTTCTTCTTATTTCAAATTTATATTTATGCATCAGTACTTTGAAGTTTGAACTTATTAGTGTAATATTCTCTCCAGGAATCTTTGGCTCGTACTCATGGTTCGCAATGTGGATTTTGTACACCTGGTTTTGTCATGTCCATGTATGCATTATTGCGGTCAAGTCAAACACCACCTAGTGAAGAACAAATTGAAGAATGCCTGGCTGGAAATTTATGCCGATGCACTGGCTACAGAGCAATACTCGATGCATTCCGGGTTTTTGCAAAAACTAACAATATCTTATATACTGGCGTTTCTTCACTGTGCCTTCAAGAAGGCCAGTCTGTATGTCCATCAACTGGGAAACCCTGTTCATGTAATTTAAACAGTGTAAATGATAAATGTGTAGGCAGTTATAAACCTACTTCCTATAATGAAGTAGATGGGACCAAATATGCAGAAAAGGAACTTATTTTTCCTCCTGAACTGTTGTTAAGGAAACCAAAGTTTTTAAATTTGACTGGATTTGGTGGGCTAATGTGGTATCGACCTTTAACACTTCAACAGGTATTGGATTTAAAAGCCAAATATCCTGATGCAAAGTTGCTAGTCGGTAATTCTGAGGTAGGAATTGAGATGAGACTAAAGAGAATACAATACCAAGTTCTGATTTCTGTAATGCATGTGCCAGAACTAAATGTTTTGGATGCTAAAGATGATGGCATAGAGATAGGTGCTGCAGTGAGATTATCTAATCTCTTGAATTTTTTCAGAAAGGTTGTGCCTCAGCGTGCTGCTCATGAAACTTCATCTTGTAAAGCCTTTATTGAACAACTGAAATGGTTTGCTGGAACACAGATAAGAAATGTTTCATCAATTGGTGGAAATATATGTACTGCCAGCCCAATATCGGACTTGAATCCTCTCTGGATGGCAGCTAGAGCAAAGTTTCGAATTATTGACTCAAAAGGAAACATCAAGACAGTATTGGCAGAAAATTTCTTCCTGGGTTATCGCAAGGTGGATTTGGCGTGTGACGAAATCTTGCTGTCAGTATTCTTGCCATGGAATAGGACCTTTGAGTTTGTGAAAGAATTTAAACAGTCCCATAGAAGGGATGATGATATTGCAATTGTAAATGCAGGTATTCGTGTTCATCTTCAGGAACACAACGAAAACTGGGTTGTTGCTGATGCGTCAATTTTTTATGGTGGGGTGGCGCCATATTCACTTCCTGCAATAAAAACTAAGGAATTTCTCATTGGAAAAATTTGGGAGCAAGATCTGTTGCAAAATGCATTGAAAATTCTGCAGAAGGATATAGTACTGAAGGAAGATGCTCCTGGTGGAATGGTAGAGTTCCGGAAATCTTTGACTCTGAGTTTCTTTTTTAAATTTTTTCTGTGGGTCTCTCATCAAATGGATGGCGTCAAAGAGTCCATACCATTATCCCATCTATCTGCAGTTCACTCAGTGCACCGTCCATCAGTTACAGGATCTCAGGACTATGAAATCATTAAACATGGGACATCTGTCGGTTCTCCTGAGGTTCATCTATCTTCAAGACTTCAGGTTCGTTGAGATTATAGTGTAAAAACACATTGCAATTTTAACAATTATGTTTTCATCCATAGATTTGCAATAGGGTTATACTCATTCAAGCATGCTTGCATCTTTTTTTACTGCTTCTCTTGTTGTTTAACTTTAAAAAATATGACATTATGAAGGATTAGACCGTTTTACTTATCTGTTACAGAATTTCTAATTTAATGTTCCTTTAAAAAATCAGATGCATACTAAAGAATCCTGTATTTCTACTGTTCCCACAAATCATATGTAAATAGTTACCTCTATGTTGGCTATATCTGCCTTTTCTCACCAATATTCTTGCGTCAAGACATGTTACTGATATTGATGCCTTCGAGGTTCATTTAATACTCTTAGTTACTTATACAAAAATAATAAGCTTTGATCCAAAATTCCTTTTTTATACACAGTCTCTGTAGCAAATTATGTCTTTTTGTTTTTAGTAGAATGCTTGGCTACATGATTCTTATAACTTACATTCAGGTTACAGGAGAAGCATTATATGCTGATGACTCACCAATGCCTCCTAATGGCTTGCATGCTGCCTTAATTTTGAGTAGGAAACCCCATGCCCGAATACTTTCAATTGATGATTCAGAGGTCAGGTCTTCACCTGGATTTGTGGGCTTGTTTCTAGCGAAAGATGTACCAGGTGATAATATGATTGGAGCAATTGTTGCTGATGAGGAGCTTTTTGCCGTAGAATATGTCACTTGCGTGGGTCAGGTATCTAGCTTACTAAATATTCTCTCATTTGTGATCTGTTTATTATAATTTTGAGCTTAAAGGGAATGGAATTCTCCTGCTTCCTTTGTGTGGAGTATGCATTTGTGCTTGTTCTTAACTGTTGGTGTTGTGGTATGAAATGAATATTTGCATCGTCACTTGCAAAAGAAAATAAAAATATAATATGCATTAGATGTCAATGTATATTGTTGAAGTTGTGGGATTTTAGAGAAAAAGAGTAGATAAATAATAAGGGTTTGAATATTATTGATAATAGATTTATGCTAACTTAATGACAAAAGACTTAATACTAATCTCTATTTATGGAGAAACATAGACTCAATCCTAAATAAAAAACAAATCATAATAATAATGAGATATTCTAAAATATTTTTATGATTATAAATTGATCCTAGGAAATAACTCAAGATACTCTAATATAATGTAAAAGATATTATAAGATATTTTCTAATATTCTAACACTTTCCCTCAAGTTAAAGCTTACTTGTTACAAAAAAAACAATGTTTTGCTCCACAAAATAATAAAAATGATGGAGAGGTAATTCAGGGATGTAGGTGAAATCAGAGATAATTGCTATAAATAAAGCCTAGCAAAATAGCTGGAATAATCATCAACAGGAAAGAAATTCATGGCAAGCAATTGAATAAAGCAAGACCCGTTCTTCTAAAAAACTGTATTTGGTAGCTTCAAATTAATAATATCGGAGATCTAAAATATTTAAACTTGAATATGCTTCAAGGAGAGAGAGGCGTACTTTAGGGGGAGAAAGGTAAGGCTAGTACATCTGGGACAAAGATGAGGTCAGTGCATCTGAGACAAATTGCCAAGACAAAATGAGTCATGAAAATAAAAAGAAACCATCAGAATGACCGTTAACGGAAAAAGAAGTCAACGCTAATATGATTCATCTGTAGAAAAGGGTCACCACCGAAATGATCGTCGGTGGAAATATAAGTCACCGATATCATCTATTAGTAAGAACTAAATTGCTTGACAAACACCGAAGAAGCAACGCGACTCTAACAAAATGAAGTCATGATCGATCAACGGAGTGACAAAATGCATCCAAAACAGGGGAGATAACGGTTGTTTGAACAAGGACGCATATTTTCGTTGTTCAAAATTGGAAAGTAAGGGCAGATCTGAAATCGTCGAATAGAGAATAATCGTACACCAAGAAAGTAAAAAGGAAGTCCAAAATATTAACCACACCCAACAGAAGCAAATAAACTTTCACCCCAATATCTGCTCGGTACCCTGCATCTGCTTTACTCTTGTCCTTGTTTTGTGCCAAATACAGGAACCCAAATGCACCAACTATAGTCCCGAGTTTCTCCGTTGCTGATGATATTCTATGGCAAGTAGATCCGGATCTAGCAGGAAAAATCTGCCTGCACAACAAATATGGTAACATTTGGCCAAAATTTGCAAAGAAGAAGGTCAATGAATACAATGCGACAAATCTTATATGGTGATCCTTATGAGTCCAATGTTCATAAGGAATGGCAAGAGCAAACATGAAGACAGTCATAAAGAAAAATTCCATCAATTGAATTGCAAATCTTCCTATCCTATCAAGGAGTGACACTGTAAACCAGTAGCATGGAACAGCACTGCATAGAGCAATAAGCGTTTGAGTTCTTGCGATTTTGTAAACCTCCTCAAGTGCATTCATTGTTTGTGTAGGAGGTATCCAACCAATTGCGCTGAAAATATCCTTCTGGAATAGATTTTGGCTATAAAATACAATATCAAGCAAGAATCAAGTACTTGTTGTACCAAGTATATGTTGTCCATGGCAACTGTGGAATTCCTTTGAGAATAAACCATATGATTTTTTCTGCTCATCTGTCTTTGTTTCAGCCTGGACCTCAACCTGTAGAACCTTACATATCTGTTGCAACCTTCGCCGTATTCTTAGCAACTACAGCAGTGTAACGAGCAGAATCGGGCATCTTCATCCGCCAGTAGTAAGTCAATGCAGCTGGGAGTGCTCCTACCATCACAATTATCCTCCAAATGTAATATGCTTGTGGAAAGTTGAGCCAACTGGATCAACCGAGTAAGGTGGAGAATCAAACCTGGCTTTGAATGCAGCTGAAACTATGATTGCAAATACACCACCTACAAGGACAACATCGTGGAAACTTTTTTTGTCCATTTTAGCATCTCTTAAGCAGTTCTCATAAAATCAATTCCCTCGTAAAGTGAATCAATTTCAATGGTGGTCTGGGCAGTTGATGAAAGAGTTCTCTTCGCCCTCTCACAAGCAGTCCTCAACCTCCTGAGTGCTCTGGGGTTGTCACTAATGTCTTTCTTGCTCTTTCTCTTGAACCCTTGGACAAAGTGGTTAACCATCCTATTGTACTATCAAAATCCTCACCTCCAAGATGAGTGTCTCTGGCAGTGGCTTTCACCTCAAAGATACCCTCTTCAATAGTAAGCAAAGAGACATCAAAAGTACCACCACCAAGGTCCAAAATCAAGACATTTTTCTCACCAACACTGGTTGCCTTCTTATCAAGACCATAAGCAATGGCAGCAGCAGTGGGCTCATTAATGATTCGCATCACGTTAAGAGCGGCAATAACACCAGCATCCTTGGTAGCCTGATGCTGAGAATCATTAAAGTAAGCAGGGACAGTAACAACAGCATTCTTAGTAGCAGTGCCAAGGTAGGCCTCAGCATTCTCACGCGTTTTCATAAGTACCATGGAAGAGATCTCTTCTGCAGCAAATTGCTTATCTTCATCGTTGTAGTTAACAACTATCATGGGCTTCTCAACAGGGCCAGGATTAATCTTAAAAGGCCACAATTTCATATCACTCTGAACATAAGCATCACTGAATCTATGACCAATCAACCTCTTAGCATCGAAAACAGTGTTGATAGGGTTCATGGCGACTTGATTCTTAGTGGCATCACCGATGAGACGCTCGGAGTCAGTAAAACCGACATAAGACGGCGTGATTTTGTTACCTTGATCGTTGGCAATAATTTCAATGCAATCATGTTCCCAGCTCATGTCTCTTCATCTATTGACTTTATTTGTCACACTTTTCACACACCGAGTTGGAGCATCTAGAATAGTCTACACAATGATTTTTTCGGTTAATGATACAATGAATTGTACTTCTAGATCTCATATAGTATCAGTGTCAATTTCCCAATTCTCTGTGTCTACCTATTCTCTTGTCATATCACTCTGAATGCCCACTTATTGTACTAATAATTATCTTTCACCTCCGGCATATATATGACCAAAGCTTGAAGTTGGTGGATGACCTATAAAATCTTGTTCACGAATCTTGTGGAATATCTAGTCATGCATTAGCCTTTTGCCATTATTAATTAATTGGTTTATATGTATTTTCTAGGTAATAGGAGTCGTTGTAGCTGATACTCATGAAAATGCAAAGATAGCAGCAAGAAAAATTCACATCGAGTATGAAGAGCTCCCGGCCATCTTGTCAATACAGGATGCCGTCAATGCTAGAAGTTTTCATCCCAATACAGAAAAGCATATGAGTAAAGGTGATGTTGATCACTGTTTTCAGTCAGGCAAGTGTGACAGAATAATTGAAGGGGAAGTTCAGATAGGAGGTCAGGAACACTTTTATCTGGAGCCGCATAGCAGTTTCATATGGACAGTGGATGGTGGAAACGAAGTTCATATGATTTCATCCACTCAAGTAAGTTACATAATTTTTTAGTGAATGTCTAGAATTCATTTTATAATTTATGATTATATGTCTCTTTTGGAAACTGAAGTTTTCTGAAATCTTTTGCTTGTTTCATTGTATCAACATCTTTATAAAAATATTCAGGCATGTATTACTAAACCGCTTATGTGTTTTATGCAATTAAGTATTAAGAACTGCATATATGATGTTAACAGAGTCAAACAATGGACAAAAGTAGAAAGGAGGCTGCTCAAGAAAACTACTTATTCCATTCTGGAAGCTTTGTCTTTGGCCTAGTTAATCTTTTTTAACTACTGCATGTTTTTTCTATGCTGTGCAACCCTAAATGGGGTACAGAGAGGGGGAGATATTGAGATGAGAATTGAATAAAGTTGTTTGTGCAGTTATCTAAAACTCTTAGGGAAATGGAATTTTCGTTTGAGTTCTGGCTCCAAAGAAATAACTGCATTTCAAAATATCACTGTGTTATTGCAGGCCCCTCAGAAACACCAGAAATATGTTTCTCATGTTCTTGGTCTTCCCATGTCGAAAGTAGTTTGCAAAACAAAGCGAATTGGTGGTGGATTTGGGGGAAAGGAAACAAGATCAGCTTTTATTGCTGCTGCAGCTTCAGTTCCATCGTATCTGTTAAATCGACCAGTGAAAATCACACTGGATAGAGATGTAGACATGATGATAAGTGGACAACGCCATAGTTTCTTAGGGAAGTATAAGGTATTGCTTCTCTCACCCTTGATTTTGCACATCTTAATGTTCCGACTCATCATTTGAAACTGGGTTCAGTATCAGCATTTTTTTCTTCATTTTTTATGTGGTTGAGTAATTAATTAGGGATATTATTTCATTCAGGTTGGATTTACAAATGAAGGGAAGGTGCTTGCATTGGATCTTGAAATTTATAACAACGCTGGAAATTCACTGGATTTGTCACTTGCTATCCTTGAACGTGCCATGTTTCATTCAGACAATGTTTATGAAATACCAAATGTGAGGATAATGGGAAGAGTTTGCTTCACGAATTTACCCAGCAACACTGCTTTTCGTGGATTTGGTGGCCCTCAAGGCATGCTTATTACTGAAAACTGGATTCAGAGGATTGCTGCGGAACTCAATATGAGCTCAGAAATGATAAGGGTAAGATATAAAATTTTGGATTGTTGTCATGTTCGAAGTATACGTATGAAATTTTACGGTCATCCTGTACTTGATGTTGGATTTTCTTGTCAATATTTCTAAACCGCCAAGTTTCTATTTAGGAAATTAATTTTCAAGGTGAAGGATCCGTTTTGCATTATGGTCAGATACTTCAGCACTGCCCTCTATCCCAGCTATGGAATGAATTGAAGTTATCCTGTGACTTTGTGAAGACCCGTGAAGAAGTTGACCAATTCAATGCTCACAATCGCTGGAGGAAGCGTGGCATTGCTATGGTTCCTACTAAGTTTGGTATATCCTTTACAACAAAGCTTATGAACCAGGTATATTCTGAATTCTATCATGTTATTTAATTATGCTTGATATTTTTGTGGTGATTTTCGTTCAAAATTTTCTATTCAATACTCCTATTTTGTTAGTTGTGAAATAGACATTATTAGAATAGAGATAACATTATGCTTCCATATTTTCTCAACAACTGTAGGCAGGTGCTCTGGTTAATGTCTATACGGATGGAACTGTTTTAGTTACCCATGGGGGTGTGGAAATGGGTCAAGGTTTACATACGAAAGTTGCCCAGATTGCTGCATCAGCTTTCAATATCCCCCTTAGTTCTGTCTTTATATCAGATACAAGTACCGACAAGGTACTAAGTTACTGTTTTGAAAGATATCATGAATTTGTCACATTAAAACTATGTACCTATGAGAGTCACGTCCTCATGCTTGCTGCAAATTAGGTTCCTAATTCTTCTCCAACAGCTGCTTCTGCTAGTTCTGATATGTACGGAGCAGCGGTTTTAGATGCATGTGAGCAAATAATGACACGCATGGAACCTATTGCTTCTCGACACAACTTCAACTCATTTGCTGAGGTACTCTTCTATTTGCAGTTTTTGCTTCTCAGTCTATGAAGTGATCCACTCAGAATAAATGACTATAAAAGCACATTAGTTCATTCTATTACAGAAAATTCTTTATATATATATATATATATATATATATATATATATATATATATATAAATTTCATATGCATGCTGAGGAATTGGGAAGTTGCGAGGAAATAAAGAAAAGATCGAGACTATTCGAATTTCCGAGAAAAGAAACAAATATTTTAGTAGATATTATATATTTTCATATGAATATCTTGGGTTTCAAGAAGAATAAAAAAAATAGAAGTGATTACAGTAGTTCAAGGATTGCGTAAGAAATTACATCTATTATATCAGAATCCTATTGATAGGATTTGGATTCTCCAAATTCACTTCAAAGGTGAAAGTGAGGAATTACAGCCATGTACATGTATAGCAAGATATGTTGTTTTTTGAATTTTGACCATTGATTTTTCAGTTAATGTACATGTATACCTACTGAAGATATATGTTGTATAGGTTGTTAACAGTTCTTCTAGTTACATGTAGCTTTTGTGATTGTCTCTGCTGTTACAAAGTGTCTTATGATTGAAAACTACTGAACATATTTTGTTATGCTTTTGTTGTTTTCAGCTAGCTAGTGCGTGCTATGCAGAGCGAATAGACCTTTCTGCCCATGGTTTTTTTATTACACCTGATATTGGTTTTGATTGGACCACGGGTAAAGGAAACCCTTTTAGGTATTTCACATATGGGGCTGCATTTGCTGAGGTTGAAATTGACACCTTGACTGGAGATTTTCACACTAGGGTGGCAAATATATTTTTGGATCTCGGTTATTCTCTGAATCCAGCGATAGATGTTGGGCAGGTACTTTTTTTTATAGTTGTCCATTACTCTTTTGATTTCTAAATAAGCTAGGGATTTTAACTAGTGAACAAATTTTAGCTTTCGTCAATAATTTTTGTTTGTGTTTTCATGTCTTCATTTCTGGTTGTATGAACTTATTTGGGAAAAGATGGTAGTTATTTTCCTGGTTGTAGAATATTAAAAACTCTCTAAATTTCCTTGGAATTACAACTTCTAGTTATTTTCTTCCCTATTCTTGGAAATCTTGTTTGATATATTTCTATATGATATATTCATATTTGATTTATTGCTATTCATGTTCACAGATCGAAGGAGCTTTTATTCAAGGTTTGGGTTGGGCTGCTTTAGAAGAACTTAAATGGGGAGATGGAGCACATAAATGGATCCCCTCTGGATGGCTTAACACTTGTGGACCTGGAGCTTATAAAATTCCTTCTATAAATGATGTTCCCTTGAAATTTAATGTCTCACTTCTTAAGGCATGTTTCTGAACCCTGAACATGTTTCAGTACTTTTCTTGATGATACAAACTGAAGTGATCACAGAAACATCTCAATTGTCACATCATCAAAATTCAGCCTCAATACGCACAAATAGAGAAAAAGTTAGTCATTTTAAAATAGGGGACTAAAATCGCAGGTTTAGAAACAAGAGGACCAAAATCACAAATGAGACAAAATAGTGGGACTAAAATTGTATCTAAGGCTTTTGGTTGTTTGGCTATTCCTGATCGGTACCAAACTTAATTACTTAACAATACATACATGCTAACTTGCTTTTGTTGTGTGCTCTAACTTGTAGGGCCATCCAAATGTAAAGGCAATCCATTCATCGAAAGCAGTTGGTGAGCCTCCATTTTTCCTAGCATCAGCTGTATTCTTCGCCATCAAGGATGCCATCAGTGCTGCAAGAGTTGAAACGGGGTGCGCCGACTGGTTTCCACTTGATAGTCCAGCAACTCCTGAGAGAATTCGGATGGCTTGTCTAGATGAATTTACAGCATCTATTGTTAACTCGGATTTCCATCCCAAACTTAGTGTTTGACTTGATGCTGCTTATTCATTTGTTAAATTTCTTGGCATATCAACATGTGAAATTTTCAATGTACATATATTTGATAAAATATAATTTATAAAGGGCACGAGACCACCATTAATGGACTCAGAGAATGTCCAAATCCTCACACCTTTAATATGATGTAGCAACTGCAGAACTGGGGCAAAGCAATGGTAACTTGCACTTTCATCTATATATTCTTTACTTGCTTTCTATATTTAAATTTCCTTAACACTGATTTTACCCTTACAAATGCATTTTCACAATAGATGTATGAACATTTAGACTTTCTTGATTAGGCTACCATTATGTATTTTCACTTATATGTTTGCATTAGATTAAACTTTTATGGGAAAAAACATTATTAAATAAAAATTTCATTTCAAAGGAGAAGGGCATCATATCATAGAAATACAGAAGTAGAAACTTAACAACAATTACAATATCTAATATATATTATGAATAATGTTTAGGAACAAAACAAACTTTTGAGTCAACGACAGAACAGGGCTACATTTATAACAAGGCTCTTTGATGTAGACCCTGATATTAAGGAATATAAATTGTAAATTGCCATAATGTATGGCATGATTTTATTGAACAAACTGCATCAATAGACTCTTGGAGGAGGTGGTGGAGAGTTATAGAGGCGGGGAAGATGATAAGGTGGATGCTTGCGGACATAATGAGAAGGTGAAGGCGATTTATGAATATATGCCGGCAAAGGAGAAGGTGGAGGTGGAGACTTGTACACATATGGAGGAGGCGGTGAAGGAGATGGTGGAGGAGGAGACTTGTAAATATACGGTGGTGGTGGCGATGGGGATGGCGGTGGTGGAGATTTGTAAACATATGGTGGAGGAGGTGGTGGAGAGTTATAGAGGTGGGGAAGATGATAAGGTGGATGCTTGCGGACATAATGAGAAGGTGAAGGCGATTTATGAATATATGCCGGCAAAGGAGAAGGTGGAGGTGGAGACTTGTACACATATGGAGGAGGCGGTGAAGGAGATGGTGGAGGAGGAGACTTGTAAATATACGGTGGTGGTGGTGATGGCGATGGTGGTGGTGGAGATTTGTAGACATATGGTGGAGGAGGTGGTGGAGAGTTATAGAGGTGGGGAACATGATAACGTGGATGTTTGCGGACATAATGAGAAGGTGGAGGTGGAGACTTGTACACATATGGAGGAGGCGGTGAAGGAGATGGTGGAGGAGGAGATTTGTAAATATACGGCGGTGGTGGTGACGGAGATGGCGGCGGTGGAGATTTGTAGACATATGGTGGTGGAGGCGAAGGGGAAGGTGGTGGTGGAGACTTGTAAGCATAGGGAGGAGGTGGTGAAGGAGATGGCGGTGGTGGAGACTTATAAACGTATGGTGGAGGAGGAGAAGGAGATGGTGGTGGTGGAGACTTGTAAACATATGGAGGAGGTGGCGAAAGAGACGGCGGTGGTGGAGACTTGTAGACATACGGTGGTGGAGGAGCAGGAGATGGCGGTGGTGGAGGAGAAGGAGATGGCGGTGGTGGAGACTTGTAGACATACGAAGGAGGTGGTGATGGAGGGGGGGGAGACTTGTAGATATATGGTGATGGAGGTGGAGGAGATTTGTAGACATACGGTGGAGGAGGTGAGGGAGATGGAGGAGGTGGTGACTTGTAAACATATGGAGGCGGTGGTGAGGGAGATGGAGGAGGTGGTGACTTATAGACATAAGGAGGAGGTGGTGAAGGTGAAGGTGGGGGTGGAGATTTGTATGTATATGATGGAGTTAATTTGTGATGGTAGGGTGACTGTGATTTTGCGTGTGCGTACGATGATTGTGGATACTCTCCATGCTTTGGAGGTGGTGACTTGTAGGCATAAGGCGGAGGTGGTGAAGGAGAAGGTGGGGGTGGAGATTTGTATGTATATGATGGAGTTAATTTGTGATGGTAGTGTGAGTGTAATTTTGAATGTGTGTATCCTGATTGTGGATATTCTGCATGCTTTGGAGGTGGTGGTGGATAGTAGTAATTTGGGTGGGATTCATAATAAGGTTTATCAGCAGCAGCATTAATATTAATGCTCATAGCTATTAGGCAAAATGCCATTGCAAAGATGAGTGGAGTTCCCATCTTTTATCAATGTTGCAGCTGCTTTCTCTTTGAAATATGTTTGTTTTGAAAGTTTAAGTGCGATTCACCCCTTTATATAGTCTTGGCTTCTTCACAATTGTGCACCTATAACATCTCTTTGTAAATGCATAAACAGTTTTGACTTACAATTTAAATTATATGTATGCTGCACCACTACTCTTTTTTTTAAAGCATTTTTATATTTCAAGTTGAAGATTTACTTGAAAGTATTGGTTCTCCACTAAGTGAGTTCATATTTCTCAATCTCGCAATATAGAACGGAAATTAACAGTCAAGGAAGAGGGTTGGTAATCTCATGGCTGGATTTAAGCACTTGTTAGGTTGGATCAAATTCTGATAAAAAGAGCGTAATAGCCAACTATGGTTATTTTCATTTACTTTTAGAGAACTAATGATTATGAAAAATGAGTTGAATGTGATTATTGAATTTGTGCAAATAATTTATAAATTTTAAAAATAATTTATAAATTTTAAGGAATACAATCTATGAAGCACACATATGAGATTAATTGTGTTTTAGTGTCTTCGACATGTTGATGTTCGATACTTAGATTATTCAAATAATGTTTAAAAATTTTTTTTTCCCTCACATACCTTAGCTATTTCTTGAATACTTTTTAAGACACTTTTATGTGGTTAAAGATGTGTCAAAATTGAAATGATTCATAAAGAATTGAAGACATTAAATTTCATTACAATATTTTTAGCTTTTTGACATAATAGATAGATGAATGAAAGTGAAAATCATCGGAATTTGTTTAAGAATTTTTGTGTGATAAAAATTTTCAATTTAGATATTTTAAAGATATTATTCATATTTTATTTAGTTTCGATAAATAAATAAATAATTATATCGGTGTTGGTGTCGTTATCTTATATTTTTTAAAAGTAACAACATGATATTTGTGTTTGTGTGTACATCGGAACATATGTTTCATAGGTTGCAGTGAACTTATTCATTATTAAAAATGAGAGGAATTCCACAAATTTTGTCATATGTTATTATTTTTTAAAAAAAAAATGAGTTTACATTGAATGTAAAGTAATTTTCGAATTAGTAAAACTAAAACGATAATATTATTTATATTAAAGATCTAAATTCGCGGCAGTTGTACATTCATAGAATTTCACATTGTAATGAGTTTCGACTGTCAATTTGCAATTCAACGATTTTGATAATGCTATACTAATGTCGGTATTATATCTCAATCAGAAATTATGCAACTTCACAATAGTCGACTGTAAAATCAAACATACTCTTTAATATAAAATAAACATGCTCTTTATTATTGATCAAAATTTATATACTTCATCCATTTTATATTTTAAATGTGTCGTTTGTTATTTTACAATACCAATAATACAACATTATCTATTTTTTGCCAATAATTTACTATTAAACCAATAAAATCGAAGAAAATTTCAGCAAACCACATATACATAATATATTGAAAAAGGGGATTATTTTTCTCCAAAGAAACAATCTAAACTGATTTATTTGTTGGCTTTTTCATCATCATCTTATGCTTCTTGTTGATAATTAATTAAGCTCCACCAGAACCATATTTGTTTCCAAGCAGAAGAACCTGAAGTTTATCATAGCTTGCAAGAACACCAGCACCAGCAACAGCTCGAAGAATGTTAGCACCAGCACCTTTGAAAAGAGATTTTGGACCTTCAGTTTTCACAATTTGTGAGAAAGCATCAAAAGAACTCTTGTACTTGACAGCTTCACCTGATGTCATCATCATTCTTCTACGAACAGTGTCTAAAGGATAAGATGCAACACTAGCACCAACTGTAACTAGCCATCCTAGAGCAAAGCTAGCAACAAAACTATCCTGAAATTTAGTAAAACAAATATGTTAAGAGCTACAAATTTACTTATAAAGAAAAGAAATGTCTTGAGTCTCACCTGTAAGTTTCCTACTAAGAGGATTGGCTTAAAAGAATCATACATTCCAAAATACAAACCACGGTAAACCATGATTCCAACAATTGAAACATTGAATCCACGATAAAGACCAGCAATACCATCTGATTTTAATGTCTTCTTGTACACATCAATAAGGCCATTGAATTGCCTCTCTCCACCTTTCTTCGTTGTCTTCGCATCACTCGCAAGGCGTGTTCGAGCGTAATCCAACGAGTAAACAAATACTGAAGATGAAGCTCCTGCTGCAGCACCAGATGCCACATTACCTGCAAGCCATTTCCAATATCCATCCTTATCTTGCTTGAAGTTAAATAGCTTCTTAAAGTAGTCTTTGAATGCAAAGTTGAAAGCCTGCAAAATATTTTTTTTCACTTAGACATTGGCCTAATTAATTAATACAGCCAAAAAAGATTAAAATCATATCAAATAAAAGTATAAAGAGAAATGAGTTGAGAAACCTGTGTTGGGAAGTAACGGATAACATTGACAGTGTTTCCTCTCCAAAGTGAAGCAAATCCTTCATCTTTGATTGTTCTACTAAAACATTCTCCAATTCCCTTATATGGTTCGGAAAGCCGCCCCGCCTTTATCATCTCATCTTGATTTTGAATCAGAAGCTTCACACGTTCAATAGGAGCAGCTGCAGATTTTGAAACTGCAGCAGAAACTCCACCCATGAGAAAATCAGTTGCAAAGCTTGCAAAGTTTTTCTCTGATGGAGAAGGAACAAACACAGGATAATACTGCTGCAACCCTGCATTTGTGTAGTTTTTTGATGAAATTTTTTGATTAAACAGAACATGTCTTTCCAAACCTCCATAGGAAGTTGTAACAAACTTTTGTGTCAATGTTGGGTGTTGGTTCCTATCAGCCATCATTACTGTTATTATTCACTTACTGCAAATTGCACAAAAAAAAATTATGTTAGGCCATTCAATGGACTTTAATTAATGAAATAATGAAGAGGTAGGATGTTTGAGAAATCAAGAGTAAACATTGAATTACAAATGTTAACATTTAAACAGCTAATTGACAGCTTCTGTTCATTTTTAACAAGAACAAGAAAAGAGACAGTTCTCAAATAGCAACACATTCATCAATCAGGTGCTTAAAATTCCAAAGATGTGACTGAATATTCTATGCACTGTTAATTTTATACCAATCATAGTGTATTGAGTCCAACTACTCTACTTGAATCAAATGCTCAAATGTGAAATTTTCTCCTTTAAAATAAGTCAGCCACCTAACTTACTAAAAGTTAAAAACAAACTTTCAGTAACATATATGTCACGATGTATGCACATAATTTAGTAATTTCTGATGTATCAATTATAAGCAAAAGTAATTAATTAACTACATGCATATTAAGAATATGATTAATCTCATTTAATTTTCTTGGTCTAATAAAAAATAATAATTGCATTTTCCAAACTATTCTTTCTTTTTATTTAATTTTGTGTGAGAACTTGTTTTATTGAAGAGTATTTTAAGAATAATAGTATAAAATATGGTTAAATGAGTTAGATTTTCCTTATATTGAGACTACCAAATATGTGATATTTTAGTTTATATTTGGGAACTCGAATAATACTATTATATCGGAGAGTTAGGGAAGCATTCCAAGTAACAACATACTAAAGACATAAACTATTAGAAGATTTGGACATTATATCTATGTTCAAAATCATAAAATATATTAATTACCTCTCTTGTATATATTTTGTTACCTCAATTATTAGTTGATATGAAACTATCACTCATACTTAAATTCTAACATATTCGAAATTGTTCATCATATATATTTTTGTTAACCAGCCTTACGAGATGCATGTTCACATAATTACTAGAAGGGACGCCATCATATGTATCACTTTTCAAATTTCAATTTGAAAAAAGTGAAATAACACCTCTTGAATGTATATGAAAAAAGTTAATACTAATGTTTTAAAAATCGAACTGAACAATTGGATCGGTTGAATTTTGAATCGTACTTGTTGTGGTTTTTAAAAACCAAACAGAACACTTAAATCGGTTGAACTAAATAGTTGAACAGTTCGATCGTAATTTTCTCTCTATTCGAACAGTTTAAAAGTATTGAACCATGATCTCAAGGTCCGCCAGCACCATTTCTAAAATATTGGTCGATATTTAAATTATGGAGATAAAACACACAAAAAATCAATTAGTAATAGAATCAGGCAAAAATATAGTCTTACACAAACAAAATGGATCCAAATAAACAGAAGCTAACATGTAAGTCAACATAAACATGTTTATAGAAAAGAAATAGAAAAATAAAAGCCAGACCTGATTGAAAGATTGATTGTATGTTTGGCTTGGCTTCTGGAAAATGAATAAAAGATATTAAGATCTTATGAACTCTTTGAGACGTGCAATCCTTTTTTGATTATAAAGAAAACTTATATGTGATATTGTTCATCCTTCTACTGGGATGCTGCAAAAAGTTGAATTTACTTCTTAGAATAGAATAGTAAATGGATGCTACAAAATTAGTTCCTACTTCCAAGAAAATGGAAACGAAAGTTCCATGAAAATTTCAGACTTTTCCTTGTTCAAATAATCTAATCGGGATTAAACTCTATTTGAATTGACTTATTTGAAATTATTTCGCGACATAGTATTTGTGATACTATTTAGAAGAATTTATAAAAACAATTTATTATATATTTATAAGTTATTTTCAATTTAAATTAAAATAATTTAACTTTATTTTAACACGACTGGTAAGCATTTAATTGTTCTGTTTATACAGATAGAGACTTATTTGACTTTTAACAAGTTTGGCTGCTCTTAATTTTCAAATGTAGAATTCATTTGGAAAAAGAAGGTGGCAGTTTAAAGTAACAAAAAAAAAAATTAGTTGGCAGTCTTTAACCTGTCAAATCTTAAGTGGACACTTATAAAATTATGGCTGCACGACTAGACCCACACCTAGTTGAAATTCGTTAAATTTATCAAAGTATCTTGATGTTCTTGCCATTTCAATCATTTAGTTGGAAAAAGACGTAATAAGTAAAAACATATCCACCTTAGTATTTTGATGCCTTGAAATCATAACATATTTTATCCAAATAAAGAAAAATAATAATAATATTCTTACTCATTTAAAAAAAATGTCACTTAATAAACATATTCAAGTCCTCCCAAGTAAGGATGCGATTCACTATTTGTTAATGCTTAAAAGATAAGATTTAACTTTGAAAAACTATAGTCTTTCATCACATTAAACTAGCTCATTTGAAACTTTTTGATTAGAAGAGTGTCGATATTGATAACATCACAAACAAATTCATTAAAATCATGTGTAATATATGTTAGGTTTGATAGAGGACGAATCTGGGGTTGAAGAGTGTTTTGTCACTAACTTTGTCGTCAATATTGATGGTGTCTCATCTTGGTTGTAGTTTGCAAAAGTGCATGCATGGGAGAATCGGCGACCAATGTGCAATCTTTCATTGCATAGTCAGCTTCCTCAACATAGTTACACAAATTTGTTGAAGCCACATAGGAGTAGAGGTGGTGTTAAGGAAAAAATGAAAAAACTATCAAAAACACAACCAAAAAAGGCATATACAAACTGGGAATATCTGGGATAGTTGTTTAATACATTACATTATACGAATAAGTAAAAATATATCAACCTTTATACTTCGATGTGTTTAAATCATGACATTATACTCAACTAAAAAAATAAATATCCTTATTCTAAAAATTCAGGCATGTGAGACATGAACGAATCATCCCTATTTCTCATTCTCTCAATTTCCTCTTTACTATAAATTTTGAAATATCCCTATTTCTCATTCTCTCAATTTCCTCTTTACTGTAAATTTTGAAATATAAATGCGACTGTGTGACATATGGTGATGTCTAAATATTCTCTATACACCCCGAAACTTTAGTTATAAAGAGGAAAAATAATGAGGGGAATGGAGAGAATCTAACATAATCTAACATGAAACTTAAAACCACATCAATTAAGATGACCAATAAATGTTCAAGTGCATTAGATAGACATCATTCCAATTCTAGTAACATATAAAACTCACCAGCCTAAAATTTATAATCATCAAATGAGGTGAAGCACGCAACTAGTAGCTTAGGGCAAATGTCTAGAAAACTCACCTCTCAACCATATAACTAACAACCCAAGAACAAATAAATATAGCATTGATGTTTAAAGCCAATAACTTCTATACGTAATTATATAGATTATATATATAACCCGCTAAGTTAGTCTAAGTGTTTTAACAAATTATTATGAAACATCATCATAAACAAAAGAGTTACATTTCATACATTGTGTAAGCAATGATGATCGATCATATCTGGGAGCTACTGCGGTCTACCCAAATTGATATGTTCCCTTCCTTGTGGCCTGTTGATACCAATGGAGGAAGGGTCTAAGGACACCTCAGCCCTACTGACGTCTGCCTCGAGTTCTCTCTGCTTCAGTTTCAAGATTCTGCGTTCATTTTCCAATTTCATTCTCTTGTTCTCCATCCTTAGCTTCTCCAGCTCCCGGTCCTTTTTGCTGCAATATCTTAACCACTTAAACCGCTGTTTCTGAAGTTCAAGAGCCCTGACTTGGTAGCCGACATTTTGCTCTTGAAGCTGCAACAGCTGTACCTTAATCCACTCTCTTCGCTCCCACGGTGACATTGCGGGGTCTTGAAAAACCCTTGCCATTTCAACCTCAAGTTTCTCCATAGCAACAGATCGTGGCCAAAAGTGGCCATCTTCCTCACTTAATTTATTTCTATCATAGACTTCTTCCATCCTACCTCCATGCCCATGTGCATTAATATTAATTTCATTATCCAACTCATCATCCTCGCTTTCATTGTTATCCTCATCTTCATCCTCAGATCCATCATTATCTCTCGAGTCCTTCCCGTGTTCTAATGAATAACTGTGTAAGTCAAGATCATGGCTATTTGGTATCCTTTGCCCATTATGGTATGCACACATCTCTTTATAAAACAAGTGTTTTGAGCTCAATATCTTTCTAACATCATCCTTGGACTTAGCAGTAAGGTTGGGCATTGAATCCATTAGTGCAGGATTTTCAACCACTTGACAACAAGTTCCCCTTCCAAGTATCTCATTCAATCTCTTATACCTCTTATTCAAGTCATTGAATTTGTCCTCACACTGTTGCGGCGACACATGACAACCTTTACTTATCATTATCTTGGAAACAGTTTTCCACTTACCCTTCTTCTGTAAAACCCCTGATTTCCTTTTGACACCATCGACACCACCAATTGTGCCATCATCACCAACACAACTCACCACAGCTATAAGAAGACCAACCACATTGTCCGTCCACTTCATCCTCTGCCAAGGTGACCCCTTTTTACCTTTGCCACCGTCGAAATTCTCGCAATTCCCATCTTCTGCATAACCATGCTCATCATCTTCGCTCAAGTCATCTTCTGCAATCGCCTTGCCTTTACCAAAACTCAACGCCGCGTTCAAGTTTTTCACTTCAATTAGGCCAATTCGGTTATCATTTTCCAGACCAGTCATGATATTCATATGGTGTTGACCAGTTACATTTGGATGGCCCAATTGAGTCTGTTGGTGCCTGTGAAATGGAGATTCCAGGTCCAAAATACCCCCACTAGGACCAGACAAAAACCCAGCACCCAAACCTGAACCATTCATAATTGGAACACAATTCAAAAACCCAAATTCCCAAATTTGAATTGGATTGTGCTGAAAACAGTATATCAACACAATTCACAAACCCTAATTCCCAAATTTGAATTGTGATGACAACATTATATATACACAATTCTGAAACCCTAATTCCTAAATTAGAATTGGATAGTAATGAGAACAGTATATCAACACAATACTGAAACCCTAACTCCCAAATTTGAATTGGAATGTGATGAGAACACTATATAATTGATTATACTTGATTGAGACCACCAGGAAAACTGAAATAAAAAATAAAATAAAGAAACATTTTGTTCAGCATGTGATTTTAAAAACAAAAGAAATAAATGAAAAGAGCGCAGAATCCGGAAATATCTAATAACTGAAGACATTAACGAGTAATAATCAATAATGAATGATATACTGCGATTTACGTAAGTCAAGCAGATAGATATAAATATAATGATTTAATTTGATTTATGAGATAGATAACGTATAGATCTCGTTTTGAGCTTTACCTTTTGATGATAAATAAAAAATAGTGGAGAGTGAAGAACAACGGTAGAATTAGCGAAAGAGAGAGTGTTGGGCGTTTTCTTCTACTTTTGATTTTGTCACCAATTCTCTCATACATGTTCTGCTTTTGCCGCATTCACATCATCCAGGTGCTGTTATTAAAAAAAAAATGTTTTTTTGTTCAGAAAAAAGTTTCAAATTCATGAATCATGATGTATTGGAATGTTCTTCGTTTAATTTCAATCAAAATTACATTAACAATTAAGTCAATGAAAAATAACTGTACAAATTTTTTTATTATAACAAACAACGTAATTTCTTATTTAATGAACAAACCTCCAAAATAATTAGACTTAATTGCAGTTTTGGTCCCTCTATTTTAGCTGAATCGCGAAAGTAGTCCTCACATTTTATTTCTCCCCAGTTTTGGTCCCCGAACAGAATTTTAGTCCAAAATTTGATGAAATTTTCTTTTTTTAAAGTCGTACTACACCATTTATGATCATATATTTCATGTACAGTTGTTGCAAATGAGAACTTAATGCATGGTGCGACTTAAATAAATGCAAAAAAAAATGAAATTTCATGAAGTTTTGAACTAAAATTCTGTTTGGGGACCAAAACTCGGGATAAACAAAATGAGGGGATTACTTTCGTGATTCAGCTAAAACAGAGGACCAAAACTGCAATTATGTCAAATAATTATGTACTTAAAGAAGTCTCATATTTAATTATTTTTTAAATTTTAAAATAATAGAATCTTATTTATAATTAATAGTTTTGTAAATTTTAAATTAATTGATTTAATATATAATTAAATTGATTATATTAATTTTATAGGTCACACTAACATGTTAGATTTCACAAATAGTAATTATATATTAAAAAAATGTACAAATTTAAATAAATAAAAAATCACAATTTTCAATACAATTTTTATTATTATTGAGTATCCTAAATACCCATATTAAGATATCTTTAATTTAATAAATTATTTTTTAGTGTAAAATGTCTATAGAAAATAGTTTTCATAAAAAATTTAATAATTTTATTAAAATCTATTACAAGACTTTTAAATGTCTGGTATGTGAATTTACTTTATTTATGTATCTTTATGTCTTGGATCCATCTTGACTTATGAGCAAGAATAATACAAAATTTGTGGTTTTTAATCTCGTTAATTTACATTTTTTTGTTGTTGTTGATATTAACTCATATCAAATATATGTATTCTTTGCATGTCTCATCAACATGTGATGATAAATGATATATAAAATTGAGAAATTTAAAATGTGTATCAACGTCGGCTCTAATAATGTTTAGGATGTACGACCACACATGACTCTAAAATTTCAAAGTCATTAAAATTTTATTTTTACAGTATAAAAAAGTTATATAGTAAAAATATAGAACTCTAGGCCTTTAATTCTAAATTTATAAAATTATTGGAATTTTATAGTTAAATATATCCAAAAATATAGAACTTTTTATCTTTTTAGTAAAATTAGGACCCTATATAACAAAAATATTTTATATATCAATTCTTCAACATATGTTATTCCTTAGTCTCTAAATTTGTGAAGAATGATAAAAAATTCAGATTTTCCATAAGAATTTATTTTATCAACAATTATTAGTCTTTATTCGCGTCAAATACAATCAAATTTATTATCACTATTTTATTATTAAGATTTAAAATGAATTGATTAATATATATACTAAAAATGAATTATTTGCCACTAAAAATACTGCAGCAAATTGTATCATGATGAAAAAAAATAAACATCGTCACACCATAATGTAAAGAAATTTTAATTTATTTGCTTATGAGAGTAGATAAAATATTGGTTTATAAAAATTTAATTAAAGATTTAATTACTATGCATTAATTTTTTTAGATAAATAATTCAATTATTATATATAATTAATGTAAAATACTTTATACCGTCGACAATCAATCATCGATGTGTTTAAATAATTATAATTATAATTAAAATTAAATATTTTTAATTTTATTACAATTATAATTAATTACCATTATAAAAATTATTTACAGTATATATATATATATATATAAATTAATTGACTGATCTAAAATGATACAGGGGTACATAAACTCAATTAAAAAGTCCTTAAGGTGCCTTTGTTTTTTAACAGTTGATCATGTTAAATTCAACCACATTTTAACAATTTTAGTAAAAACAATTTAGCTTAGTTGTATTTTTAGTCTTACTACTATTTTATTATGTTCACAAAGATAGTTTCTTTTTAAAAATCTAACTTTTTGGCCCTCAAATATCATATAGCTGCATTTTTGTTCGAAATCAATTTTTTGGTCCAAAAGTGGTGAAGTGACATTATTGTAGCTAGATTGAATTTTATTTGTGTTTTAGTCAAATAAAACTATTTATATACTTTTCTAGTCTAATTCACTGTTTTTAATTTAAAAAAATCTCATTCATTATTTTGGACGTGATTCTAAACTAATTCAAGCCATTACAATCAACCTAACGATTTTTTATTTTTTAAATACGATAATAAACTTAGCATGAATATATTATATGTATATTTCTTTTACTAAAATTTCTATGCACCATATTATCGAAATTTAGATATTAAAAATAATACAATTAATCAAATTTAGATACCAAATTATAATAATTTATTTGTGTGACTTTGAAATAGTTAAGTATTTCTAATCATATAAATTGTTATAATTATTTGATGGTGTAAACTATATGTATATTAATTGTGTATATAAATTAGGGCTAATACTAATTTTCTTCCTTACAATAAGAGACCAATTTGATTTTAGTATCTATACAATTTTTTTTTAAATTTCATTTATACCATTTCACATTTGTTCATTTTTAGTTCACGTTCACACCATCCATCCAAATACAATTAGGTGACATATAAAGTCATATATTTTTTTAATGGCATGACATATGAATCATTATTTAATAAATTATTTGATGGTGTAAACAATATATATATATATATATATATATATATATTAATTGTGTATATAAATTAGGGTTAATACTAATTTTTGTCGTTACAATATAAGACCAATTTAATTTTAGTATCTATAAAAATATTTTTTTTAGATTTTATTTCTACCATTTCATTTTTTTATTTTTAGTCGAGACTCACATCATCCATCTAAATACGATTAAGTGATATACAGAGTAATATTTTTTTTAATAGCATGACATCAGAGTCATTATTTATTAAATAAATTAATTAAATAAAACATTAATAATTATTAAAATAAATAATTTCAGAATTTTATGGGTAAAATAATTAAATTAAGTCAAAAGAGAATTTTTTTTCTTCTTCTTGTTTCTTTTCCCTATTTCTTTCTACAAAATCCCTAACCTGAAATTACTAAAATATCAATCCTAATTTTTACAAATGAAAATTCAAAAAAAGAAAATAAAAGGTACCTGCATCATTATTCAAATTTTGAAGAAAACCTAAAACAAAACAATAGAAAATCAGGGAGACCAAGAAACAGTGTTGTATAATAGTAGAATTTGTTGAATTTATTTAATTTAATAATTTGATAACTATTAGTGTTTTTATTTAATTAATTTATTAAATAGATGTTGACTCATATACTACTTTATTAAAAAAACTTTAAATGTAAATTGGTTTCATATTTTAGGGATTAAAATCACCATTAACTTTATAAATGAAAAGTAATTATTATGTACTGATAATATAAAATAATTTTACAATGTGATCTAATAAAAACTTGTCATCTTGCCATGTACAAGTATTTTGCAACCATTTTATAAAATTACCGGTGTGCAGCATGTGTCAAGCAAATATGATAATTTTTTGCAATGGTTTTTTTAAGGTCTTACATAATTAACATACAAATTTATTGTATTCCGGTGCATGATTGGATCAACTTTTGTGCACTTTTTATGAGTTTCCCCCCAAAACGAGTGCATTTTCCCAAAGGCAAAAATCAAAGTGATTTTAGAAATCCTGGGGACTCTACTACACCAGCGTTAAAATGGGCTAATATGGGCCAGTCAAAGCTTAGCCCAAAGTTAATTTAAGACAGACTAATGCAAAGCCCAATGGCCCACTTTTTTTTGAGCATGAAAAACTTCGTCGGAAAACCGGAAAGCGGTTAACGAAGCAGCTTCAGCCGTGGCAAGGCAACCGCTGCACTTCGCTCATTCCATATTGAAATTGTATCTTCAAAACGACACCCAGATTCCACTACAATGCCTCGAAACGACGATATTCGCTTCATTTCTTCTTCAATCAAAATCCCTCTTCCTTCCAAACCCCTAAACACTCCTTTCAAAACTGCACGTTCTCACTTCTTAAACGCTACTAACTCGTTTTCTCAACTCATTAACTCGTTCAAAACTCACTCAACCGAGTTAACTCGTACGGTTTTTCGAAAATCGCATTCTCTATGTTCGGCGACGTTGTCCCTCACTGACGAGAAGAGAGCGCCGTCACTTTCACCGGCGGAGGAGACTCAACTGAAAACTCGACAGAACGAAGAGCGAGTTCTAATCAGTGAAGTGTTGGTTCGAAACAAAGATGGCGAAGAACTCGAAAGAAAAGAC
>NC_021160.2:51805736-51810575 GCF_000331145.2 Cicer arietinum
CTCTTAAAGCTTGTCGACCTAATTCTGCGCTCACGGTTCGTGAGGTACAAGACGATGTGCATCGCATTATCAATAGTGGATACTTTTGTTCATGCGTTCCGGTTGCAGTTGATACGCGTGATGGGATTCAATTGGTATTTCAGGTATTTTTGGTCAGGAATTTGAAGTTTAGATAACCGTTTTATGATGTTACTTGAATTGAATTTTAGTAGAATTATTGATTATTGAATTGAAATTTAGGTTTATAGTGTTGCATGTTTCAATGTGCATTGAAGTGAAGTTTTTAGTGATGATATATTTGGATATGTTATGTGAGTACTGGTTTCTTGTGGTATAAGGTAGAACCAAACCAAGAGTTTCAAGGGTTGGTATGTGAAGGAGCTAATGTTATTCCGGCTAAGTTTTTAGAGAACTCTTTTCGAGACGGATATGGTAACTTATTCTTCTTTGTTCTTACCGGTGCAATTGTAATCATGCACATGTTGTTCGTGTGTAGCATTTGCGGTTTGAGAAATTTACTGTGTTAAGTTGTGCAGGGAAAGTTATCAATTTGAGGCGCTTAGATGAAGCTATATCTTCCATTAATGATTGGTATATGGAGCGTGGTCTTTTTGCCATGGTAAATTCCTATTAACTTCTATTCAAACTTCAAAATATAGTCCTGTTTTGAAATTGGCGGGGATCTAGAATTCAGGTCGATTTTTAATGTTTTTAGTAGCTTTAGTAGCACAAAGTATCACCCATATTATATCCCTAAAGTTTACCTTTACTCAAACTAGTTTTCATTGGGAGTTGACTTCTTTTTTTCTCTCTTTTTCCCATCTCTCGATCACCACTTTAGGTGTCAGCTGTTGAGATTCTCTCTGGGGGTATTCTGAGATTACAAGTTTCAGAGGCCGAAGTCAATAATATCTCTATACGGTTTCTTGACCGGAAGACGTAAGGACCTTCTTTCAATTTTGATTTGCATGTATAAATACACTCATGCCAACACAAATACACCTGTCATATTATATTATGTTATATATTTTTGTGGAGAGATTTTCTGTACTAACCTGATTTTAAAATTTAGAGGTGAGACTACTGTTGGGAAGACTAAGCCTGAAACAATACTTCGACAAATTACAACAAAGAAGGGGCAGGTAGTTCCTTGACCCAACTCTCGATATCCAACAGATGATGGTTCATACTAGCTTTTGGAAATTTAATGAAGAACTAGTGTATTTTTAATTTTTGTGCAAAACTGTGAATCAAGCTAAAACAATAATTTCATATTGTATCCAATTTCAGTTTTAAAGCTGATTATGGTATTATTTTTTTTTTTATCAAATTTGGTTGTTGATAACATTCTATGGTCTGTTCAATAGCAATTGATATAGTTCACTAAAGGGAAAGTATCGGATATGTCTTTATTTTCTCTTTTATGAAACACACCTTGATTTTGCATATTAGCTGAGAAGGATTTTTGGCATCATCCATAATTGTATTTTCAGGTCTACAGCATGCATCAGGGAAAAAGAGATGTAGAAACTGTATTAACAATGGGGATCATGGAAGATGTTAGCATCATTCCCCAACCAGCAGGTAATTATACATACAGAAAATTGGTTTTAATTCAAGGTGAATAACGGTAAAAAAGAAACAATGTCAGTTCTAACTGCTAACTACACTTGCCGAGTTGTAATGTAATTTCTTATTAGGGCCTGTATATGTTCATCTTATTTGTTCAGCATTTTACTGTCCTAACTCCTACCAAAAGTTACTTTTGTACAGTTTGAATTAGTTTATAGCTTATTGGAGCTGTTCAATTAAAATGAATTTATAATTCGTCACTTACTGAAAAGTTTTTATTTATAGGCTTATAGATATGTATGTTAACTGAGAGCTTATGAAAAATTATAACGTTGAAGCAAATTTCAACCTCTACAAGAAGCTACTGTTTAAAATTTCAGTGATATAACAAAATCCTTTTAATATAATTTTTTCATAAATGTTTGTGGAGAAGAATCATTAAGAAAAATGGAGAATTTTTCATGCTAATTTGGGGAGAGACTAGGAAACTGAAGTTAACAAAAATCTAAGGCCAAAATGAAAGTAGAGAAAAAAGAAATATGGATATTTTTCACTATTTGAAAATATTAGAAGCTTGCTTTTATAGAGTTTCTCAAGTGGCCCAAATATTTTCTTATTAGTTCTGCCTGTATGTTGTCAATGTCATCCTGTAAGGTGTTATATATGATACCTTCACTGCATCTCATGCTGTCAAAAGGGAAATACATATATTCTAAAAGAATTGACACAATCTTTTCTATTTGTGTTTTCATGTCTTCCTCTATTAGATCCCTGACACTCTCTAAAGTATAAATTTTGTTGTGTTATAGATACGGGGAAGGTTGATTTAGTGATGAATGTGGTGGAACGTCATAGTGGAGGATTTTCTGCTGGTGGTGGGATATCAAGTGGGTAAGTGATGTGAGTTTAAAGCTTGCTTAAACAATGCTTAAATACACTAAATACTCATATTATATCTACCTCGTTGACCTTTATCAAAAATTGTAAACAAGAGGGAAGATCAATACAATTTTCTCTTTTTGTTTCTGTATAATCTCACTAGTCATTTATATTTGCAGGATTACAAGTGGTCCGCTCAAAGGACTCATTGGAAGGTAAGCTTATTTTCTTGGCATGTTTTGGGTGAAGTTAATGAATTAATATTTTGTCTTTTGGGCATCCTTGGCTCTCTTTCATTTTGTAGCCAAGGTCGATTTCCTTCAATTAAAACCGTTTTAATGGTTATTTACCTCTGCTGCTTCCTCTATATACAGCTAGTGCCATAGAGTGTTTGACATTGTTAAATATGTAAAAATGCCCCGTCGTAAAAAAAATAAAAAAGCCCCTTGTAGCTGTAAGTACGCAGCCTCCTGTACACAGTTATGCCAAAGATAAAGCTGAGCCATATGAAGATTTTTTATTTGATATTAACTTAGTGTGATAGTCTATCAGATATTTTTACGTTTAATTCGCTTGAAAGTAAAAGACTAGACAGCTCAACAAAAAAATTGTTCTGTGTTTGATCAGTTATGTTTTAGTCATGGGGGACAGAACAAAATGAGACGAGACTTAATGTAATTGAAAAATGTACTTAATGAAGCGACAATACAAGACAATTCAAAAGTCAAAGTTATCCCTTATTTTCTCTCCATCCTCACTTTCTTGTGCTGTGCTGTGGATCAATAATCAAACAACATATAAAATAAAAAATTGTGTCGTGACTTAACTACTTGTCCTGTACAGGTCTGCATGTGTTTTGCTACAATGTGTATCAAAATCCACCCTATGTATCTTTTTCCCAGCATCATTTGTCAATGAAACTGAATAAATTTGGTTTTGCTTTAATATATAATATGTACATATTACATGCTGCTTCTAGTCCAAATGCCACTGGTTTACGAATCACTAATCCACTCATCTATATTTTGTAACTATTGCAGCTTCGCCTATTCTCATAGGAATGTTTTTGGGAGAAACCAGAAACTCAATATTTCCTTAGAGAGAGGCCAGGTTGACTTAATTGTTCGTGGAAACTATACAGACCCTTGGATTCAAGGAGATGATAAGCGAACATCTAGAACAATAATGATTCAGGTAATCTCTGAAGCTTTGTTTGTTAAGCTTACTTTTGATGATAGAAAATTAAGTATTGTGTTTGCTGATATTTAACTATCTTCAATTTAGAATTCAAGAACACCTGGAACAATTGTTCATGGTAATCTGGATGGTAACAGTAGCCTGACCATTGGCCGCATCACAGGTGGCATAGAGTTGAGTCGACCCATCAGGCCAAAGTGGAGTGGAACAGCAGGACTGATTTTCCAGGTGCTTCACTGACTGTTTTGGTGGATGTTTTTGTGTTAAGCTGTAATATATTATTTCTAATTTTAGTATTTCCACTCTACCTCTATCAATGCCTCTTTTGAATTATTGATTTGTCTGCTGTAGTTAAACCGTGTAATCATTATTGAGATTATTCCTGCCGTAAATTAAATGTAATATAGTATCTAGGACCCCAATTGTTTGTTTCTATATTCATGAATGCTACTGCTTTGTTTTTAACTTCTATAAATTATCTCTATCACATCAGCGTGCCAGAGTCTGTGACAACAATGGCGTTCCTATCATTAGGGATCGTTACAACAGCCCTCTTACTGCCAGGTAGTAATCTAAGTCAATGGTATATGTTACTTGTTTTGGACTTTATGCTTATGATGACTTTATGTTGTTCCTAATTTTTGTCAATTTTTCCTTGTAGTGGCAATACCCACGACGATACGTTGCTTGCTAAAATTGAGACTGTTTACACTGGTTCTGGTGAACATGGGTCTTCTATGGTTCGTTATGAACTGATCGCAGTCCTTCAGCTTAAATGTAAATGTTGCTTATCATTATTCGCTTGGTTTTGCAGTTTGTCCTTAACATGGAACGGGGACTTCCTCTTTTGCCTGATTGGTTATCCTTCACTAGGGTGAATTCACGGGCTAGGAAGGGTGTTGAGATAGGTCCTGCTCGTCTTAATTTAAGGTATGAAATACATGTATGAATCCCCGTCTCTTGGAAAGAGTAACTAGTGGATTTTTTTTACACTTGTATAAATATTAATGCTAGACACAATCTTATGTTTTTCTGACTTTAATTGGTTCACTACCAGTCTCTCTGGTGGTCATGTGGTAGGAAATTTCTCTCCCTATGAAGCTTTTGCCATCGGTGGAACAAATAGTGTAAGAGGCTATGAAGAAGGTGGCGTGGGCTCTGGTCGATCGTATGTTGTTGGCTCTGGAGAAA
>NC_021160.2:51810726-51832887 GCF_000331145.2 Cicer arietinum
TTTCCCTATGGTACTTGAATTTTATTAAGCCTTTTCCTGCTCAATTAGTTTCGCTTCTTGTGTGATTTATGCTGATCCTAATTTTCAAAACGCGCACCTGCTTATAACTGGCTGTATCGGAAATTTGTTGCTGAAAGTGACGTCTTAGTGCTGGAGATGCATGTTTTTGGAATATTGAGAATAGAGTAGAAGATGGCTTATTAGAAAATAGAAATAGCTGTTAAGAACTTGAAAGTGTTGGGGAAGAAGTATAAATTGCGAAAGAACGTATTTTTTGGTCCGAAGAAAGTGTAAAAAGTAAAACAGAATAATGTTTTAAGTTTGTGTTGACTATACATATCATTGAAGATGGGAAATTGTAGCAATTAGGCAAAAAATCGGTATACTTTTCTGACACATCCTTACTTAACCAGATACAGACCCAATAATAAGGAGAAGATAATTATATATAGAACTAACATGGTTCAATCCAGAGTCAAAATTCACTATGATCAATAAATATTACAAGAATTAACTGCTCAACTCTTCAACTCTAGTCAGCAAATCCCAATTCACCAAATTTTCACTGCAGAAGATCTATTGGGGTCAAGGGAAGGGCAACTTGATACTATAGTATAAAGCTCCTTACAATGATTTGACCCTTTGTGCCTAGACTGCTCTTCATGTCTATCTAAATTGATGATAAAAAATTGTTGTTAATGTCCCTGTACCCACAGACGCATGCATTTGATTTAAATTAAGAGAAAAATACTATCTGATCTTACTCTTTCTATTTGCAGTTGGGGCCAGTAGAATGTGTCATATTTTCTGACTATGGAACTGATCTTGGATCAGGCCCGACTGTCCCTGGTAGGTCTTTATTTGATTTATTTAAAAAAAGTTGGACTACAATTTTATTTAACTTATTTGATCCCTTCTTTTGAGGATTAATATTCTGGAGGTCCCCCAAATGCGCATGAGTACTATCATAGACATTTTTTTTCACTCAAGTACTATCATAAACATGAAAAGAGTGAATTTGTCCTATTTTATGATGTTTGACATATCTGTTAGAAGTTACAGTCGATGAGGACAACTTTCTTGGCTTATTCTTGTACTTCGTCTCCATCAAATGACCTTATCCATAAACTCAGTTATATTTTTCTAAAATTGTCTTCTCAACTGGTTGTGCTTCTCTTGATGTTTGCCAATATAGCTTTGTACTTAATGAGGAACATATTAAAGGGGGCTTTTGATTTTTTATTAGGTGACCCTGCTGGAGCAAGAAATAAGCCCGGAAGCGGATACGGGTACGGATTGGGCATCCGTGTGGATTCGCCTTTGGGTCCTTTGCGCCTTGAATATGCCTTTAATGACAAGAAAGAGAAGAGGTTTCACTTTGGAGTTGGCTATAGAAACTAAACGTCCTCTTAGAGGGACGATTGTTACTAGATGCTTTTTGATTGTTTTGTATGATTTTTGGAAAAGTTGTGAATATTTTCTCTCAAAAAAGTGTGTTCAGCTGATTCTTCAAGTGTCTCCCATAGATTGATTTGGTGGTTTCGAGAGATATAGAGATTGGAGTGATTAGGAGGGTATGAGTACAACCTCACTAACAAAATGACAATTAACCACTAATATTTTCTATTTTAAAATAAAAATGGCTTATTCTGGTTTGAGTCTTTCACCACTTCTGAAGGCAGAACCAATTTTAGTATCATTAAACATGCTAAAATTAATTTGTAGAATTAATTTAAACTTCATCAACAATGTACAATTAAACTATGAAATTCACTCACTGTAGAACTCCATTGAATATGCTCAGCGGAGAGATATATCATTGCTAAACCTTAACCACCAAATAAAAGAAAGTTCTCTCATCTTTGCAAGCAGAAAACAAAAAGATTTTTAAGGGAAAAAAAGAGAACGATTCGTTTCTAGTTACATTTTTCTCTTTACTTAAAGGGATATATATAATTATATATGCAAAGGATAACAATAATCCTTAAAATCACACCACGCAATACGCATGTTATGTTAATTTGCCACAGAAATCAATATTTAACTTTTTAAAATTATTGCTAGTTCTTTTCGCTGTAATTTCCCCTTTCTTTTGGTTTACTTTTTGGCTTTGCTGGTAAAGTCACATACTTAAATTCACTGCGATTCTTGTATAAATTCAGATATTAACAATTTTAGTCGGTACGCTACTTTGTAATTATCCTATTAAATAAATGTGGTTGCTTTTCTTCCGTGGAAAAAATGGGGTACTTTATGCAAAGAAATATAAATTATTCATCCATCAAAATTATGTTATGATTAGACTTCGAAAGTAATTAAAATTATGGTAACCGGAATTGTAATTGACCTTTAAATTAAGGATTTAATTTTATTTACATATGCCTCAAATAATATCTCATCATAATGTATTTTTTATAATCAACTATTTTTAAAATATAATTGAATTGAACACTCTTATATGCAAAAAAAAAAGAAAGAAAGAATAATTTATTAGACAATCACATTTTCGTTTATCATAATAAAAGAGTGGATTGCTACAACTCCTAAGTATAACAAGAGATTTTTATATTTCTTGTTAAAATTTCCGTAACAATAAGTATTTTATTTTTTGAATATATATGTAATACCTTACATAAAAAAGAAGTTGAAATAAAAAATAAAAATAAAAATAGAAAAGTTAAAATTAACCATCAAATTTGATTTTTTTTCATCTTTAAATTTATTTGAGAACCTTTGGTCTATAAGAGAATACTAATTCTTGTTAGTGTAAAATACATTGATATCTAATCATGTATTTTGGCCACATTAATAAATAAAATTATAATAGTTCTTAAATCTTAATTAAATTAATAAATATTGATATTATTAAATTAAACGTTATATTCTAAATTTAAAAAAAAAAAAAATAAGGGAGAAGGATGTAGTAGAAGCCTAGGTGATCTCAAAATAAAAAACAGGTCCCAAAATGGTGTTGATAGAGTGGGTGGCAATGGTGTTCAGTGAGTGTTATTAATTATAGTATTTATGTGAAAGTGTTGTTGTGGTGTGACACAAAATGTAACTACAGGTGGGATGTTTTCCTTAAATCCAAAATGGGTAAGTGGTAGAAAAAGAAAGAAAAGAAACAGTGAAGTAAGTTTGCATATATATGATATGAGTAACAGTTGTGAAAGCATAAGAAGAGGAGACACAGACTCAGTCTCTCTTCGATCAAACCCGACCAGAGTGTGCAGACCAAAGCACTTTGTTGGTTTAAATGTTAACTATTTGTTTCCCAAGATGATCACCATGGATGGTGTCAAACAAATTAACTACACACATTGTATCTATGTATTCCCTCGGAATCATTAATTAATCAATTTTCTTTATGTGATCCAACAACTTCTTCATTTACTATACAATTAAATACTACTCCTTTCATCTACAAACTTCATGCATCTGTTTTTAAATTTAATTATATATATATTTGAGTTCGAGTAAATTTTTGGTCGCTATAAAATATTAATATTTTGTTCTTAATCTTTATTAAAAATTTCTTAATTTTTTATTTTTTGAAATGTTTATTTCTATTTTTTTACTTGTTTTTAAATTTGCTCATGTCATTTTTTAATTTTTTTATATATATATTTAAAAAATTAAAAAAAATCTTCTACACAAAAATTTAAAGTTTTTAAACATCATACACTTAAAATTTATATTTAATTCATTTTTTGTGAAAAAATATTTAAAATGTCCTAAATACGATAATAAAAATTAATTTAAAAATTAAAAAAATATACATAAATTGTCTTAAATTCAAATATTAAAAGTAAAAACTAAAAATGTTTAGGAACATAGAAAATTAAGAATTTTTTTATAAGAACTAACAAATCATATATAATAAAAATCCAAATATATTTAAAGACTAAAAAGTTAAGAAACTTTTTATTGGACTAAAAAGTTTAACTATCATCTTTAATATATATACAATTTTTGAGATCAATATATTTAGTTCAATGTATTAATTTTTTTATTTAATATACTATTTTAAGGATAATTTTATTGAGTTGTTACAATCTTTAATATATATACAATTTTTAATTTATTACCCATACCATATTTTTTAATCCATGTAAAAACATCTAAAATGACATTTAATATCGACAATAATTAGGGTTGATATAAGTTATACAATCAAGTTATAGTGTATCCGTATACGAATAGTCGATCTAGTGTATCAAGTTTAGCTTCATTATCATAATGATGAACATGATTGTGAAGATGTATATTGCTCTATCGATCCACACCTTTTAACTCTGCTATGTTGCCACGACTAAAATATAGCACCCCTCTTCCGTACATTTTAGATAATTCCTCTCATGTTTTTGTAACTCTGCTATGCACCACAATCACCCGTGTTCGGATTATCGGTCGTAAATACACTTTTGAGAAAAACTTATTTTATATTTTTACTTAAGAATTAGAATAAATATGTGCTATTGCGGTTGTTGATATTTTTCACGTGTCTAGTGTAGATTTTAAAAGAGAGCTTTTATTCTATTTACTAATGATAAATTTTTATTTAATATTTTTTTTTATGTTTGTGTTTTTTATATATTAATGATAAATGTTTGTTTCATAATTTTTATATTTACTATTGATAATATACGTATTTGTTCTCTGTAATTTTTTATATTTATCATTGATAAATATTTTTTTTATATTTTTAATAATGTTTGTAATTAAAAAAAAAATACCAACAAATATTTATCCCGTTATTTTTTATATTTATGATCATTTATGTAATTCTATTGAAATAGTAATTTTTTTATTTATATTTAGCACTAATTAATATTTATTTCATATTTTTTAAAAATGTTTGAAATTGAAAAAATAAAATAAAATAAAATAAAATAAAAGACCAACAAATATTTATTCCGTCAATTTTATATTTATCATTTGTATAATTTTAGTGAAATACAAATTTTTCTTAGTGTAATTACATTGTTGTTATGTTAATTCTTTTACTTTAGAGATCAATTATATAAATGACAACTATATTTCAGTTGTACTTTTTTTTTATCACAGTTTTAGGTACAATTTTTTTTTTATTTAGATTTTATATGCAGGTTTTATGTGCAAGGTTTTATTTTAATATTTTTTTTTTAAGTTTTTGTGTGTAGTTTTTAGTTTTTTTGCAGTTTTTTACTAACAATTTTATTTTATTTTTGTAGTTTTTTATGTGCAACTTTTTTGGTAGTTTTTTTTTTAAAATTTGAATTAAATAATATTAAAATATATTATCATTTAATCCTAAAATAAAACAAAAGATACATTTTGAATAAACAATGTTATAATTTTGATAGCACATTCTTTTATTATTATATTGTCAGTATATGAGTTTTGTTTGACGTAATTTATGTTTGGATATTTTTCTACAAACGTCGTTTTATAAAATAAAATTTGTTTAGATTATATAGTCAAGGATTGAATATATATATTTTTAGTCTATCTGAGTGTACCAATTTTAGTTTTAGTCTCTTTACAAATTTCTTTTAAATTTTGATCTTTTTATCAGTTTTAGTCTGTTTTTTTATAAAAGTTCACGTCATGTATTTCAAGTGACTTTTTTTAATGATAATTGTTGATAATATTTTAAAATATTATTAGTTTAATAATCTAACTATTTAATGTTAAATCTTTATAAATTTATCTATCACTTTAAATTAAAGATTAAATTATTAAATTAAAGATTAAATAGTTAAATTATTAAAGTTAATAATATTTTAAAGTATTAACGATGACAAATCATAGAAAAAAGTTAACTAGAACATACAACGTCAACTTTTGCAAAAAAACATAAACAAACATTGACAGTCGAAAATTTAAAAGAATCAAAGTTCGAAGAAATTTTTTAGAGGAATTAAAACAGAAAATTGTATATTTAGAGAGACTAAAAACATATTTAACCTCATTATCAAATATACTTTTAAATGTGTATTTACTAAAAAAAAATATTTTCCAAAATTATATTTGTAATTATAACGTGTAGTAGATGATAAATTAAAAACAAATCATATAAACCAAAAATGAAATATGCAAAAACATAATAGACACTACTTCTACTTAAATGTATTTTTGAGACGAAATTAAATTTGCCAACATAATATTAATATAACTCAAATAAAAAATAAAAAAAATTTACTTATGTGCAAGGTTTTATTTTAATATTTTTTTTTTAAGTTTTTGTGTGTAGTTTTTAGTTTTTTTGCAGTTTTTTACTAACAATTTTATTTTATTTTTGTAGTTTTTTATGTGCAACTTTTTTGGTAGTTTTTTTTTTAAAATTTGAATTAAATAATATTAAAATATATTATCATTTAATCCTAAAATAAAACAAAAGATACATTTTGAATAAACAATGTTATAATTTTGATAGCACATTCTTTTATTATTATATTGTCAGTATATGAGTTTTGTTTGACGTAATTTATGTTTGGATATTTTTCTACAAACGTCGTTTTATAAAATAAAATTTGTTTAGATTATATAGTCAAGGATTGAATATATATATTTTTAGTCTATCTGAGTGTACCAATTTTAGTTTTAGTCTCTTTACAAATTTCTTTTAAATTTTGATCTTTTTATCAGTTTTAGTCTGTTTTTTTATAAAAGTTCACGTCATGTATTTCAAGTGACTTTTTTTAATGATAATTGTTGATAATATTTTAAAATATTATTAGTTTAATAATCTAACTATTTAATGTTAAATCTTTATAAATTTATCTATCACTTTAAATTAAAGATTAAATTATTAAATTAAAGATTAAATAGTTAAATTATTAAAGTTAATAATATTTTAAAGTATTAACGATGACAAATCATAGAAAAAAGTTAACTAGAACATACAACGTCAACTTTTGCAAAAAAACATAAACAAACATTGACAGTCGAAAATTTAAAAGAATCAAAGTTCGAAGAAATTTTTTAGAGGAATTAAAACAGAAAATTGTATATTTAGAGAGACTAAAAACATATTTAACCTCATTATCAAATATACTTTTAAATGTGTATTTACTAAAAAAAAATATTTTCCAAAATTATATTTGTAATTATAACGTGTAGTAGATGATAAATTAAAAACAAATCATATAAACCAAAAATGAAATATGCAAAAACATAATAGACACTACTTCTACTTAAATGTATTTTTGAGACGAAATTAAATTTGCCAACATAATATTAATATAACTCAAATAAAAAATAAAAAAAATTTACCTTTTAAAATTTAAGTTTATGTTGAAAAATGAAAAATCAAACACAGTTTGCCTTATTTATTGATTTTGTTTGGTTTATATCCAAATATAGAAACAAATAATTCAATTTAATTAATTGGTTTGATTAATTTGAATCTCTAGATTTATGGGATAATTTATTTAGTTACAACCCTACACACTAATGGGCTAGAAACTTAATTAGGTAGCTAGTTTGTGAAATTGAGGCCCTCGTGTGAAAGGGAATGAGTTAGTATAGTTTTGGGGGAACAGATAGTCTTCAAAATTTCAACTTCAATGACATGATTTTGTGTTTTGGTCTTATTTCCAACCAAAAATGGGTAGGTAAAATTGTGACCAGATTTATTATTTAATTAAGTAAAAAAAATATATAATCTTTATTTATGTCCCTTTTTTCCACACTGTTCATGCAAACCTTCTTTCAAGTCCCAAGATAATCTCTACACGACCTTATCAATGACTTTTTCCCACTCTCTCTTTTTTAGTCTTTACCATTCCTTTCTTTAACATATTTTTCTCTATTGTTAAGTCACGTTTCACAAGTGATTTCTTGTCTTATATTTTCTTTTTACTTTATTGGGTTTGCTTTACCAATTTGGATTTCTACAACTCTTCATCCTGACTCTTTTACTATGGTTATTATTTTGTTAAAAAAATAATCTAATATAAATCTCTCAAACATAATTCAAAGATAAATCTTATCATTTTAATTAAAAAATTAAAAAATAAGGAATATATATCATGACATTTAAAAATTAAAATTAATAAAATCCACCTTTAAATATGATATATATTAATAATTATCTAATATAATTATAATTTAAAAGTAGACCTCACTATTATTATAAATTTTTTTTTATCAAAAAATATAGAGATTGAACTTTAAAAATAAAAAATATATATTTTTGTGACCTTTCTCTCTCCACCACCCTTTGTATGGTGTAGTCTATAATAACCTAACCCTTTTTTCCATCATCATCATAATATATCTTTTCCTTTCCTATTTCTTAACACCTCTCTCATCATGAGTACTGATCCTTACTGCTCCACTGGTTATTGCTTTGACCTAAACTCACCATATCTTTTCTCTTCTTCATCACTTTCATCCAATAATAACACTAGTACTACTACTCCATTCTATTTTCCTTCTCAATATCAATCTTCACCTTCATCTCCTCCAAGAGAAGCTCTTCCTCTCCTTAACCTAAACCCTACAAAAAATGAAGATCTTCTTGAATCTTCCTTTAGTTCCATGGAAATGATGAATAAATCATCAAGCTCTTTGGATGATGATGATGATGGTGTTACTGTTGCTTTGCATTTAGGGCTACCAAGTTTAAGTTCAGCTGATTTATTAGCTTCAAACATGTTCACCACTTTGGTTTCAGAAAAAGATGATCATCAAAAACAACAACTCACTGAGTGTCCATCAAATAAAATTAATAGGGGTCAGTATTGGATCCCTACCCCTGCTCAGATTTTGATTGGTCCTACACAGTTCTCATGTCCCCTTTGTTTCAAGACCTTCAATAGATACAACAACATGCAGGTATTCTATTTTTTTTTTACTAGAAGAAAATACTTTCTTTAATCTAGAGTTTGATTAAGAGATATAATTAAGTAAAATTTAATCATTAATAATTTTAGTTAGTATTTAAATTTGAATTTTATTGAATCATTTTAGTTAGTAACAAAGATCAAATTTGAACGTAAAACTCTTTCGTTGGTCTCAACCCATATGATACCACTGAGTTCTGCATTTTAGAACGAAATGGAAAAAAAAAAACATCTAAAGGTATTGAAGAATTTATCATAAATTATATTGAAGTAAGAAGATGTAGACAAAATTGATCAAATTAATTTTTTTTCATGTTTAATTTTTTTTTTCTTCATGTAAATAAACTTTCTTTTTCCTAGTAGTATCAACTAATTATTTGATACATATATATAATTAATATATATTAATTAGTTTGAAAATATTTATACAGATGCATATGTGGGGACATGGATCACAATATAGAAAAGGACCAGAATCTCTAAGAGGAACACAACCAACAGCAATGCTAAGACTACCATGTTATTGTTGTGCACCTGGATGCAAGAACAACATTGATCATCCAAGATCAAAAGCACTAAAAGATTTTAGAACACTTCAAACACATTACAAAAGAAAGCATGGAATAAAGCCTTTTATGTGTAGAAAGTGTTGCAAAGCATTTGCAGTGAGAGGAGATTGGAGAACTCACGAGAAAAATTGTGGAAAACTTTGGTATTGTTGTTGTGGGTCCGATTTTAAACACAAAAGATCTCTTAAAGATCATATCAAGGCTTTTGGAAATGGACATAAAGCTTATGGAATTGATATTCAAGATATTGATGAACCAGGCTCTGAAATTGATCAACAAGAGAATAATGAATCTTTCCAGTCATAGGATTGTTGATGTGTGTTTTTCTTTAACTATAAAGACATGACAGCTGTGGAGGATTCACATGTTTTCATTGCACTAATTATATTGTTGACTAAGACTACCATCACTAAATTTATTTTCTCTCTTTTATTATTTATTTCGTTTATATATGTCTTTCTATTTGCAATTTTGCATATATACTAAAATATTAATGTGGCAATTTTATGTCATTTTGGATTTTGGTCTTTCACTCTAGCATGACTATAAAATGCATAAAAAAAAATAATCACTTACATGAAAGTTATAGCTTTTTATGTAAATGAAAAACTGAAAAAATCATCTAAAAGTTTCTTAAAATGAGAAATTTTTTTTTGGTAGATTTTCAAAAAAAACTTATTTTTCATACTTGACCTTTAAAAAAAATAATATTTACTACAACATACAAACATACAATAACTTCTTATTTTTTAAATTATGAAATAACAAAATGAATTTTCTTTGAATCTACAACAAATGGGTTCATACAATGCGTTTCAAGTTGTTTTTTTTATAACTTGTTTGATATTTGAGTAAGCTTATAAATTAATTAAAGAGATATGTTACTAAATAAGTTGTTTTTAGTTAATTTTAAATAAGTTTTTCAAAATAATTTATGTAAATAAAAATAATTTAACTTTATTTTAACTTTTATTATAGAAATAATTTATACAAAAATATCTCTCTTTTCTTTTTGCTAGGATTTTCAAATGCTCAACACAGAATTTTCAATTTTCATTTAAGAAGGGTATGAGATTCATTCAATGGTAATTCTAGCCTTAACCTAATTCATAATAATCACACATAATTAGAAGACACCAAGATCTAGCTATACATTAATGGTTAAATGGAATGATAAATTTTTTCTTTCTATTAATGTGAATTTTGTATATCTTTGAGTTTTGTTAGATATGGATATCATGAAGTCAAAATAAATTCAAATTCTAAATTTGGTTTAAAAATAAAAAAAATAAATAATATGTCATGATGTTGGGTGGTACCAACAAAAATATGGAGTATCACATATTCACCTTTTATTAATTAAAACAATTTTATATTCAAACACTTTTATTTTGTATGCATTCATTCAATAATTTTTTTATCACATTATTAATATATTACATCAACTATATTACTTTCTTTATTTCTATTTTTTAAAACTTATTTAGAAAGTACACACCAAATATTTTCCTAATTAAAATAGAGAAACCATAGATACCGTACTTATACTTAATTCCAATTGCAGGAACTCACGTGCATATTTAAACTTGAAAATAAAAGCTCTTGTAGGAGTAATGTGCTAAGAAGTTTGAAAACTTGCCAAAGTTAACGAATCCAAGTTATTGGTACGAATGATATGTTCCTCAACAAATTAAGTTACAATTACAATGATATATTTAAAGAAATAAAATGAATATAAAAAACTTGGTAGGACGTGTACATAGGTGCAAATGTGCAGTTTCCGGAAGCTTTAGAGACTGTCATCATGCATGGATCAGCTTTATGATTCATTCATATGATGCTGCTCTTACCTTTTTGCTATGCATCCACCACGATGGACCGATCCAATACTATGTTTAGTCACACCATAATGATTTCCATTTAAATGATTAGCTTTTAAAGGTAATACAATTATTTTATTTTTAATAATAAAATAATTATCTTAATTACAAAGTGAAGGAGCATATGGAAACTCAATCATAACAACCGCTTAATTTATTAATTTAATTTGTATGTATGTATAATTGTTTTGTTTATAATCAAATAGAAATCTACCGGTTATATATATTTGTATAACTTTGTTTTTAATGACTAGTGTCTAGAATTTGATTTTAGTAAATGTGAATATTTATATTGAAAAGTATGCATTGGATATTGATATTGAAATTGATGAGAAGAGAGAAAAAATAAGCAATGTTCGAAATGTCATATCAAAAAGTACAATAAGACATAATATAAATCAGAGTATGAATTGTATCTATATTCACTGATGAAGCAGAAGCAACAAAAACGGGACTCCACGTTCTCTGAATTCAACTTAAACACTTATTAATAATTGCCACCCTATACACTGTTACCAGGGTTTCTATCTATGTACCTTTTTTTTTTCACTTTCTATTTTTCAGATTTAACATTACAGTCAAATTGGGCGTATGTTGAAAACGATAACATAATAACTAATTATTATTTGATTCTTTTCTTCTTATCAAATGAATTACAGTGTAACGTCAATCTGTCATAACATAACATCCCCAATCAGACACCACAAACCTGTCAGCTTCACTAACACTAGATGTGATTGAACCTTATATATATATATACTTTTTTTTTTTAATTTAATTTATATACACTATCAATTCAAAACAGTTTATATTAATATTTAATAAAATACTACAGTATATTTTATAAATATAAAATTAATTATTTTAGTTAGGTGTTTGTTAGAAATTAATTATTCTAATTAAAATTAACTATTTTAATTTTAGCATATAATCTTTATTATATCTCTATTTTTATTTGATCAATATAATTTTTTTATACTTAATATTAATATTTTGTATATTTTAATTAGATCTCATCCATTTATATAAGAAATATAAAATTGACTTGAAAGTTAGAGTAGAAAATTAAAGTGTGAAGTGATAAAAGAATCTTTAATCCTAACTTTCAAGAAAAAAAAAATTAATTAGTAACATTTATAGTTGCAAGATATGTTAGTCATTCAAATAATTTTAAATATAAAAAAATTGTATTAATAAAAATTAATGTATTTGATTTAAAATTTTAAATTAAATAATTCTATTAATTCATTTTTTTTTAATATTTAAAACTGAAAAAAGTACCATTTCAAAAGAGGTGATGTGATAAAATAATATATTTTTATTGATGTGTAGAAAAAAGAATTTACACCACTACAGATATCCTTTAAATTCTACTTTTTTTTGTACATATAATTGAAAATGTGTGCGTAAGAAAATGAACTAAGCTTATAAAAGAAAATTAAACATTTTAGATTTGTTTTTTTCACCACAAAATTTAGACTGTTATTGTCCAATAGTGAATACTGTAGAGAATATTAGGAAGTACCCGGGGACCATTTGCAAAAACAATAATACTATGACATAAAGTTCATGTTGCACATTGTATCCAAAACTATACTCATCTATCTATCTATCAGTGGCCAATGGGGTATGTAGTACTCAAAATTACTATTAAGTTATTGGCATCATAATTGTTACAAACCCATACATATACATAGAGAGAGGAACATGAAATTAAAACTCAGAGCAAAATGCGTTATGCTCCATTTTCTGATCATGTGGGACAATTTTGTCCCCTTATCGACTCAGATCATCAAACCACATGCATCTATATAGAATACAAATATATTTAAGGTTTAAATTGACGTTTTGTCGAACTCAAAATAAATAAATAATAACTTGACGTTTTGTCCAATTGTACTGCAAATATGAAGTGTCCAATGTGTGTGTGCATACAACTTATTTTTTATTTTTTATTTTTAATTAGAAATGCAATTAATCTTTATAATGAGTATTTTTTTTATTATGAAATTTAATACCCAACTATAAAGGGATAATCAACCCTTGTGCGAAATTCTGGCACCGAACAGGTTCCTTATATAAGATATGTTTCAAACACCAACGAGACAAATACATTGCTATGGAAATAAATACTTACTACTTACCTTTTTTAGATGCAAGCAAATATTCAAAGATCTAGAAATGTTCCTAGAGCTAAACATGTTGTAGGATTTTTCCAACAACGTTTCTATGCAGCTGATGTATAGGATCTAAGTCTATTAAATTTGTAAATTTGTTATATGTGTAGATCATTTTCATGCCTTAAACTACACCAAATAAGCAATTAGTGTAACTGCTATATGGAATCTAAGTTTGTTAAACATGAGAATTGTAAGTCATTTTTAGGCTTTAAACCACACCAAACAAACAGTAAGTACAACTGTTGTATGAGATCTAAGTTCTTTAAACATGAACATCATAAGTCATGTTTAGACCTTAAACCACATCAAATAAGCAATAAATAAACAAAGAATTATAAACAGATATATATACTTTAGGTATATGTGTGAAACGTTTTATATAACTTTGTGAAAACATTTTATATTTTTATTTTTTTAAATATACATTTATTTTATGTTGATGGGAGATTTTTTTAATTGAAAAGAAGATAAAATGCTAATTGACAAAAAATTCTTTGGAAAATAATAAAAATAATTTTTTAATATTTTTATTATTTTTAAAAATATTAACAGTCATTCACTCAAATCTTTTTTCTTTATTAACAAATAAAATTAATATATAAATTGAAGAAATTATTTTCACAAAATAAATAATCTTTATCAAAATTAAACTAGTATTCCAAAATAAAAGCTAGTACTACTTAACTAAGTTAAATAGTGGCACAATTTTTGTCCCAAAAAACCAGAGGCGCATTCATGAAAACGGACCTTCTTCGGCAGTTTATAGGTTCGGACAAAATTCTTAAAAGTTAGATTGAAATTTATGATTAACATTTAGAAAGACAATTTAGATATATAGATTTTGTTTCTGTTCTCATGTGAGTCTCATCCCACATTAAAATATTAGACTTGCCATCTGAAGTTGATCTTCATATCTAGCATTTTTGTTTTATTGTTAATTTATTATGCTTTAAAATCTATTATAATTTATTAAAACAAACTTCCAATTATTTTGTTCTCATCTCAACACTCTATTTGTCACATTTATTTATATCTCATCATTAATATTTTTAGATTAATATTTTTAGATATTACACTAGAATCACATATTTCCTCTCTCCTTCTTTTTATTATGTATTTTTCATTCCTTTTAATTTATGTCAATCAATTATACTTATGAGTAATTTTATGCTTTCAATCATCATTTCACGTGCATACACAATTATTCTACTTAGTGATGAGTAGTTATTTCGTAAGTTAAAAATTCAATTACTCATAAAGAAATTTCAATTATTTGTCACAAAAGCTCTTTGTCCAACCATTTGTATTCACTCAACATGGTAACTATTATAAATCAATATAAATCAGTCGAGACAAAATCAGATTCTACTTGCAATCTGGAGTACAATTTTAAATTTGTATGCTGCAATCACGATTATATACCACAATTTACAACCATTACTTAGAAAGAACTCAATAATAAGTCCCCTCTGTCCCAAATCAAACTGTAATGAAGAGTTGAAGATAAACAACTACTCCGTTACTTTTAACTTTTTTGTGGATCGCGATAAGTTCAAGTATATTGACTTTTGAAATTGTGTTAAGTTTTAGAATAGATTTTAAGTCAATCAACATCTTTTAAATTGACATTTGTTTGTGTCAATCAACCAAGTGCATTGTATATGTGTTGTTGTTATAAGCATTATTTTTTCTATGAAAGTCTTATAAGCTAACTTCAATGGCATATTTTAATTTTATGTTTAAATTTTTTTACAAACATTAATGTTATATCTAAATATATTACCATCATTACTATATTATACCTATAAAACTTAAATTAATAAAACAATATTGATTGTCAACAATCTCACGTAAGCACATTCAATTACATGTTCAAGTGTATTAGTGAGGACTTTTTATGCGAAGTTGTATATTGTAAGTTGTTTCATGAGTTCTCAGTATATCATTTTTAGGTTGTGTAAATGTAGTTACATATTTTTGTTTGAATTTTTTTTATTATTTCTCATAACATTTGAACACACCGAAATTAAATTAGTTCAAATATAATAAAAATCTATATACCTTCAAGTACATAGATTTATATACACTTCTATATCTCAAAATGTCAAAATCTACCATATAAGTAAGCTATAAATGTTTTACTCATAATAAGATCTTTTAAGAAACATAATATTTCATACTCGTATAAATTTACAAATAATTTTTCCATTCCCAATATTTTTATACAAATATCAAATGATATTCGCGAATAAAAAAAATTAATAATAATAATTAATAATTATAATATTATTTTATTAATATCTTCATTTTATAAAATACAAATGTATATTATATTTGAAAGAAAATACACAAATTTATTAAAATTATCATAAAATACGAATAGACTAAAAATGATTTAAAAAATTACTTCTAATTATTAAAATACACAAATTTATTAAAATTATCATAAAATACGAATAGACTAAAAATGATTTAAAAAATTACTTCTAATTATTAAAATACACAAATTTATTAAAATTATCATAAAATACGAATAGACTAAAAATGATTTAAAAAATTACTTCTAATTATTAAAATACACAAATTTATTAAAAGTTATAATAAAATATGAATATATTAAAAATCATTTAAAAATTTAATGAATAAAAATTTGCTATACATGTATTCTAAAAAATATATTAACACTCAATTTTCATCTATCAAATTATTTCTTTGTAATTGAATGAACATCTAATACAAGTTTTGTTTTAAGTATTCCTTATTATAATGGAAATTTGAATTTTTAAAAATAAATAAAAAAAATAAAGTATTGCATAAAACTAAATTAGTTTTCAATAAATAAAAAATTGGTACATATCAATATATAACTACCATTTAAAAAAAATTAAAATCAAATTTGTAATATTGCACAGATAATTAATTAAAATTTTTAAATACCTAAAACTATATTTGAAGTATATCTAAATCTTTAATAAAATAAATTTCAAGCTCTTGATGAAATATATCTGATAAACAATTTTCGCAATTAACACATCATGCTGATAGAACAAATAAATTCAGAATATGCTACAATATAATTCAACAGTATCATTTTTTAAAATGAAAATATTAAATCATATTTTAAATCTTTTTTTTGTGTTTGTATTTTATATTTTATTTCATCTAACAAATACAAGTAATATTATGTGCAGAAAAATAAATTGACAATCAATTTACAAGGGAAAAACAACCATTAAATATTACAAACCATCATGCATATTTGACAAAAAAAAAAAATTAAAATAATTAATAAACATAATTTTCTCTCATTTTAATTTCTCTCATCGTATTTAATTATTCTGAATCGATAAATTAATATTATAAAATACCTATATTTGTAAATTTTCTTATAAAACTTATGAAATAATTCAATTAATACCCATGGACCATAGTCTATTATATATAAATAAAAAACAATTTATTTTTCTATAGCATTGTTAAAACTCTCGAGAGAAAATCGAGTAAAATCACATTGATGACAAAAATTTCTCTCGGGTTCTAATGATACTATAATTTCAAGGCCATTAGTTTAGATGAAAGACTCATTTAAACGTTTTCTTGTAGAGAAAATATTTTTTTAACATCTCAATGTAAACAATGCTTTTGAAAAATGGGACAGTGTAGCTCTTGCACCAAGATTCTCGTGCGACCTCCACACTAAGATCCTAATACGAAATTAGAAAGAAATCTAATACTTTGAAGCTCGGCAATTTAAGTCACAGCTCAGATGCTCAATAGCGGTTGCATAGGTGCACCTATTGCAGAGTCATTTGACCTTACTAACCACACATACTAATACATTAGAGATATATAAAGTTAATTTGATGATTTGTGAGTGTTTTAGAGTGAAGCGATGAGAAGGAAGATGGTTTGATCTCTAGCTGTCTTCAACATATAACACTAACAAATAACACTAGCTGTCTTCAACATATCACACTAACAAACATACACACGGTACATATTCTCCTCGTACATGTGCAACCCCCCAAACTATTCAAATAATACTAATAAATGTTTAATGAGTGAATTTCAAACCACATGCATAAGGCTCTTTGTACAAGAAAACTAAGAACCAAAGCAGCCATAGCACAGAGCCACTGGAGAATGCAATCAAATAAGAAAATTTTGGTGTCTGATAATTGAGTACCAATGGCAAAGGAAGAATGCTCGAGGCACAGTGACTTAAGAGGAACCTTTTCACCAGTAACAGTTACCTACATTTCATGTTTATGCTGTTTATGACTGTTTCTTATACCCCTAGGCAGAAATAAATAAACATAACACATTATCAGTCAACTGTGCAATTCAAAGTCTGACCTTGATTTGATGATACATGATACAAGATTGGTGGTCTGCTAAAGAATTAAATACAGCACAATCTTATTCTCTAATTTTCTTTGTACATTCTTAGGGGAAACTACAATCATAGGTGGAGTAGTTTCCCTCTATATTGATGTCTATTGCTAACCTCATTACATGGCTGTATGTTATTGTCATTGGACAGTTTGTGAGACTCTATATGAAGAAATTTTGCTGCAACTGATGATAGAATCGGAAGATACACACCACAATGATACTGTGGAGTTCGTGAATTAAGAAAAGAAAAGAGATTGTTCCCATCTACAAGCTTATCTCCTCTGGTAAGCTGATACTTAGAAAATACAGACTGCACATCCAGCAACATTAATTAGAGAAGTTGCTAGTTTAAAAAACTACAGAAAGGCATATACAAATTGTGGGATATAAAGATTTATGGTTTCCACACATGTTTTTTGTCTAAAGTTCTTATACCAAATTTCACCTCCATTTTTAGGACATTCAACTGATGAACAAAGAGGTGGGATTTAAGTCCTAGACTCCTAGTCATAAGGTTGCCTATTTTGCATTCTCAAATAATGTTTTGACTATGTTTGTCCAGAATCTGGGAATACATGCATTTTTCGAAAGGGAAATACTAAAGAGTTGCAATTTTTTTGCAAGAATAAGTCGACATTATTATCGACTCAGATAAATTAGTATACCCCTACAAAGTTTACTTATCTCCTACAACCACCTTTGAATTTTGGCAAATTCTTGCTGAATTCTACTTTGTTTTTTCAGGCTCGTGAAACAAATATATCTGAAAATCAGTCACATTGTATGAAAAAGTGAACACAGATTAAAGAGATAGGAAGTAGTAAATTCTAGATTTACTAAATGTTGTAAGGCCAACTGTTTATTTGCACTTTCTATCTCCACAATAAATTAAATTTCCGTTTCCTTAGATGCATTAAAATAATATACCCCAAAAAAATAAAACAATATCATTATATATTGAAATAAAATTTCATTAAATATGAGATTATTACCTTGCAGACATGAAAGCCATCCCAAAAAATACAGCCTTGACTGATTGCTTCTGTCCAGCATAATCAAAAGCCAATGGCAGCATTTCATGAAGGGTTAGAAAAGCCATAACTCCACCGACTGTAATAAACATAGAACCAATTTGCATAAGATTATTAATGCTGAAAATCCCATTGTAACAACAAGAAGCTGTGTCATTGCAAACCTGATCCAAGTAGACCTTCTAGAATCTCAGGATTTAAGCTGCTAGGGAATAGATAGGCTACAGAGAAAGAAAAAGAAATCATCAAATTAAGTTCAACTTAGTAGCTCGCGAATATCTAATATACCCCGAGTGTCAAAAAAATGATGAATCTGCATACTTGAAGCATAAAAACCTACTCTGGAGTAGAGAGAGGGAGTTTCAATGGGCAGAATTGTGAAATAACCAAATAAGCACAAATACCTCACCTAAACTTGAGCATGTTGTGCAAGGCAACATAAAGCGGATGACATACCTACAATTATAACACCCAAGGGTTCGGCAAAGCCTGAAAGTGATGCCAATTTGAATGCCTGCCATTTACTAAGACACATCCAAAACCAAATAAATAAACAGATAAATAAATAAATAAATAAAAAATTATAATTCAAATATATATTAATTGACATAACTTCATTTAATAACATAGTAACAAAAAACCAAGTTTAAGATTAATTAATAATTCCAGGAGTTATTATTTTACAAAAACAATGACATCAAGTATGTCAAAATTTGCAAATGCATCATTGCATCCTGTACGCCAAATTTTCTTAAGCACCTATTTTATTTGTAGTTGTACAAGTACTAGCATTCAAATCCAAATACAGGCTCAATTATTTTGAGTTTTATGCAAATATTATTTTATGTTAGAAGTAAAAGAAAACAAAAAAACAGCCTTCACGTCAAAACAGTAGCATTACGTCCATAAATGAAAAGGTTTTGCTACGCAAAATAGATGTCAACACAGACCAACCAAGCCAGCACCTCCATTGCCATGTTTGCCATGATCACATGGCACTGGCACTATGAATAAATAAATAATTTTTGAAAAAATGGAAATCGTATACATTGCCAACCTTCACAGCACAATTTATTTAAATGACAACTCCAGTTTCACCTTCTCCGAGCCACTGAAAGTATATTTTCCACAATCAGCCTGTTTATTTCACTTAGGTCATTGTTAAGCTCATTATTTCTGTATTTCATATGCATAGATGCATATTTCAGCCAGCGCAGCAATCAGACATAACACTTCAATAGCTATATAAGTCACTTTTCAATTGTAAGAGTTACAAAAGCTAGAGCCAACAGGAGACCTTTAAAGTTATTACCTTTGTGTCGCAAAATAAACAGGAAGTGCAACAGCAACACCCTAGAAAGCAGAAGATTTTGGAAATTACAATAAGACCTATATAACATCTTAAAAATGTGTTTTTTTATTAATAACGTGGATAGGTAAAAAGTATTTTTTGTGTGTGTGAAACTCAGAGTGTGGAGCAAGAAAATATCAAAATAAAATATAGGAGCAAGAAAGCATCAAGGATTACAAGAAACAGCAGTTTTCCTCTATTATTAATTGCACTACTCAAACATAAGTATTGTATCTAGAGTAAAACAGGCTTTATCACGAGAAAAATTATACCTCTGGGATATTATGCAGAGCAATGGCCAAGGCTAAGTTGATGCCAACACGGAGACCCTATTGACAAAAACAAGTCAGAAACAATTAATGGTAAAATTTGAAGATCCATCCATATGACAGCAATAGGTTTATGGATACCTTCATGGATCCAAGGAAAACTGCCATTCCTTCTGGAAAATTGTGTAAACTTATGCCTACGAAATGAACAACAAGAAAACTATATAAGTAAAACTTAAAAAAAAACAGTAAACAATAGGAAATATGGAAAATGAGAATTGAAGTTTTTAATTATGCTCAAGCCTTTAATTGACATGGAATTTTTATCCCTTTAATATTTTTTAACATTCAAAAGGAAATTATTTTTCATACACCCCTGATATTCTGATAATATTTTGTTCCAACAACAACAAGAACTACTTCGTAAGGAAAATGTTAGGTTTAAAAGTACCCAGACAGTCCTACCTACAGCTGTAATAATTCCACTGAATAAAACTTGCTGGCGATGTTTTTTCATAATATCCTTGCCTCCTTCATCCCCTTTTTTCTAATTTCAAGAATGTCATCATATCTATCAAAATTCATACTAATGTAGAATATAACATAGCGGCTGGAATGCCACATTGCAAATGCAACAACACGGTGGTAACAGTTGTAAAAAACAAATTCATTAAAACCTTTCTATTCTTCACATCTGAAGTGGGAGTAAGTGTTGGCTCCGGGATAAAATTGGCTATAACAGCAAAGAATATAACACCAGCAAAAAACTACACAAATGAGAAGATAGAAGATTTTGGTCAGAACTAACATGAGAGCAGATAATGTACAAGATAAAATGTCGCTGTTAGATAACTTTATGTTTTTTCGAGTACACAACCTACCCAAAGGTTGCCTTTCAAGAAGCCCAGTGAGTTCAAAGCATTATGAGCCAGATCAAAGAATGATATGCTCAGCATCAAACCAGCAGCAAAACCCTTCACGAAATGAAATATTTTTAGAAAACAGACTACAAACCAAATCAAAAACTAGAATACACTTTATCGCATTTGACAAAAGAGAAGGACACAGACATTCTAAATGAACCAACACACCCTGATTTTTTATTATAAAAAAAGAGTTTTTGACAAGGAAAACCACCTGCAATAGCCCAAGCATCTTCAAATTGGGAGCTGGATTGATAATTACAAACAGTGCACCTGTTTCACATTAACAGCTTACATTCCAATTACAATACATAAAAACCCGGTGAAAACAAATCCAGATAAAATAAAAAGTAAAAAAATAAAAACCAATGCTAAGCTGTTAAATCTTAAGATTTTGGCAAGCAAGCAAAGATATCTGTGTCCTTCCACGAGAGTAATAATGGGTATAACCAACACTTCGGCATATCTCCTTTCCAACATATATCAGTCTCTGAAATGCAACACTTAGATGTGGTTACATTCCATCACTCTTGTTTTCTTAAATTATTAATGGTGTCTATGTATCAGTGTCGTCAGTGTTGTGTTTGGTCTCTAACTGTTTGCGCTTCACAACTAAAGATACAATTAAAACGACAATAAGGTAAGGTAGCAATATATTGTTCTATTACATTCTCTTTTTAAAATATATATATATATATATATATATATATATATATATATATATATATATCA
>NC_021160.2:51832897-51843923 GCF_000331145.2 Cicer arietinum
GGATATATATATATTTTTCTTTCACACTCTCTTTTAAATATATATATATATATATATATATATATATATATATATATATATATCAAATGTAGAACATAAATCTCCATTGAACTAAGGGTTTAATTTTCTTCATAATACATAATCCCCCTAAATTGGGGGAACACAAGATGTGTCTCGGAGAAGGATTTTGGAGGACTTTGATTAATTCTTCAAATCCTTTTCATCTCTTTACAATAATCTCAAAATTAAAATATATTAATAATATGCATCTCATTCTCTACAAAAACACTGGGCAAAAGGCTTAAAACAGTGTAAAGTATGGTTTACCACACGAACACTAGAAGTGTGGAGGATACAAACAAAAAAAACTGATGCTAGAGATTTTCACTCATTCAACACTAAAAATGAAGGTAAACGAGTGAAAGTAGATAAAGTGGATAATATAACAGTTAAAATTATGCAATGATGGAGAAAGAAGGCGCGAAGCAACAGAGTATAAATTGAAATTGAAAATGCAGAATCCGAATAAGTGAAATGAAGTTGCAGAGAGAGAGAGATAGATATACCGAGGGAAGTGCTGAGACCACCAACAAGTGAAAGAGCAAGAGCTACCATCACCTGAGAATCCATGGCCTCGACGGTGTTAGGTCAGAGTTCTCAGGCGCAATTGAAAATCACACACAATTTCTTAATTGTGATTTCTTTTTTTTTTTTTTTACAACCAGAAGTGCTTGCTCATACCAACACCTACTCAACTCTGCCTTTAAGCCAAGAACGCAGCTATATTTATTTTTTTAATTAATATATTAATTTTTTCTTATTTAGGTTTTGACTGTGCAGTTGATTGCTCTCAATTTTTTTAAGTAGAAAATTGGCAGTCTTAAAAAACATTAGTTTTGTAATTGTTGACAACAACAAAAATAGAAAAATAGTAGGACCAAAAAACACAGAAAACTAATAATATATTTTAGCTGAAGATAATTTTATCCGAAGTATTGTACATATTAAATACAAATAAATTGTTTTAGCCGATATTCAAATATAAATTTAATGTATTGTGATAATTTAGTTGAAAGAGAAACATTCATATGGTTGAAAATTAAAATAATATTTGCAATTACGTATTCATGATATTTGTTTTATATTTTTATATTGAATAATATTATATAGAGAGAAATTTTTAATAAAAATCACGGAAGTTAAATTTTTAAGTCGACAAAATTCACAATGTATTAAATTAGTAGATTGAAATAGTCAAACTAATTAAAAAAAAAAAAGTATATTTTTTTGTCTTTGGTAACTTTTATCATAATAATTAACATTTTTCAGTTCTATTCAAAATCACGTGTTGTCAATTAAGTGATGTAATGCAACTCAATTACCACTATTTTATATTGTGAATAAAATGCATGGGAAGTGCATTTTACTTTCATTATTAAATTAAACTTAAGAAATAATTGCGTGGAGTTAAAGTTTCGGAATTTTATTTTAGAATTTAATTGTCATGTTTAGTCAATATAAAAAATTTAATATTATCAATACATTAAAATTATTCATAAAAATAAAATTTTAAAAATCATTGAGTTAAAATAAAAAATCTTTAATTAATTAAATTTTAATGAAATATATAATTTAAGTTATTTATTTTATATTACTTTCCATATTAATATTTTTTTTGTAATTAGTTTCGATATTTTGTCAAAGAAAAGTTTTTTTTTTATTTTGACGAAAGGTCAAAGAAAATTAGCTTTGATATTATATGTAGTGCAATGAATTGTTATTTTTATGGATTGAAGAATTATCAAGATTGGCTGCAACTATTCATCAAAAAAGAAAAAGAAAAAACATGGCTGCAACTTGATGGCTGATGGCATATCCCAATTCATTGGGAAAAAAGTAAAAAAAATCATGCCCTAAAAAACTCAGGCAAAAGAAAAATTCTTCATCCGTGACTGTAAGCCGTGTTTGGTTTTCAACTTTTTTATTTTATTTTTGACTTCTAATGAAAAATATTTGTATTTTATTTTTATTGTATTATTATTTTCAAAATTTTGTACATAGTGAAAGTAATTTTCTTCATTTTTTAATGTTTTTCTTATTTTTGGTCCGATTTGTTATTGTTATCTATACAATTCAAATCAAATAAATATATCATTTTTATAATTAAAAAATCTAAAATCATAGTGAGCAATTAGATGAGGTGATTCGGATTTTTTTTTTTTTGCAATGAAGGTGATTCGGATTTATCATTTATGTATATGCACTTATCCACAAATGTAGATTGTTTGTGAAAATTTAGTTCTCTTAAAATAATAATTAAACTATCATGTATAAATTGTTTGTGAAAATTTAGTTCTCTTAAAACAATAATTAAACTATCGTGTATCGATTGTATAAAACAATTAACATATGCAACCATGATATCTAAGATCTCATGTATCGTTTGTGTTGCATTTATTTCTCAGCTAAAATGGTGCCTTGAGTGTCTTTTAAATATAATTATTAGTTTCACTTATTATTAGCTTCAGTGGTCTATTATGAGTCCACTTTTTTAGAAAAAAAAATTGATAAATATTTTTGGTTTTTTTCTGAAAGATAAAATTTTCTTTTTTTTTTTCAAAAAATTTTCTTTTTTTTCTGGAAAAAATTAATTTTAAAAAATTTCAATAAAAATCATAAATTATCAAAACATTAGATTTATAAGTCCTTTCACTTAGAACTATAAAAAATAATAAATTAAAACTTTAAAAAATTATTTCAATAGAGATTTAATATTAAAACGCTTAATATATAATTTTTTTAGAAAAACTTTACAACTTAATTGCCGGCTTTAATTTTGATTGCCTGAGTTAGATAAGATATGAAAAGTGTTTAAAGCTAAGAGAAGTTACTCATTTTATAAAGTAATGCTCTTGAAAGAGTTAGTCACAGTTCATAAAATAAACTATTTGTAAATGAATCACGTGCAAATTTATTTTCCTAACAAGTTTAAAACATTTAAATTTCCGTTAAAAAAATAATTTTCCTAACCAGCTTGTTGAGAATCAATCGACACAAACAATAATTTTTCTTAAATAGACGGGTTTAATTAAATTGAAATTGGTTTTAAACGAAAAACTGAAAACAAATTTAAAGTTGCCTTAATCGTTCTTGATGATAAGGGAGTATCTCTTAATTATAAGAAAAATATTCATCTTTAGTTTTTTACATTTATTAAGGATTTTAGTTAAATGCATTTAATTTTCTTGATTTTAGTTATCAATTTTTTTTAAAAAATAATGTGAAAGAGAAATAAAATTATTAATTTATCACTAATTATTTGTCACAACATTAAAAAAATTAATATAAAGATATTTTTTGAAATAATGTCGATATTGGTAGATTAATTTTTTTTTCTTACATTCACTTTTACTTATAATTAAAATTAAATGAAATATTTTTTTTATATTAATAAGTAAGAATCGAACTTCATACTTCATAATTTACAACATTAAAGCACAGAACTCCAACTATTTGCATTAAATATTTATGATTAGTCTAATTTTCTATCTTAATGATTTAATCAACAAATATTAAGAAAGGGAGACATTACTCGAATGTGTAGAAGCCTAGAGAGGAAATTTTAACCGGAAAAGAGAGATTTAAAACCACAAGTAAATATATAAAATTGAAATAATGAATAACACCCTAACCAATAATTAGGGGGAAGATTACGATATAATAATACAATTATAATGGAAAAAAATAATGACAATCAAAATACACTCTCCATTTCCGTAAAAAAAATGCACTGACCATTTACTAATCATCACTTCCTACTCAAATAAATTAAGAGAATTGAATCTTAAGAAGAAAATAGAATAATTGAATCCTATAAAGAAAAAAATGTAGAATGATTAATGTAATAAGTCAATCTAATGTGAGAGAAGAGCAGATAGAGATAGAATAATCGAAGAACAAACAAATGTTCCCGAATAAGTAATCAAAAATCCAGCTCCAGCGTCCATAGAAGGGGCTGGAGCTGGCGCAGTTTGAGTGAACTCGCCATCTTGTATCCTAGCCTCAGCAGCCATCAAAAGCCCCACAATCAACACCATCAACAATATTACTCTGCTCATGACGCAGTTACTAATGTGTGCCATTTTTCAAAATTGATTAGCAAATAAAATGGACAAGTTTAAAGAATGAAGACTAATTAGCTTGTGATGTGGAAGAATAAGAATGCTCGCCAATTTATAGGTTCAACCTTATTGAAATTGATTAATATTATTTTTGCACTTAATCCTGGTTGATGAATTAAAAATTTAATAATAATGTTATGTATACGTTGGAATTGCAACGTCTCTATGCTTTAATGGTTGGAAGTGGGACCCATGTATACAGGATACAGGTCATTTTGCTTGTCTCCTACTCTTTCTCTTTTTCTTCGTTGTTTGTCAGTGCAATGGGCTATGCAGTCTTCCAACGGCTCTGTGGGATATGTTTTATAGTTCGGTCTAAAGTGCGTTCATAATGGAATTATGGGAAATTCTAAAGTGGTTTCGGTTCTCCTTGAACAAATGTTTAAAACTATAAGTTAATGATTTTCTAATCTGTGTTTAAGACTACACTTATTGATGACAATTTCATGAATTGAATTTTAAAAATATATTATTTTTTATTTATTTTTACATTAATCAAATTATTGTTTTATTTATAAAATACAAAATAACAGTTTCAAGTAGTTTTGTTAGTCTTTATAAAAATTTTAAATGATTTTTAATCACTAGTTAATCACGATAGACCAACCAACTATGAAAATAGTCAACTTTTTTTTTGACAAAATGAAAGTAGTCTACCTTAACCTTCACTATCATTTATTTATAATTTTTTAATATTAATATTTAATAAACATTCAAATCCTACAATTCAACACATAATAACAGCATCTTCAACACATCTTACTTAAAAATAAGATTTAGAACTTATGCTTTTTTTAATGTTGGAATGTGTTGGCGTAGAGTTTCAAATTGCTTAAACATATGATCAAGAGTTTGAAGAAGAGATTGTCATTCTAAGAATTTTTACAATTTACCATTTAAAAGGAAAACAAATGAGAGAAAATGTGTATTCTGTTTCAAAATGGATCAAAGCTCATATCGTCAAAAATACACACTTAGATTTAGTTCGTGTTTAGCATAAGGACTAACTCATCGAATCTCAATAACATCTACAACAATTTTCCTTTGACCAAACCTTAATCTCAACTGATAGAAAATAACATGGGAGAGAGTCGCAATAGGAATTTTGTCGAATATATGATTGTTATTACTCCAATAACGCTCAATAATACTATAAAGAAAGCAATTGTGCATAAATTAAACACAATTTATTCATGACTTTTACTCCCACTCAATCTTATACTAACTTGAATGTCGGAGTACTTCCAGGTGCCACGACCGTCTCCAAAGACGAAGTACTACCTATTAGTCTGCAACTTGACCATCTTCCTTAGTCTTTCCTAGATTTTTGGTGTTGTTTATGAGAATCGAACCTTGTCTCTACTGAATACGAATGTTGACAAATTCTTTAGGACTATTATTTCAGTACACCAAAAAATTTCACATTACTTAAAAATTGAAATTAATGATAATTTATAAATCACCCCCTTGTTTGCACTCTTAAACTTACTTTGAAAATCACAATCATGTGATTTTCTAAATGGCTAAGTTGCTTACTCTTTTTAATAATTATGCAAATCGAACACATGCGTTAATTTTTTCTGTCGATACAAAATTGTGTGCCATATAAGCCATCACTTATGTAAGGATGTAGAGTTACTTAAAATTCATTCCGTTTTTTTTTTTTTAATGTGGTGATTTGTATAAGTGACATGCTTTAATTGAAAAACACAATTTGGTGAAAATTAAAAGTGCAACTTCCCTGTGATCCTAAAATGTATTTAGTATTAAGTTAGTGTTGCAAATTATATGTGATATGTTTAGATGTCAGCATAATAAAAATGTTAGGTTAATTATTTGATGTATTTATACTTTATTTTTGCTTAAAATAAATTGACATTTCCTTATTTTTCTTATAAAATATCATCTTTATAATTTTTCTGCCTCATTTTTTTAAGGAAAAAATAGAGAAATTATAATTAACCAGAGTAACATTAATAATTATTTTATAACTATTCACGAAAATATTTAAATACTTATCCTTTGAGTTAAAATGCCAATGTTTCACCTTATTCTAGAATTGTTTTTGGAATATAAATATAATAATATGACATTTTCTAGAGCCAAATCTTTTTAATACATTTTAAAATTAAAATAAATTGAAAAGATAAATAAAAAGAGAAAATAGAGATGATATTACATCTATATCACAATTACTAAATTAAAGTTCAAATGTGTTATTTGGATATGAAAAATTAACATCATACATGTAAAGTACATCATGAACTAGAGTAAATCTTGCATGATCAAAAGATCAAGTGTATGGTACTTAGACAATTTTTTTTTAATAATAATAAAAAGCTAATTTTATTTTTTATTGATGTTTGAAACAAGTGATTTTTGTGTGTGTATGTTTCAAAACTATTCGTTTAGTCTTATAATGATACAAGAACAACTCTTATGAGTTAGTGTTCTTTTGTCATTTAATATTATTAAATAAAAAGAGAAAAAATATTAATAAAAGATCAAAATCGTATAGTGTCTCTCGTATTAAAATTTGACAAAGTTAGAAGTGTTTTTTTTCTTTTGGCGCATGATTAACCTTCATTCACACTCACCACCCTCACCAAATCTTCCATTTAAACATTACAAGCACCCAATAATAAATGAGTAGTTAGGTGGACCATCATGCCCATGTCTCCCAAACACTTCTACGCTGACAAAACCGGTAATAGAAATTCCTCATGGGACAATATCGGAAATACACAATAAAACTCACACCCAATAACCATCTCCCACGTCGCCTCCAATCAGTAAAGAGCGTTCGTTGGCAACACAAGGACAGAAAGCCTTTTCGAACGCAAAAAAAATTAGGAGAGAGAAACAGATACTGACAGCACTCCTTTCCATTTCTTTCTCTCTCCTCCTTCTCCGTCTTTGCTTTCTCTCTCTATTCGTCGATCCCAAATCTTCAAAGGTTAGGGTTCCATTTCCGTATCATCTTCCGTTTTTTATTTTCATTAGCTTGTTTTTGTTGTTGTAATTGTTAGTTTCATTTATTTTTTTATTATTTAATCATTCATTTCTCTTTATTTTTTGTTTCCACTTGGTAAATACAGGATTATTATTCGAATACGATTCTGATCTTGTAGATCGGCCGGAAGGAATTTTTTACTTGATTTTATCTGATATAAGGTTAGATATATTCGCGCGGTGGATCATATTTTTGTATTTTTCTTTTTAATGATTTAGTTTTGAGGTTGAAGGAAATTTTTTAGATTATAGGTTATACATGTACAGATTTATGGGACTCGATTCCGTGTTTGCGTGTTGGTGTTTGAAAATTTGAATTGTGGCTTCTATTTCCTGATTGCCGTTACTGATAATTAAAAATTCAAATTTATTTGGACTTGTTATTGTTGTGTTTATGTTATGAAGTTTTGATCAAACTTTTTCTTTCATGTTAGGTAACTGGTAGATGTTTTTTTTAATGTTCTCATTTCCATGAAATTAAATTTTTCAAATGATCTTGATTTTAATGTTGTTTTGGTATAATAAGGTTCTGACGGATCTGTATGTCTTTTTTTATTTTTTATTATCATTGGAAATAGTTCTAAATTACAAAAAAATATAGTGATGATTTATTTTGAAGCAGCTAACCTAGTACTAATTTTTATATGCATGTATGGTCTATTTTGGTAATAGAGAGAAGGATACAATAAATATTTTATTTTATATGATCTGAGAAGGTTTGTGATCCAATGGATGAACCAAACAGGTGCATGGGTACACAACAAACATGAGGATATTTCGCTGTTCTCCATTATCGTATAAGATCTTGGGCTTATTTTCTAGTGATCATTTCATTGATATCTTTTAACTTGGGTCAGTTGGGTGTAGCATTTGCTTAGTATTCTTCTACCGTGTATTTTTTCCTTGTGCTTCCCAATGCGTTGTTTGATGAATTTGATGAATTTAACCATCCCTCACTAATTGTATAAGGCTGATTTTGTGTTTGTGATGGAAGGCAGTCTATATTAGTTTATGAAAAGTTCGTGGTATATTATTTTTCCCAACTACTTTCAGCATCTTGTTTATTAGCATCTTGTTTATTTGAGGTAGAGTAGCAGACTGATCACAGTGTTCTTTTACAGAGTTCCATTCCTCTTTTTTCCCTTGTTTTTGCTAGAACCAAGTTTTGACTCCAGAAACTGAGAATTATCTGTGTACATGAGCTTTTTCATATGCATGCTTGAATAGATCGTCAAGACACTATTCCTCTACCCTTTCCTTGTTTAAGAGCTCATGTATTGAGTATTGACCCAAGCTTCATTTGGCTTATTTAAGTATAATTACCTGGAAAGGTTGCTGATATTTAACATTTATGCTATATATATGTATTAATTGGATAATATGCATAATTGGACACTGTATATGCTCCGAAGGACATTTGTTATTAATTTTGTGATTGATTGATGTTTAGATGGTTTTTTAAATTTCTTTGGTGCAGGGAATTTGAAAAGAGATGGACCATGACCAGACTGGATGCGAAGCACCTCCAGAAGGTCCTATGTTGTGCATCAACAACTGTGGATTTTTTGGAAGTGCAGCTACCATGAACATGTGTTCTAAGTGCCACAAAGACATGATGCTGAAACAGGAGCAGGCCACGCTTGCAGCATCTTCCATTGGGAACATTATGAATGGGTCATCAAGCAGCAGTGGAATTGAACCTGCTATCACTGCAGATGTGGATATCTCAGTTAATTCAATGGAACCCAATACCATATCTGCACAACCGCTAGTTGCTTCTGGCTCAGAGGAGATTGTGGAGATGAAGCCCAAGGATGGTCCTAAACGGTGCAGCAACTGCAATAAGCGGGTTGGTTTGACAGGATTTAATTGTCGATGTGGTAACCTTTTCTGCGCCGCACATCGCTACTCTGACAAGCATAATTGTCCTTTTGATTACCGCACTGCTGGGCGGGATGCGATAGCTAAAGCAAACCCGGTTGTCAAGGCTGAGAAGCTTGACAAGATATAGATTTGGTGTCTTAAAGTTTCATGTTTCAAGATGCTGTTATGCTCAATGTCATCATGAGATGATCCGAGTTTCCTGCATATTTTAATGGTGTTCTTATTATTTTGTTATGTGATGGGGGACTTGGAGTATTATCTCTGCAGTTAGAGAGACTGCATTTCATGTGATTGGCTAAAATATATGCCCCAGTGTTTTTAAGTCTTTAAATCTCTGCTAGTTTGGTGGAAGTTGGTGGTGTCAGCATTATAAGGCGTATATTCTGTTCCCTATCTATCTCTGTAATAGTACATGTCAAAATGGTATGTGCAATTGACAGTTGATTTCAGAAAGATCCATAGACATGAGTAGATTGTATATGAGTATGGTTTTCATTATGATTGATTTTCTTTTAGGTAGCAATTTATTGGGCTTACTATTTTCAAAGCATTAAATTTTTAAAGTTGGGTATATCTTAAAGAAACCAAAAAAGAAAACTGGTAATATATAGCAATAAGGATTTGAGAATCGGTAAATATAGTTTTGGAATCAACTGCTTGAACTCGTATTGAGTAATGGAGTTATTGTTGCTGATTTCAAAAGAAAAATTGTAGAAGTGAGATTTACGTGAGAGTAACAGGATTAAACTGCAACTGTGACTGACATGGGAAGAGTGTATATATACGTATTGTAAAGGAAAAGTTGTGCAGGTCACTCATATACTGTAATATACGCCCTTCATAACAATATATTGCAAAAGTATTTATAGTCCCATCTTAAGAAGACTTTGTGTATAAAGAGGACTTTTTGATAGTTAATTTAGTTTATTCTACTAAACAATCACTTATGCAAGTAAAAATCTTAGCTCTTCAAAATAACTTTTAAAAATAGCTTATATAAAATTTATATGAAATTTTAGGTGGATTGCGAGGTTGTAGTTGATCATGTTAACAACCCAAAAGAAGACAGCTCTGATTCGGGTGCCATACTTCTATTATTAGGGAGTCTCACCTTGAGTTTTTTACGAGGTAGTGCCCAAAGCAACTCACAACAAGTTTATTATCAATGTCCACCATGTATTACTTCGTTATATCTAATGAAAGTGCTATGCTATATATTACAAAGAAGCATGACAACGAAACACACGAATGAACACTTGGAAGTTTAAAAAGAAAACTTGAAACAGATGAATACGTGTTTAGCGGAAACCATGTGTGGATAGCCAATCAAATTGGGTCCTGCTTGGAAACCATGGGTGGATAGCCAATCAAATTGGGTCATGCTTTATTCTTGCCAAACTTCTTCGCAAACATTTTCCTAGGGTGTGTATGGTTGAAAGGGAGGAGAGAGGAAAAATATTTTTAAAAAGATGTATTTTATTCAAATTTTAGAAGAAGAGGAGAAGGAAACAAAATCATTCATCAAGTGATTTTTGTTCTCCTTTTGATTTGGTGAGATTTGGAAAAACATGTCTTAGATTCTCTTCCATTAAAATCCCCCATATCTTATATTGAACCAAACACACCTTAATGAATGAAATGCCATGATTATTTGGGGCCAAAAAACAAAACTTCTCTATAAACATTAACAAAGTTTAATTTTTTTTTTACAAGCGAAGAATCATACAAAACTGGGTCCAATTATCCCAAACAGAAGGTTTTTCACCTGTTTTTAGGTGAGGTTATTTCACCATTATAACCTCATAAAAATCCAACGTAAATGATACAATCAAAATCTCATTAATCAAACCCCTTGATACTGCATATGATTTGAAATTATGACTCATCCCCTAATAGCAGCTACCACATCACAATGCAAATTAACTCTCTATCAACACAACAGGAATGCC
>NC_021160.2:51845044-51872927 GCF_000331145.2 Cicer arietinum
AATGCCGAGTACATGTTTATACACACACACACCTCGAGTTAGCTTTTCATGCATTTTATAGCTCAATTTTGCTGTGTTATTTTGGTTCAAATCAACTATAACAACATTTTCAATCTGCACACTTTCAATATTGAGTGTTTACATGGAAAACAAACCAACCTCTGTGGAAAAAATTATTTAAAAAAACAGATAAACACAAGTTTATCCGTCAAGATTAATACCTGATAAGCCATCACAGATAATCATCACTTATACCTCAAGTTATGACTATTATAACAGAACAACTAATCATAATCAATACTTTAGAAGACAAGTGACAAACATGAACAACAACAGAGTCATGGAACTTGATTAAGAAAACCAAACAGTCCCACAAAGATCTCGGTCATTCGATAAAACTCAGACACTCACATTCTAACAAAAATCAGACGTCTCTTATTCAATCTTTTATCCAATCGACTTAAAATACAAGCCATTGAATCTTCCTAACTACCTGCATGACTGCAGAGAATCCAAATCCGAGACTTATGTCTCAAAAAATCACAATGAAAAGGAGCTAGACTCAGCCTCAAGATACTTGCATATCCTCTCCATAACATCTCTACTCTTAGCACTATTCTGAAGAAACCTATCAGCACAACGCTGCTCCACTTTCTCCGCCATAGAAGCCAAAGCAGACAAAGGCTTAATCCGAATTCGAGTCTCCTGCTGACAAATCGTCCATCCATCCGGATTATCCGGATGCGGATCATACCTAGTATTCTCTTCCACTTCAATAAACTTCTCCATATTAACATTCCGGTAACTAAGTTGCATCGAACGCGATTTCGCATCAACAACGGTTGTTTCAACACATTGACAAATATCTTCACCGATAATTCTTCGCACGAGCCACGGACAACGAACCGTTATCGCACGTGTCGCGCAAAGTTTACCCGATGAAGGATCTAAACTTTTATTCAATGTATCAACCTCTAGAATGTGTGATAAAACGCGCTTATTCTCTGCATCGGTGAATTTTCGCCATGATGCAGAGGTTACTCGTTCCCATGGATGCTTGTACACGTGTTCTTGTTTATACGCTTTTACCATTATGATAATAATAACTCGATTTATAATATCTTGATGATTAACCTAATGAAAAATGATGACAACGAAATCTTGAATTAACAGTTAAAACAAAGAATTAGTGATGGATTAAAAACACGTTTGGATCGGATTGCGGAGAATTAGATAGCATATAATCAATTGGTGTAAAATTAGATTAAGGAATTAGAGGAGCGTACCGAAAGTGAGAGTGAAGATGGTGTTGAGTAGCATCGATGTGAAATGAAGAGGCGGCAACTGCAAGGGTAAAATGGGAAATAACAAGATAGATAGCGAATAGTATGGAGCTGGCCCTAACATTATATGAGGTTGGTTGTGTAATTGCATTTTACTGCCTATCGCACCGCCCGCAGATTTATTAATAGTTTGACCTGTTTGGTTCAGATAGGATATTCAGAGGAAATAAAAGTAAATGGACAGAAAATTGTAAGAGAACCTTTTCACTCTCTCCCTTCTTTTTTAATTTTCATTCTTTTAGGAAAAAATCCTTTATTTCATTTTCAAATTTAATGTACATTAATTCATTTTTATGACAAAAATTATTTTTTAAAACTTATATACCTATAAATAAATTAGTGGTTGGACCAATAAAATGTGATGAATATATTATATATATGGTGTGCATTTTAACATTTTTAAGAACACTGAATGTAAATCAAGATAATTCTTTGAGAAAAATGATTACTTAAGAAGCAATTGATTTTGAAGTATCATATTATAGTTCAATTAGGGGTGCTACAATTGAAACAACTCTGATTTTGAAGTACTATATTATAGTTCAACCAAGGAAACTAATAGCAAGATATATTTCGTTACCTACACAAATATATTAGAATGAATTCAAACATATATGTACTTTATTGTCCTAGAGATTCATGTTATTTGTCTAATCATCGTAGTAGTAGACCAAAAATAAAGTATTTGTTTATATGAGATAGTACAACCATTTTATGGTGATATGTGAAACAAACTATGACAATAATATCATTAAATAATGCAAAAAAATTAGTATTACATGAACCAAGTCAAATATTTCGGTTGAGGTATATAATTGTTGATATACAAAAGACTTGTGATTTTTCTTTTAAAAAACGTTGTTGCAATGATTTTATGCAAAAATAACACTATATGTATTGAAAATTTCAAGAAGAGTATAATAACGAATAGATATATCAAATATTTTTATAAAATCATACAAGCGAAAGTGAAACTTTAGAACAATTAGTATAAAAGATTGATTTATATTCTCTAATTGCCTGTATGTGAGAGAAACAAATAAATATATTAATTCCACACTTTATTGCCATCATATACAATGGTTTTGTCTGATTGGATTTTCTTGATGAAGTTTTGAGTACGACAATATCCGGATAAAAAAAATATTATGCTATTTTTCTTTCATTATAAAAGAGAATTTGGTTAACAAAAAGATATATTGATTTGAAACTCATAGTTGCACACCCCATATGGACCTTATATCGCAAGACGACCCATATTGAAAATATGACATACAGTAGTCAGTACTTCAATAATTGACCTAATCCAACACTAACACACACACAAAAAAAATTAATAATAATAATAATAATCAAGAATGAGCTAAGTACACAAATAGATCCTTATGATTAGTAGACAACATTCTATAGAAAATAAAAGCAGTCAACTCCTAATTCCTTTTCTTTTTAAATTCACTTTTGATAAATATAACAGAAATTATATTAAAGAAAACAAGAAATTAAATTGTATGGCAACTATTGTTGCACCACAGTGGTTAGCTCGATTCCCCTGTGTTGAAGACAAGTTAATTAGTCAAATCATTCCACGTTGTAAAAACACCGCCACCGGCATTTGAATCCGGCGCCGACCAACCTCCATAACCTCCGGAAGCCATGTCATAATCAACCTCCTCCCCTGTTCCTACAACATTGTTATTACTCGAACAATTCAATCCCAACATTCCAAGCTCATTCTCATTACTATTACTATTATTATTATTCCCCAAATACCCTCCACCACCATTACTATTCTCCATCATGTTCATCAAACCCGGTTGATTCTGAATGTAATTACCATTATAATTATAAAATCCCCTTTGGTGCTGTTGGTTTAACTGAAGCTGAGTTTGTATATAACTCTGATGAAACTCGTGGTTATAATGAGAATGAGATAAATCTTGGTTCTGTAGTGTTAAAAATGGCTGTGAGTGTTGAAATTGCGTGTGGTGCATTAAAGGGTAACCTTGTAATTGCATCCTAGTTGAGGTTGAAGAGGAAGCAAGTGCTAAAATATCTTGATCCCTTTTTCTAGAAGATTCTAAAGCTTGAGCTTCTTTTAACCGTTTTGCAGCACCTCCTCCTATTGGAAGAGTGTTACTTTCAAGAATTGATTTCACGTCATAACGAGTCATATCAAAATTTGTCACTGCGTTTAAACCTCTGAACTTTATTGCAGCTATGTCATAAGCTTCTGCAGCCTCTTCCTCAGTCCCTATATTAATAAGTATCAGTTATTAATTAAGTAGTTGACGGTGCAGTTATACAATAGAAAATAGTGTTTAGCTTACCAAAAGTTCCTAAATAGAGATCTTTGTTTCCTGCAACTCTGCCAATTCTTGCTTGCCATCTCCCATGTTGGTGATGCCTTAAATAATTAGTAAAACAAAAATTTGTTATTTAGTCGAGGGAGAAGAATTCAAGCTTAATTAGTAGCTAATCCTATTTTTGGTACCTTGTGACTCCACGATACATTGAAGCACCCCTTGAAAATCCACTGCTCTTTCTGCAATTTATAATCAAGATATGAAATTGAACATTTTCTTTTATCTAAATGAATTAATTACCTTCTTATGGCGGCAACAAATTCTTGTCTTGTCATGTGCTTCATATCTTCAATTTCCTTCTCATAGTTACTGATCTGAAACACAATTAATCAACATAAGGTGATTTTGAATCTGAATCTAGTTAGCATTATTGGCCTAATTAAGTAATTAATTAGCAACATCAAGTACTAATTACGGGAAAATTTGTAGTGGTAGATGTCCCCCAATATTTTAGTGCTGCTAAATCGTAGGCCCTTGCTGCTTTCTCTTCTTTGTCATACCCACCTATAGCATATTCATAAAGTAAAACTAAATCATTTATATGATTAATATTCTGGAAAAAATTAAAAAAAATTTAAGAGGGAGTAGAAAATAATTCGAAATAAACAAAGATCACACTTACCTAAATAGACTGATCGATGATGGAAATTATAAGAAGCCAAAGACGAGGAAAAAATAAGAATGTGTGTTAGCCATTTAATATTTCAAAATATATATTTGATTTTTAATTCTAAAGAAAATATAAATATATATATAGTTGTTATTTGAAGTTTATTCATTATTATTACCTTGCCGACCTTTTCTTGATTGTCCTTCCCTTCTACAAGTATTATCCCAAAGATGAGCTTCATACCTTCCAGTCCATCTATGTCTATAGATAAATTTTTTGATTTTGTAAGATAAAAATAAAAAAAAAAAGGAAAAACACATTGTTATTTCATCACTTAATTATAATTAACACATAAATATATGAGTATATAGAAGCCATGCAATAATTAATTAATATAACTATATTAATCAAACCTTGTTACACCACGATATATTGAAGTTCTTTGTCCAAAGGTATCCAAAGCTCTTCTAGGTGCAACTGCTTCAACGGTGTTATTAGTATTATTATCACGACCACCACTACCACTGGTTTCACATGTTGAATCCTTACCACTTCCCATTGACAATGTCAATGACTGAAGATTATTGTTACCATTTTCTTGATATTCATAATTGCTTGAACAAGTTGCTATCATTGAGTTTTGTACCGGCATGAATAGGTAATTCTCTGAATTATCATTTGAGTTATTCATTTCATTATAGGCTGCAAGATCTGACTCATCATTTTCTGTCTTGCTCACACCAAGAAAATCTGCAACCTTTGGAACTTCGTTGCAGCTATCACTGTTAATCAGATTCCAATCTGTTCAATCAATAAAATAATCAACAAACATCTTTTATATATATATACTCTATCTGTCTTAAAATATAAACAGAAATAGTTGATGTATCAAATTAAATTAAATTAAATTTTCTACATAAAACATAAACTTTGATTAATTTTTATTTATACTTTGATATGAAGTAGTATATATATATATATATATATATATATATATGTATGTGTGTGTGTTCGTGCGTGCATCAGCTTAAAAGCATGTAGTTCTATTTAGATAATGAAATGATAGTTGTTAGTATGTTATGTATTTAGAATTACCATGATTTTGGAAAGGGTTTTCCATGGTGTCATTGACTAATGTTCCAAGTGAAAAGTGATGAGATTCATGAGTTGTTTGAAGATGAGGTGGTATTGAAGAATGATGAGTTGGAGAAAGTGGAAAGGAAAGCCAGTTGTTTGAGTTCATTGAGCCAAAGTATATGAAGTAAAAATGTGACTATTCTTTTTGAGGAAGAGGAGGTACGTTTTGGAAATAAAAGAAGATTTAAAAGGGTGAAAAAAAGTGATATCGGCTAGGGTTTAAACCTTAGTAGCTAAAAGATAAAGGGGTGGGGAAGAAGAGAGGTTGAAAGAGGTACACAATATTTGAAGTGCACCCTTGCTTGTACTTTAGCCCTTTGTTTATGTTGCTATGTTATGCATTAAATAATTAAATGAAATAAAAAATGAGCTGTATTTGTCTCACCCCTATTGTGAAGGTTTGTTGTATGTAATTAGTATAGACTATGACCCCTTTACCACGTTTCCAACAAAAAAGAAACAAAGATATACTCTGCCTACAATGATAATTAATTTAATATACGATGAAGACACGAGTGTTATACTGAAACTAGCTAAGAATTCAACTCTTTTAGAAAGACTTTGTTGTACAGAGACAAATCCACCATTCTAAATGGAAAAATCCAACAACCCTAGTAGGAGTTTCTCTCTCTACCCACTTGGGTTAGGTTATTGGAACTCTCCACCTCGTTCTCTTAAATTAAAGACTACCCAAAACCCAGCATTCCCACACTCTACAAATCATCTCCACAATTCTCTAAATCCACAACTATCATATGCTAATCTCAATACAAAAAATAACAATAAATTATCAATTTCAATCATGATAATATCCTTAGTGCATATTTGGTATCACAATAAATTTGATTTTTTTAGTTAAATATCGATATCCATAAATATTTAGTGATAGGTCAAATATTTGATTTCCACCTTCAGTATAATTATAATAATTATTAACAATACTAATATTAGCTGTTTAAATTTTTCTTATTATAGTTTAGCCATTCTCACAAGTACTAATTTGATGAAAATAAATAAACTATTTATATGTTGAACTAAATATCTAATCGCCTCATTTTAAGAAAAAATTATTTCCCCTTGCACGAGTATAAATACTAAATACTAGTTAGTATACATTAATTTGCTTTAGGGAACTCAATTTGTGGATCCCCGAGTCATGCATGTGTAAAAGATGCGTATGTACGGACATGCAATATGATATGAGAAATATCACATATCAAATATTAAAAGTACTAAAAGAAAGGGTAAGAAGCACTCTTGTTCAAAATATAACACCATGCTGTGTTCCACATTACTCCAAACACTAATATTAATTAATTAACGTGATTCAATTGAATGGTAGGATTAATTAAGAAATACTAATATAATTCGAAGGATTTCGTTTGTTCCCCCAAGTAGAAATCTGTTGACCAAAATACTCGGTTTCTGTTCCAGTCAAAAAGGCCACTAGGCGAATTTGAAATAATTAAGCTATAATTAAATTAAAATTAATAATTATAAATAATGACTCGTCAGGTTCATATGTCTCATACCAACCCACGTTAGGACTTGGAACTAAAACTTCTTATTAATTATGCTTTGTTTTGTTTGAGGTTCAATCTATGAAGCTCAAATCTAGGATCAATGTACAAATTTAAAGATCTTGATAATTAACCATCATGTATCTATCTACGATCAGTGATGCCTAATTAAATTTGCAAACTCTAAGATTTGTGATCAAATGCATGTATATGTCCCAATTAAATGATTATAGCAACATGGCACGAAACTCGTATTTTATGGAATTAATGTCTAAGCTTGGTTTATTAAGCTATACTAGTATTGTTCAATAATTTAAGGAATGTTGCCTCAAAAACAAAAAACAAAATTTTAAGGAATGTTCAACTACTATAGTAGATGTCTAGTGGGACAAGGCTTCAACCTAGGCTTGGATCCCGTAACATACCGCAATTACAGCACAAATACACTAAGTGAAAATATACAAGGTAACATAGTAAGTACTGTTGTCTTAAATATATCAATTTAAATTAATATATATCAATTTTTATTAATTAATTTTTTTTTATATTTAAAATCGAGTAGAATATATGTAACAAAGACTAGTGATAAAAATAACTTCTATTTTTCTCTTCATTTGCAATGTTAAATAATGTGCGACTATTAATTTCATCATATATTATTTCAATCAATTTCAACTATTTCCACATTGATTAGGAATGATATATATGATATTTTTATTGTTTACACCAACAATCAGAGTCGATCCGAGAGTAAAGTCGATAAAACAACTTCTATGAAAAATAAAATTTTTACTTTACTAAAACGCTTAAAAAAAATTTAGCCTTAGATTTTAATATTTTTTAAAATTAAAACATATAAATCTTTTTTTAAATTTAATATTTTTTCAATAATATTAAATCAATTGAAAAATAAATATTACATGACATCAATTATATTAATTTAGCGATGTAATGTTAAAATTTAAAAAATACATTTTATGCCTCATATTAAAATTTGTTTTAGGCCTCCAAATGTGTTGTGTCGTTCCTATAATCAATAATCATAAATAAAATGAATTGTTATACTCCACCATAAAAAAAATATATATATATTTCACTTGAAATAAATAATTCCAAAAATTTTAAACTAAACCACTTCAATATTTTTTACTTGAAGCTAAACTACTCATGAAATATCCACTTGAAGTTAAATCATTCTAAGAATTTTCACTTGAAGTTAAACTACCCCAAAAAAATTTCATTTGAAGCTAAACCATTCGTAGAATTTGCATTTCAAGCTAAACTAATCAAAGAATTTTCACCTAAAACTAAACTACTCCAAGAATTTTCAATTGAAATTAAACCACTCTAAAGATTTTTATTCATGACGAAAACCAAACTGAAACTTTATACTGCAAATTTCTATTGTCTTTGTGAGAGAATTCTTCTACAATCGATGTAATCACACACCACTCCTTGCATCAATGTCAATCAATGCCCATGTCATTTTGAACACTTGTGTAATCACAATTGTATCAACATTGTTGATTAGGTTTTTTCACAAACTAAAGTTGGTTATTTCATCAAATTTTTATGTGCAAAACTTCACATTTTTAATGCTGATGTATACATGTAATTGTGCACCAAATATGTTTTCAAAATAGAGACATAAGTCACAAAGTACCACTTAAGTACCAAGCTTTCTTAGCTAGAACCTTTCCAAATAACAATTTCATAGAATTACCCCTCTTTTCTAACGTAGAATATCAGATAATGTTGCAACCACATATCATACTATAAATTTTATTTCCATGAACAGAATCAAAAAAATGATGATGATACCATATGTTGGGAAAAATAGATATAAAGAAAATTAAAGGAACATAATCAAACACACAAACACAAACGCAACGGGAAAATTTTAAAATCATAAACCAAACCATCGTTATTTTCTTATAACAACCAAATAAACGAGTAAATCATTTATACAACTTTATCTTTTACTGATTAGGCTACATGTAGAGAAGTCATTGAATCATTGATTCTACCTACAATAAAATTGAGTCTGCCAGATATTTATAATTAAATCATTGCCCGTTTTGGAGCTAATTAACTTGGCCAAAATAGTATTAGTATTACATTTCTCTTTAATGACATATCACTTTGAGAAACTAATTTGCCCTTAAATATATGCATCTTTCAAGTTATTCAATGAACTTATTATTATATTTTTTCTTTTTCGAAATATACTCTTTATTAGTCCTACTAATTATTTTAGAAAATAAAAAATTAAATTGAACACATTCATATATAAAAGATATTTTAGTAACATTGATACGTTAAATTGACACATTAAATTCACTACATATTTTTTCTTAGACTAACAAGTATCCAAAGACCACTTGTTAATGAATTAAAAAAAGAAATAAAAGACAAATATTGTATGAAAAAATCAAAAATTAACATTTCAGTGAATTGTAGCAAAAATTTTAAGATTAAATTTTTACTATTAGAATCTTAACAAGTGTCCCAAAAATATTTATTAAAATTTACCTTTTTTAAGATTAATATGTGTATATTTAATTAATTCAAATTTATGATCAACGTACTTGAAATTTCATTAACTTATTTATATTTATAAAAATATTGATTTGTCAATATAAAAAAAAATTAAAAAAAAAGTGAATGGAACTGTCCGTGTAAATAAACAATTTGAAATATCTGACAGTGTTGTTGACGCACGTTTCCCGCCAAATTATTTGACATAAACAAAACTCTAATTTGACTAAAGTGCACCACATTAAGGGAGCAAAACTCCACTTATCTCGCTTCATTCGATTCCACCTTTTAACTTATACAAGAACAATAAATCCTACACAGTGGAAAGAAAGCTAAATATCCCCATTAACCTAAATCCACAGAACCAATTCTTGATTATAGACTCTCGTTTGTCCATATATACCTGAGAATTAATGGAGGGAGGTGCAAAATACAGAAATGAAAATGAAAATGAAAATGAAAATTAAAAGGAAAAAAAAAATCTTGTTATAAATACTCTAAAGACATTTGTTAACAAATGAAAAAAAAAAAGAAACTTGCATTTACAAAATCAAAAGTTTAACTTTCAAAAAATTAAAAGTTTTATTGAATTTTAATTTTTTTATTTTCAACAATTCATTGAATTGGTCCCCTTATTTTATAAGTCACAGTTTAAATTTTTATTTAGATTTTTGAACTAAACAATGATGATTTGATATAGTTTTAATCATATGACATAGGATTTCATAATATATCTACCTATATATATTAATTATTGATATGATATTAATTAAATTACAAAAAAAAAAATTGAAGTTGATAGTTAAATTTGAAAAAGATTTTATTGTGATTTAATGGATATTAATAATTATAAATCATTATATCATATGTCACATTATTTTAAAGTATCTCATATCGTCATTTTTTTTGTTAAATTTTAAAATAGAATGACCGATTTTATAAATTGATAAAAATAAAGATTAAAATTGCAATTTAATTAAAATTAAATATACATTTTTAATACACTTTTAATAAAATATTTTTATATTTAGATTCTTAACATTTAAAACAAGTAAATGCAAGAAGAATCTATTTCTTTTTGTATATATGAGGACTACTATGATTCGTTCCTTAATTTTACTCTTTTAGTGAAGTTAAATGTTTTAGCCAATAGTAAGAAGAAAATTGTATGACATTATCATCAATATTGGTATTGGTGGTCTACAATAACAAATATATGGATAATTTTTATTTATTTATTACATATCCGTCCTATTTTAAATTTATCAACATTTTTTTAAATTATTTTTATAATTTTAAATTGATGGCATTAAATTTAAACTACGTTCAAACTTATTTATAGATGATATGTCATTAAATTATTGATGATTTGATTTGATGAAGACTACAATTGAAAATTAACATGTCATGATACTATAAAATTAAATCACTGATAGATTAATAACATATCATCTATGAGTAAGTTTTATCATATTTTAAATTTAACACCACTAAATTTTGAAGTTTTATATATTTGTTCTATTTTAAATTGATTAATATTTATTAATTAAACTATATAAAAGAATTAGTCAAATTTCTACTCTCCTTCTGTTATCTCTCTACTGCACTGTCTATCACCTCCATTCCGCATTGTTAATCTTCATTGTTAGTTCATTAAGAACCTTAGACAAACTTGAAGAGGACGGCGCAAAAATAGCGATGCATGGTCAATAGTACCAAGATGACATCGACACTAACACGAGCGAATTGAGAGTGAGACAGAGAAAAAAAACTTTTCACGGTGATGGAGGGTTTCGCGAAAGGAAGGGAAAAAGTTAAAAACTTTTTAGTTTACTTTGATTTTAATTTTAATTAAAATAAAAAAATTGAAATTTTTTTAATCAAATTTAAGAGGATTAAAATAAAAAAGATAAATATATTGGTATAAAAAATTTAGTCAACTTAATATATTATATATAGGTACTGATGTAAGGAAAAAAATACATTTATTATTTAAAAAAATTAAAATTACATATGCATTTCTATTTTTTTAAAGTATCATAGAAATTGTCTAATTTGATAATATCTAACCATGTTAATTTTTAATTTCAAGTCTCCGGAATGAAAAGGTAATTCCGGTCAAACCCATTGAAGTCATAAGATTCGTAAGGATTGTGATCGACATGTGTCAGTTGCTACTTTTTGTTTCAGGTTCTCTTTTTGGCCTTTGTTTTCAAATAACATAGAAGGGTCAATTATCTGGTATGCATGCTCGCGCTAAAAAACACGAATGCGATAAAGAACATTGACCACACAGTAGAATGTTATTACTGCTTAAAATAACTGTAATACCCTTGTGTTGTTCCAAGTTCACGAGTACTCGTGTTGAGAGGAAGGGGGGATGGTTTAGTAATTGTGTTGAGGGATAATAAAAATAAGGTCACGAGGATCCAAAGAAAAGTTTCAGAATTCTAACAAGAGGTGGGAAAGAAACGTCGGGAAAGTGTTCGTGTCACGTGGAAATTAGGCGCTCCAAAAACGAAAGTTGGTGCACATAGTCGTGTATAGTAAGATATTTAATAATTTATAAATATTGATATTATATAATTAATATTTTTAAAATCTTTTTATATAGTAAAGTTTTTTATTTAAATATATAAATTTTTGCTCACACAAAATTACTTATATTTAAGTTTAGAGAGAGTAGTAGATTCTTCCACTCAACTTTCAACCTGAATTATTTTAATAATATATAGTTTAGCTTTAGCGCTAAGTTTGTATTGTTACACCAATGGGTTTGGGTCTTATTCCAAAAAAGAAACCATTGAAGTTAGGCAAGTAGAAATACTAAACTCCCACAATGTGGTAAGTTGGGTTTGAATTTCTACTGAAAAAGATTAAAAAAGAGTTTGTATTGTTCTTCGAGCAAAGTGCAGCTTGAGTTTATAAGGTTATGTCGGTGGTATGCAATATTGTAATGAAATAAAATAGAATGATATGATATTTCATTGTTTAAATACTAATAAAAGGAATGAAATTCAATAGAATCTATCCACTAGATTACATTGCTTACCTTAAATTTTTTTCTCCTCTAATTTGGAAGGTATGGGATGGAATGTTGAAAAAACCTTAATAACCTTGTGCTCAACAATCCATGTCAATTACATGATGAATAGCCAAAGGCGGAAGCGTACCTGTGGGAATTGCCATTAATGAAATCCTGATGATGATAGAGCCAATGGGTTGGGTGATCTTCCTCAGCAAAACACCCTTAAGACCTTGCTCTCTTGATGGGGATAGAGAGAACCAGAGAGTTTTCTCCTTTAGGGTTTTGAAACTGAATAGTCTTGTTGTGTTTGCCTTGGGGACCATTACCCCTATATATAACTATTATTAGTTATATCCCAAATTGCAGTATTTCCAATTCAGCCCCTCATTAAATTAGAAACTGCCTGGTATCTACACTATTAATTTTCATAACCATTATGCTCTTTAGCCATAAACTATTATATATTATTTGACCCCTAGTTTATTGGCTAATTATATAATGACCCTAACACACTTTATTAATTAATTACATATGTGACCCATAAATCTTACAATCTCCCACTGGTCACACATGTATCCTTAGGAGTGTGTTAGACTTTATGACGTCAAAAAATGTCATTATAATTACCTTGAGTATAATCCAAATTGTCCCGTCCATTAATCATATCAGCACATGGAACCAAAGAGGCTTTCGTCATAATAAGCATAACTAAACCCATCAATGATCACCCGTACTGACACAACTAAATGACATAGACCCATTATGAAAAGTGTAGCATGAAAATTACATGAAGTTGGTCAATGCATGTCAATTTTCAACTGGTCCTACTTTATCGAATGAGATCATACCATAACTTAAATGTACAAAGTAACCAAAAACTGAATACTTTAAACTTTATTTCTGATCAGAAAGTCCAAATACAATGTATTTGTACTTTACAATTAAACATAGAACATGAATTACATAATGGACGAAACTCCCACTAAAATCAAGATTCCTCAAACTGTAGCACACCCATGTGAGCAGTATGCTCATGAAAGACCTTGGGTGGTAGACCTTTAGTGAGTGGATCCGCAATCATGGAGTTTGTCCTTAAGTGTTCTATGGATATCTGTCCACTTTGTACCTTCTCTTTAACAACTAGGAACTTAATGTCAATGTGCTTTGACTTGGTTGAGCTCCTATTATTGTTAGAATACAGGACTGCTGATCTATTGTCACAATACAACTTGAGTGGTCTTTCAATCCCTTCAACTATTTGCAGCCCCGTGACAAAATTTCTCAGCCAAATGCCCTGGTCAGATGCCTCATGGATTGCTACGAACTCTGCTGCCATAGTTGATGAGGCAGTAAGACCTTGCTTGGCACTACGCCAAGAAACTGCTCCACCAGCTAACAGAAAGACATAGCCTGAAGTTGATCTTAAGCTGTCTTGGCATCCCGCAAAATCCGAGTCAGAGTACCCAGTGATCTCTAACTGGTCTGACCTCCTATATGTGAGCATGTAGTTTCTTGTTCTCTTCAAATATCTCATGACCCTCTTGGCTGCTTTCCAATGGTCAAGACCTGGATTGCTTAAATATCTGCCTAAAATCCCTACTATGAACGCTATGTCTGGACGCGTACATACTTGGGCATACATAAGACTCCCTACAGCTGAAGCATAAGGGATCTTTTGCATTTCTTGAATTTCCAAACTTCCCTTAGGGCACTGTTTGAGACTAAACTTGTCTCCCTTAGCAACTGGGGTGTCCCCTGGTTTGCAATCCTGTAACCCAAACCTTTTGAGAACCTTATCGATATAGCTCTTTTGTGACAATCCAAGAATACCTCGAGATCTGTCTCGGTGTATCTGAATTCCTAATACAAAAGAGGCGTCACCAAGATCTTTCATCTCAAAATGCTTTGATAGAAATTTCTTAGTTTCGTGCAACATGCCTATATCGTTAGTGGCAAGCAGTATGTCATCAACATACAAGACCAGGAAAATATGTCTGCTCCCACTGAACTTATGATACACACAATCATCAACTGTATTCATCTCAAAACCAAATGAGAGAATTACTTGATGAAATTTATGGTACCATTGACGAGAAGCTTGTTTTAGCCCATAAATGGATTTTCTTAGTTTGCACACCATATTCTTTGGGTCTCCCAACACAAAGTTTTCTGGCTGCACCATATAGATCGTCTCATCAATGTCGCCATTGAGAAAAGCTGTTTTTACATCCATTTGATGAAGCTCCAAATTAAAGTGAGCAACAAGAGCCATGATTATTCTTAAAGAGTCCTTCGATGAAACCGGAGAGAAAGTCTCTTTATAATCAATCCCTTCCTTTTGAGTATAACCCTTAGCTACAAGACGTGCCTTATATCTCTCCACATTACCATTGGAATCCCGCTTGGTTTTAAAAATCCATTTGCAACCAATGGGTTTCTTTCCTTCAGGTAATGGGATAAGTTCCCAAACTGAATTGTCTTGCATAGACTTGTACTCCTCATTCATTGCTTCGATCCACTTATCTGAACGAGAATCTTGCATGGCTTGATGAAAGTTGACTGGGTCGTCTTCCGTCATGCCAACATTTTCCTCTACCTCATTGATAAATACTACATAATCATCCGAAATAGCATTTTTCCTTTCTCTAGTGGATCTCCGCAATGGAGCTGGCTCTTGAGGCACTTGTTCTTGAGGATCTTGAATTTGATCTGGATTTTGTTCTTCCTGAACAACCAGATCATCTTGAGTTTGTTCAATAATGGGAAAGTCAATTGGTGGAAGAATCAGTTCTGGAATTGTTACCGATTCTTCCTCAAAGACAAAATCTTTAACCTTAATCTTCCCCCCAAACTCAATATCCTCAAAGAACGTTGCCGTTCCCGTCTCAAAAATTGTTCTCAAATTAGGATCATAAAATTTATAGCCCCTTGATTTTTCTGAGTACCCTATAAAATAGCTGCTAATTGTTCGGGGTTCAAATTTCTTTTCATTCGGCCTATAAGGCCTTGCCTCAGCTGGACATCCCCAAACATGAAGGTGCTTCAGACTAGGCTTACGCCCAATCCAAAGCTCATAAGGTGTTTTAGCCGCTGCCTTAGTTGGTACTCTATTAAGAATGTATGCTGCTGTTTTTAATGCCTCTCCCCAGAGTGACTCTGGCAAGGTGGAATGACAAATCATACTCCTTACCATATCCTTAAGAGTCCTGTTTCGTCTTTCAGCTACACCATTCATGCTGGGTGACCCCGGCATAGTGTATTGTGGGACGATTCCACATTCCTCTAGGTATTTGGCAAATGGTCCCGGACGTTGTTCACCTGAACCGTCATATCTGCCGTAGTATTCACCACCACGATCAGATTTGACCTTTTTAATTCTTTTATTAAGTTGATTCTCAACTTCTGCCTTAAAGGATTTGAACACGTCTATTGATTGGGACTTTTCGTGAATTAGGTAAAGGTAGGCATATCTAGAATAATCGTCTATGAATGATATAAAATATTGTTGACCATTCCAAGAAGGAGTTGGAAATGGCCCACAGATGTCCGTATGTATCAATTCTAAGACGTCTGTAGCTCTATATGCGCCTAATTTCTTATCTTTAGTCTGTTTTCCTTTAATGCATGCTACACAAACGTTAAAGTCTGTGAAGTCAATGGAATCTAAAATTCCATCTGACACAAGTCGTTCAACTCTATTTTTAGAGATGTGACCTAGACGCTTGTGCCAAAGCACCCCTGAATTGAAATTGTCAATTTTCCGCTTAGTACCACGTGATTCCACATTCAAGGTTTCATTATAGTTAGCCACAGTTTCCAACAAATAAAGATTATCATAACCAGAAAGTAAACCGGTTCCAACAACATTCGAATTTAAAGACAAAGTAAATTCTTTATTCCCGAATGAACAATAATATCCTGATTTGTCCAAATAAGAAATAGAGATCAAATTCCGTCTAAATGACGGTACAACAAAAGTGTCTTTTAAATCCAAATAATGACCGGAACTTAATAATAATCTAAATTTTCCTATGGCTTCAACTTCTACCTTCTTCCCATCTCCTACATAGATCCATCTTTCAGTATCACTAGGCTTTCGGAAGTTCAGGCAACCCTGCATTGAAACACTGATGTTAGTAGTTGCACCAGAGTCTAACCACCAAGTGTTTCTAGGTACTGAAGCTAAATTAACCTCAGAACAGACCAAAGACAGAATCATACCTTTCTTAACACGCCAAGCGTGATATTTGGCACAATCCTTCTTCACGTGTCCAGAACTCCTGCAGAAGAAGCAGTTGTTATCCTTAGTCTGCTTCTTTTGTTCTGGACCCTTAGCAGCAGCTTTGTTCTTGGGCTCCTCAATTCTTTTCCTTTTGCCCTTGTCTTTAGAGATGCTAGTAAAGTGAGCACTTTCAGTCCTATCTTGCTTCAGCCTGTCCTCTTCTTGCACACATAATGAAATGAGCTCATTAAGAGTCCATTTCTCCTTTTGACAATTATAAGTCACCTTAAACTGACTGAATTGCGAAGGAAGAGACAACAATACTAAATGAATGAGTAAGTCATCTGACAACTCAAGCTTTAGACCTTTAAGCTTAGAAGCAATGTTGGACATCATCATAATGTGCTCTCTTATATTTCCCTTGCCTTGATACTTCATGGAAATTAAATTCTGAAGCAAAGAACTTGTTTCAGCCTTATCACTTTTTACAAAGCGTTTTTCCATCTCAACAAGGAAATTTTTAGCTGTAACTATCTCATCCGAGACAGCACCTCTAAAGACCTCAGAAATGCCACGCTTTATGATCATAAGACTTATGCGATTTGAGCGATCCCATTTCTCATACTCTAATTTTTTCTTCAAAAGAACTAGAGTCCTTAGGAGTAGGGGGGTCGTTCAATTCTTAATGCAATGTCTAGATCCATGCAGCCAAGAACAATCAGAACGTTCTCTTTCCATTCCTTAAAATTTGTCCCATCAAGGACAGGAATAGAACTCAAATTTGCAGATATGGAAGCAACCGATGTTGTAAATTAAATAAAGAACGAAACTTAGAAACTCACATTATAGGAAAATAAATCAATAAATAAATAAATACATATGTTCAAATCATGGAATTTAACCCATCTCAAGATACCCAGTGCACCATTGATGTCAAGTCTTTGGACAGTAACACCAACTGCTAGTGGTACTCTTGTTGCAACGATCAAATATTGACAATAAGACATGTCAAACAATAAACCTTCCTTTGGGCCGATTTACTGCTCACATGTATACCAAATGATTGTCACACATTTATCATCGCATGTGTACCATGTAATTCTGCTAAATATTAACTTTCCTTTGGGCCGGTCAATACCCGCATGAATAAACATATACACAGCCATTTGACACTCTTCACGAGCAATTTAGACAAGAGAGGTCACTTTGGCGACGTCAAGTTTCAATTAACTCATTCAAAAGTGTCAAACTTGACCTTGAACATATATTTATTATATCCAAATAAAATATATCAAAATTCCCAAATTCCCAAATTACAAACCCTAATTTTTCAAACACGTTAAAAATATGGATTCCATAATATATATATCAAAATTCCCAAATTCCCAAATTACAAACCCTAATTTTTCAAACACGTTAAAAATATGGATTCCATAATATATATATCAAAATTCCCAAATTCCCAAATTACAAACCCTAATTTTTCAAACACGTTAAAAATATGGATTCCATAATATATATATCAAAATTCCCAAATTCCCAAATTACAAACCCTAATTTTTCAAACACGTTAAAAATATGGATTCCATAATATATATATCAAAATTCCCAAATTCCCAAATTACAAACCCTAATTTTTCAAACACGTTAAAAATATGGATTCCATAATATATATATCAAAATTCCCAAATTCCCAAATTACAAACCCTAATTTTTCAAACACGTTAAAAATATGGATTCCATAATATATATATCAAAATTCCCAAATTCCCAAATTACAAACCCTAATTTTTCAAACACGTTAAAAATATGGATTCCATAATATATATATCAAAATTCCCAAATTCCCAAATTACAAACCCTAATTTTTCAAACACGTTAAAAATATGGATTCCATAATATATATATCAAAATTCCCAAATTCCCAAATTACAAACCCTAATTTTTCAAACACGTTAAAAATATGGATTCCATAATATATATATCAAAATTCCCAAATTCCCAAATTACAAACCCTAATTTTTCAATCATGTCAAAATTCCCAAATTGAATCCTAAACATAGACAATAACCGAATTTCATCATGAATTAAACATGGTGGGCTCTGATACCAATTGTTGGAAAAACCTTAATAACGTTGTGCTCAACAATCCATGTCAATTACATGATGAATAGCCAAATGCGGAAGCGTACCTGTGGGAATTGCCATTAATGAAATCCTGAGATGATGATGATAGAGCCAATGGGTTGAGTGATCTTCCTCAGCAAAACACCCTGAAGACCTTGCTCTCTTGATGGGGATAGAGAGAACCAGAGAATTTTCTCCTTTAGGGTTTTGAAACTGAATAGTCTTGTTGTGTTTGCCTTGAGGACCATTACCCCTATATATAACTATTATTAGTTATATCCCAAATTGCAGTATTTCCAATTCAGCCCCTCATTAAATTAGAAACTGCCTGGTATCTACACTATTAATTTTCATAACCATTATGCTCTTTAGCCATAAACTATTATATTTTATTTGACCCCTAGTTTATTGGCTAATTATATAATGACCCTAACACACTTTACTAATTAATTACATATGTGACCCATAAATCTTACATGGAATCCTTAGTTATTTCAGTTTTATAATTAATGCTAAAATTACAATTTCATCTTTTTTTATCGTAAGATATAACATTTTTTTCTCTTTGGAGTTTCTCGTGTATTCTTCACGCAACCAAACATTTTCTTACGTTCCTTTTTGTGTGCTCTTTACACAACCTGACAACCATCTCACGTGCCATTTAATACTAATTCTTATATTTTCTATTTGATATAGTTCAAACATGAGCTTTATTCGATATTTGTTAACATAAAATTATGAAGAACCTTGACCATTAATTTAGGGGAACACGGCTTCTCAGATAGTATTTTGTTAATGCTTTTGTTTTTAAAATTATCATCTTATTGTGCATCGTGGGTTTACGGTTTATGTTATAATATTTCTTGGTTATATTTATTTTTTGACAAATATTTTATTAATTTGTTACTTTAGTCGATGGTTGAGACATTGGTGTATTCCAAATCAAACCAAAACATGTAGCAAAAATTTGTTTTCTGGTTAAATATGTCACAGGAAAGAAAAGGGAACAGATATGATCTAATAATAATTTTGAAGTAAGGGTAAAAAACGAATAAAAAAATTATAACTCATTTCATCCGTCTATTTTCTAAATAATAGAATCAAAGTTTTGTTCCTTTGAGTTATAAAATACTCAAACATTGAAATTCGTTCAATTCCACTTTTCATTTTATTCTATTTTATTTTGCTGTTGTTGGGTGGGTTCACTCCTCAAGTGGAACCCACTAGTTTTATTAGTATTAGTATTATTATTAGTATTATTATTATTGAAATAAAAGAAAGAAAAAAAAAGGTATTATTGGGCTAGACCCACGTAAAGGAAATAAAAGGGATTTAGAAATCCTAAGAATTAGAAGAATGAAAGAGAACAGCTGTCAGAGAAGAAAAATAAGGATTTGGTTCCGGTGGTGGTAACAGGTGTGTAGCAAACTTGCTCCATTTGATCTACAAATTTAGGGCCTGTTTGAAACACTTTTACATTTTAGTTTTTAAAAATTGTTGTATAAATTTGATTTTAAAAATTGTTTTAAAGAATAGAATTAAAGAAAAAAACTTGTTTGAGATACTTGTTTTTAAAAACAGTTTTAGAGATGAGAAAAAGAAAAAACCTATTTGATAATCTAATTTTTAAAAATAGATTTTAAATAGAGAATTAAAAAAACTATTTGGTAATATAATTTTCAAAATCTGTTTTTCTTATATTAAATAATAAAACTAAAAAGATAGAAAAATTCAACTAATAACATTTAAATACAAGTAATATATTTTAGTATAATTAATAAATATATTTTTATTAAAATAGTTTAATGAACACTTGTCCATTATTGTTCACTTCCTTAATTTTTTATAAAATAAGATTAATTTCAAGTGAATAGAGTTTCAAATTTAATTGTAATATAAAAATATATTATTTGATCACTATTTTTAAAACTCAATTGAAGAAAAAAGTATATAAAAATTTAGCATATATATTATCCACCAAGAACATAAAAATTAAGCCGAAACAACACAAGTATTTAAGAAATATCCACCAACATTGTATATAATGAAATCTAAAAGATAGTAATTTGTCCAACTAATTGTGATGGTGTACCCACATCCTATCTCTAATACGATTCCTACTCATTGTCATTTCAACCGCACCTTCATCAGATAATCTAGTTAAGTTATCGTTGGAGCTTGTTCCTTCTATGCCTGAACTTTCATTCACCCTCTCAAGTTCCATAGGATCCATTGCTTCCCATATGTTGAATAATTCATCTGGTAAATTCCACTTACGTATGTAGTTATGAATAGTACAACAAGCTATTACTATAAGTCTTTGTCTGGAAGGTTTATAAGGAGGCATCAACTTCAAAATAGGAAATCTATTTTTCAACACCCCAAAACAACGTTCAATTGTCATCCGTAGAGATGAGTGTCTGTAGTTAAATAACTCTTCGGGACTCCTAGGTTGTCTACCTTGGCCTCTATATTCTTGGGCATGATATCTTTCACCCCTATAAGGAGGAAGCAAACCTCTAGTACATGGATACCCAGAATCAACGAGATAAAATGAACCTTCGTAAAAAAAATATGTTAGCTCTACTAGTTAAATTCATTAACTCATCGACATATTGTAATTTTATTATAATATTACGATTTACCTCTAGGTGGCCAAGGAAATCCTGCATTTGGATTTGAAATTGCATCCAAAAAAACTTTTGAATCATGTGCACTTCCTTCCCACCCAGAATATACATATGTAAACATCATGTTGAAATCACAAGCACACATGACATTTTGCGTGATTGTTGTCTTTCTACCTCTACATGAAATTTGTTTCTCTGCAGGAACCCATGCACTTATATGTGTACCATCTATTGCACCTATGCAATTCTATAAAGCATAACACAATTAAATAGAATCAGAACAAAATAATAAAGATAATTGAACCGAACTCAAATAATTTTGATAATATGATGTGCATACCTTGAACCAAGGATAGTATTTTGAATTATTCTTAATTCTTTCAGGCAACTCTATGGACTCTTGTTTTATGAGTTCTTTTCCCAATCGACACACTGCCCTTAATACTTCCTTGAAATTGCGTGAGATTGTTTCTGTGGAATGTTGAAAGCGGTTTGAAGCGACTCTATGACGAACATTATGCCCAATTATGAATAAAAAAGTGGCAACCTTCTCTTCGACAAGTACATCTCTTGAGTCACTTAGATAGTTCTTCCCTCTTAATTCATTACAAAAATTAAGAAAACATTCCTTCTTCATCCGAAATAAATCAAAACAACTTGTTTCAGATCCATTTAATACTTCAGCAACAAATTCACGACCAGATAATGATGATGTTAGAACCTTTCCTTTATTAAAGAATTTATGATGATAGTCATAGATCACATTACTAATAAGAAATTCTACAAAATCATCATCGCTTTCATCAGAAGTAGAATCATCACTTGTATCAACATCAAATCTGGTTACAACCTGTCATACAATTTCAAAACATAACAAAACAATTCAAAACAACTCATAAAAAAAAATGCATACAATTGTTCAGAAAATAGAAATAAGTACGCAACCATAAAGATCATAAACAAAGTACTAAGAGAAGCATATATCCAATCACTATCACCACATATTCAAGTAACGTGTTATCCTTAGAGTCTAAGTACCCATCCACGTTTCCTCTCTTTAGACATTGCCATAAACATTTCCCTCCAATCAGGATCCTTAAACTTTTCCAGGGTTTTTCCATAGATGTCATCTGGAATGCCTTCTATCTCTTCAAGAGCAGCCACACACTTAGTTAGCGAACAATCAAATGTTACACGCGAGGTAGCCTCCACACTCCTATCCCTACTCTTATCCTTACTCTTATCCCTGCTATACTTCTCTGCTCTCGCCAAAGATGCTTGAGCCCATGCTGCAAGCGCATGTCCCATTTGTTGTGATGTTGACTCTTTTTTGGATATTACTTGTACTTTTTGTTTTCCACTTCGTGAGACGCGCTCCATTGCTTGTATATCATCGTCTGAATCATCTTCATCAACACGTACATGACTTGCACTTCCAATGTTAAGGTATTGATTATCAAGCTCATTTTCTTCATCAGTATTTGGTGGGTCTTGTGTAGATGAATGGTGAAGTACTCCAGTAGCATTATTTTTGTTGAATAGGATTTCCAATAACTTATAATGGTCACATCCTTTCTTTTGAAATTGAGAAGCTTTCTCATGTACCTGAAACAGTACAAGCATGTCATCAATTATGAGAAAATTTAAAAAATATAAAAAAAGGATAAAAATAGTAGTACTAAATATCAAAATATTCTTCAAAGTATAAAAATTCTCAGACAATGAAAATGAAAACACAGCCATAATTTAAAACTATTAAATGACCTTTGAATTTTTTATCTTGGTGGAAAAAGAAGTTTCAATGTAAAGAATTAGTTAAAAGGTTTCATCCTATGATGAAGTGTGAAGATCTGAATGAATATAGTATTTGAAAGGCAGGAAATTAAATAAAAATTGCATCATCCAGCTCTTACAATTCTCTATGTGCTGCGTGCAAATTCTTAAGGAGAAAATGCATACCAGGATGCATCTTTGCACCATACTTCCCACCAGAACAGCCACAAAACCAGCCATAAAAACACATCAACCTTCCATTCAAATATTTGTTCTGCTTTTTATTGTTTATGGAATGAAAATAGTAATAATTATTGAACAAACATAATCAAATCAGTGAGCATTGATTATTAAATAGTACCTGAAGATAATTTCGCCAGACCTCTTCACTTGCTGTAACAGTGTTGGTTTCTGCATTCCACCCAAATCCAGTGTTCTGCAAAAGTGAATAGAACTCGCGATACATGGCTCGTAGCCGGTGCATTTTTGCCTTTAGTTGATCCATTTTAAAGGAACGATTAGTTATAGAATTCAGCCTAGTAGTCATTGAGTTCCATGTTCTAGCATGAAATACACCATTTGGCATATTTCCTTTTGTAACTTCGTCAACCATAATATCAATAAAAGCTTTAGTTACAAAGTCAGGCCAAAGCTTTGATTCAAGACTGTCAACATTAATTGCCATCTATAAACAATTCAATCACTCAGTCAATGAGTTGATAAAAAAAATTCATAATCTATAACTTGGTAAGTAGCTAGGTTACCTGTGCAACAGAGGTAAGCGCAGCAGCGGCTGCAGGCGCAGCTGGGGGTGCATCATGTGTGGCGGAAGAGGAGGAAGTCGTAAGGAATTGCGAACGAAAGCTTGAATTCTTCATGTTTTTTTTTTTTTTTTTAATTCTCCAACCTGTTTAGTAAACAATATGTATCGATGTTATGAAGCTATAACAAAAGCGGCCAAATTGTTGGGAGGTCCTTCTGATGTATGTGTCATATACTATAAATTGATATAACTCTTCATGCAACCATATGAGAAACTGATCTATTTATTAGACTGATGTTAGGGGTTAACAACCAAGGAACATGATATATAAATCAGAGGAATCCAAGTAGTTTTTATTTTTCTACATTATAAATTTCATGCTTTTATTCAACTAGTACTCATTCATGAATTGTCTACTCCCTCACCCCTCAAATTTGTAGTATTTTCTTATTAACCAGTATAGAGTTTTAGTAGAATGCAAGGTTATTTGATAGTATACAAATTATGTTGTTATTTGGTGCTTACTATTGGCTGCATTTCTGTTTAATGAACTAAAATTGCACATGATTTTGATCTCTTGTTTCCATTCATAACAGTGACACCATCCTTTAACAGTTCTTCAATCTGTTGACACCTATTCTTTCATTATATTTTGTTAAGATCCCTCATTGTCTCTATATAGTTAAAGTAGCCTCCTTAATGACTAGGGACTCCTCCCTAATTTAATCTGAATTTTAATGTTGAATTGAAGATTATTTGAGTCCTAATATTCGGCTACCCATAGATGTCCAGCTTTCAATTAGACACATAGTATAGTATGTTGAGATTGGCTGCAATTACTAATTCATGATTTGACATGTACAGAATGAAAATACCATTCTCGAGTCTACGAGATTTTTTATGAAAGCCTTTCATTTGAGTCATAAGTAGCAATTAGACATAGTAGCAAACATTTGAATTTGATTCCTCCACAGTTATTTGATTTTGTATCTTAATCTATATAATAAGCTGCACAACAACTTGCTCTAATTATTTGGCTTTATTTGGGTACTACAGTTACTGAGATTTCACTTGAGAATCTTACATTTTGGTTAGCCATGGAACCATTGAGGTTTCACTTGATTACAAATAGATCATGATTCAAAACACAAAGGAAACCAAGGAAATCAACAAATGAAGCCAACTTAATTCGAAAAATAAAATTCAAATTAAAACCCAAATTCAAAAAACGGTAATCAAAAGAAAGGAAAAGAAAAACTAACCAAAGAAATTATAAGAGAGAATGGAGAACACAACAATGATCAAGAAGAGGAAATGAAGTGGATGAACTTGATTGAATCACGAGCTAGAGTTTGAATTGCAAGTTTAGGGTTTAAGCTCAAATTCACGAATGGTTCCATGGCTGCCTCTGGTTTTTGCTTCTCTCTACAGTGAAATGAGCAATTTTTTTATATTTTATAAGTTCAACAAAATTACAATTATGCCATTAATGAAAATTACTTTTCCGTGTCTTTTCTTTTTAAAACTCTAAAATTGGAAAAACCAAAAGCAAAACACTGTTTACATGTTTTGCTTTTTTAATTTTAAAAACTATAATATTAAAAACAATTTTATAAATCAGTTTTTAAAAATATGTAACCCAAACAAATTTTTTTATTTTTAAATTTTTAAAAACTATAATAGAGATTTTGAAATTAAAATCAAACAGACCCTTAGTATGTTATGTCTACCACTGAGTTTGTTATTTTAATATACAGTTTGAGTAGTTTTATCTTCTCTGAGAGTAACTTTGGCATATCCACTTTAGTGGAAGGTTGTTATAAGGTTGTTATTATTGATTGATGTTCCCTATTGTTATTAGGAAGACTCTGGTGTACCCATTAATTATTATAGTGGAAGTTTTACTGGACTAGGTCCCGTGGTTTTTATTCTCTCAATTTGAGGGAAGTTTTCCACGTTAAAAATTGTGTTTGTCTCATGTTTAATTTTCTGCTAATTATTTTTGCTCTGTGGAATTGTATTTTTTGTTTGGCCATTTATCTGCACAGGTGGGAGAAAAAATATTCCGCATTATTATGATAGTTATCGCTAATTATCTCTGGTTTTTCCCCAACAAAGTGGTATCTAGAGCTCGATTATTTGATTTGTGCATTTAAATGGAGGAGGAAAATAAATGTCCCAATATGATTAAACTCAACACTTCTAATTATACACTTTGGAAGACTCTCATGGAAGACATGTTATACAATAAAGATTTGTACGATCCTATTGAGGGTGACACTGCTAAACCCGCAGATAAATCTGACGCTAACTGGAAGAAGATGAATAGAGAGGCAGTGGCGTTGATTAGGCAGTGGTTGGATCTTAGTGTGTATCCACATGTTAAAACTGAAATAGATGCTAACAAGATGTGGGAAAAATTAAAAGAGTTGTATGAACGAAAGAATGTGCAAAATAAAATATTCTTGATTCGAAAGCTGGTGAATATGAAATACAAAGATGAGGATTCAATGGCAGAGCATATGAGTATTTTTCAGAATACAGTGAATCAGTTGACAACTGCAGAAATTAAATTAGATGATGAGTTGCAAGCGTTGTTATTGTTGAGTTCCTTGCCTGATAATTGGGAAGTCCTTGTTGTGACGTTGTCCAATTCAACTCCAAGTGGAAAGTTGAAAATGTCAATAGTTAAAGAGAGTATGTTGAATGAAGAAGCTCGAAGAAATGAACGTGGTTTGATCGGTTCTTCCTCAAAGTCAGAAGCACTAGTTATAGAGTCACGGGGGAGAAGTCAATCTAGAAACTTCCATAGACGCGACAACTCTGAAAGTTGTAGCAAGTCAAGAAGCAAGTCGAGGACTAGAAAAAAAGTGATATGCTATCATTGTGGCAAAGCGGTTCACATAAAAAGAAATTACAAGTTCCTTAAGAGAGATCAATCAGGGGAAAGAGATGAAGACAAAGAGAAGAAAAATGATAAAGATACAACAGCAGTTGCATCTGTTAATAATGTCTACCTTGTTTGTGATGATTATTTCATAAACCTTGTATGTCAGGATTCAACTTGGATTATTGATTCGGGTGCCTCATATCATGTTACTCCTAGGCGTGATTTCTTCCCATCTTATAGTGCTGGTGATTTTGGCATGGTAAAAATGGGAGATGAAGGAGTATGTAAAATTATTTGTATGAGGGATGTTTGGATTGAAACTGGGATTGGTTCCAAGCTTCAATTGAAGAATGTTAGACATGTACCTAATATTCGTCTCAATTTGATTTCGGTGAAAGCCTTGGACATTGAGGGTTATCACACTTACTTTGGTGGTGGTGGTATATGTAAAATCACCAAAGGGTCTCTAGTGGTTGCAAAGGAGCAAAGTTCCACTTCTCTCTATATGATGCCTACGAAGTTATGCAAGGAAGAAGTGAATGCAATTGAAGATGCATCTTCTGATTTATGGCATATGCGCCTTCGTCACTTGAGTGAGAAATGACTCAACATACTTGCGAAGAAAAACTTTCTTCCTGTGAAAGATACGTCTCTAAAAACTTGTACTCATTATTTTGCTGGAAAACAATATAGAGTTTCTTTTCATAATACTGGTCCTCATAGGAGGCAAAATATTCTTGATTTAGTTCATACTGATGTTTGTATGATTGATAGTAAATCTCTTGGTGGTGCATCATATTTTGTTACTTTTATTGACAACCACTCTAGAAAAGTGTGGGCAATTCCTTTAAAATCTAAAGACCAGGTATTTGGAGTCTTCAAGTATTTTCATTCAAGTGTTGAAAGAGAAAAGGGAAGGAAATTGAAATGTGTTCGATC
>NC_021160.2:51873693-51876337 GCF_000331145.2 Cicer arietinum
GTTCACGTTCCAAGAGATGGGAGGTCCAAGCTTGATAGTAAATCCAAACAGTGTATATTCGTCAGTTATGGTGATGAAGAATTTGGTTATAGATAGTGGGATCCGATTGACAAGAAAATTATCAGAAGCCGAGATGTGATATTTCTTGAAGACCAGACTATTGAAGATTTTGATAAAGTTGAAAAACAGAAATCAAATTCCAGAAGTTACATTGAAAATGTTGCGCCTAAGTTACATTGTTATTAGGAAGACTCTGGTGTACCAATTAATTATTATAGTGGAAGTTTTACTGGACTAGGTCCCGTGGTTTTTATTCTCTCAATTTGAGGGAAGTTTTCCATGTTAAAAATTGCGTTTGTCTCATATTTAATTTTCTGCCAATTATTTTTGCTATGTGGAATTGTATTTTCTGTTTGGCCATTTATCTGCACAAGTGGGGGAAAAAATATTCCGCATTATTGAGATAGTTATCGCTAATTATCTCTGGTTTTTTCCCAACAAAGTACTATCTAGAGCTCGGTTATTTGATTTGTGCATTTAAATGGAGGAGGAAAATAAAGGTCCCAATATGATTAAACTCAACTCTTCTAATTATACACTTTAGAAGACTCTCATGGAAGACATGTTATACAGTAAAGATTTGTATGATCCTATTGAGGGTGACACTGTTAAACCCGCAGATAAATCTGACGCTGACTGAAAGAATATGAATAGAAAGGCAGTGGCGTTGATCAGACAATGGTTGGATCTTAGTGTGTATCCACATGTTGAAACTGAAATAGATGCTAACAATATGTGGGAAAAATTAAAAAAGTTGTATGAACGAAAGAATGTGCAAAATAAAGCATTCTTGTTTCGGAAGCTGGTGAATATGAAATACAAATATGGAGATTCAATGGCAGAGCATATGAGTATTTTTCAGAATACAATGAATCAGTTGACAACTGCAGAAATTAAATTAGATGATGAGTTGCAAGCATTGTTATTGTTGAGTTCCTTGCCTGATAATTTGGCCTGATAATCAAACTTTAGTCTAACTCTAAAGTATCTTAGAAGATGAACAATTTAAATGAAACACATCTATATATAAAAAAATTTATTAATATTGTGAATTAATTAAATCAATGATTTATTTTTCATAATATACGTATAAAGTACTACAGGTAATTATGGATAGGGACAAATATAGTATTTGTAAAAATTAATATGATTTACTTCGTCTCATTTTATGTGTTATACACATGTCTTATTGAGAAAGTTATTAAGAATACTAATTTTTATCATAAAATTACTTTTATTAACTACAAAAATATTCTTTTGAGTTATCAATTTTTAAAGATTAAATTTATAAATTTTGCTAATATCATATTTTTTTTATGAAAATATATAAATGTAAATGACAGTTAAAATATTGATGTATATGATATAAAATTAGATCAAATATATTAATTTTTTAATTATTATTTTTATTTATATTTCATCTTAAACGGTATATTTTTAATTTAAATATTTGACGCCGTAAAAATTTTGGATTCTGAAATTTTGATTATAGAAGCCAAATTTTTGCTCAATTTAAAAATTTGAATTTCTAGAATAAGACAGATAGAATAGAAAAAATTGTCGAAACATTTTTTTCAAAAAAGGAGTAACGTGCTTAAGATAATGGGTTGTACAAAAAGTCATCCCAAAATCCGTGTGTGGAAGGTCAATTTGTTAGCAAAGCCTAGAGTTATACCACCATAAGGTGGGAATATCTCATGCCTTCCTACAAAGTCTATAGATTGATCTATTAAAATATACTTCACTCTAGTTCGTATAATAAAAAAGTTATTATCAAACTTCTTTTAAAATTTATTTATTTAAATATACCAAATTCAAACTCTTTAAAAAATATATTAAATTTGACAGACCAATTTGTATATACGTAATTAAATAAAAGATTCACTATATTATTATAAAAAAAAAAATTATTTATATTTATGTAATGAAATACTCTTTATTAAAAATTGGACCATTGTATTTAATTTTTTTATTTTGTTTATAATTTTTGTTTATGTATATATCAAATTTGTTGCGAAAAGTTAAAAAAAAATGAATTCTATGATTGTATAAGCTCAACAAAATTTATGTTTTTTATTAGTTTAATAGTCTTTCTAGAGATAGGTAAAATGATTTTTTTTTAACATTAATATGAAATAGATTTTTTTAATAGGTTAATGGATTATACCAAAATTTTAAATATGTGTCAATGCTTAAAATAAAACATTTGACACATAGTAGGTCAAGTTCATTTTTTAATTTTTTTAAAATAGATATAATTTATTTAAGCAATGTTCGACTTAGACTGTCTATTTTTACCTCTATCCAATTATTCTAAAGATATATATTTATATGTTTGATTTGACCAATCCAAAAATTGTCATAAAAGATAGTGTTGCCTCATCTTAACTTAACAAAAAATACTTGTAGGTAGAGGAAAAATAGGAGTGCATAAAACAAACAAATTATAAACAAGAAATCCATTAAGGGATATCCAAATTTTATCCGAATTTGTTAATCCAAATGTATATTTTATATGTTTAGATTAGTCAATTCAAATATATATATATATATATATATATATATATATATATATATAAATAAA
>NC_021160.2:51876425-51912215 GCF_000331145.2 Cicer arietinum
AAATATATATATATATATATATATATATATATATATATATAAATAAAAGAATATTAATGGGCGTGAAAAGAAACACATTAAATAAAAGGAGAAGAATTGAGAAACACCGTAAGTAAGCTATGCCTGGAGAAAGGCCCAAGAGGAAGGTTTGACAAACCACAATCCAAAAGATTATTATTTCTAAATCTCTTAGAATAACAAGCTGTATATTAGAAAGAAAAAAAATCCAAGTCTTCCATTAAATAGAAGCGGTCTAATAGGAATTCACAAAAAAGTGGCACCCTTTGTTTTACAATATTTTTTTTATTTTGTAAAAATAATTAAACTCAATATACAAAACCTAATATACACAATCGTATATTCTATTAATAATGTGTGCAAAGGAACAATGTTTAAAATGGGCCTTTAAACACTTGCAATCTTCAATTATAGAGCCCGTATAACTACGACCAACACAAGGACTATTGACAATGAGTATCCTCTATTATAGGCAAATTCCTTATTTAATACTCTCTTCAATATTAAAGTATCATATAAAATATAAAAAACAGGAATAGATAAATAATATTTTATAAGTTGATTTGACAAAAAAATAGATTATATTTTAATTGAGCTGTAATATTTTTTTTTTATCTTTTATTTTCTTTTAGCAAAATAAAAGAGAAACATAAAATATTATAAATGATAGTATTTAATCAAATAAAATGAGACACGAACTATATTATCTAAACGCTCGAGTAAAACATTTGAGATTTATTTATTTAATTTTTTTATAGAAGTAGGGCCAACTCAATTTAAAGGTCTAAAGTGACATTTAAAATGAGGCTTTTTCAAATACAAAATGATACTCTTTTTAAATGCAAAATAGTAATATAAAAAATATAGATCTTACAAAAATAAATAAAAAATATAATTTTTTTTTGACTAAAAACTTATTAGTTACTGTATATATCACAAATAAGATTATTTTAAAAAATACCACAAATAATATTTAAGGTAGAAGTTGTTTATATTTTTTAAAACATATATTAAAATTAATTTTTGATTGTCTATCGAAATTATTTTAATGTAAATAATTTTTTTTGAATTTTTTTTAATGTATAACCTTTAATATCACACATAAAATTACCTAAAAAAATATCACAAATAAGATTTTTTTTATAAAGACAAATAAGATTTATTGTAGACATTATTTATAATATTTAAAATATACAATAAAATTAATTTATAAATATTTATCAAAATTATTTTAATGTATATCATTTGAATTAAAAAAAAATTGGCATAGTATGAATTTGAACCATAAACAAAATACTCAAAACCTTACACTTCACTAACTAAGCTAAGATATAACTATAAATAATTTGGTAACATAATAAATTAATAGATAATAAATATTTAGCATGGATGTTTTTTTTCTTCTCTCATTTTTTAAATTAATAAACCTAATTTTTGAGGCATAAAACTCTTACTTTAGTGGTTTAGCCCAATGATTCTTGGAAGTACATTAACACTAACAATACTCTTTTTGTTTTTGGTCAACTAAGAATACTAGTTTTAAACAAAAATATTCTTAAACACTCCTGGGCCGGCCCACTTTCACATTTCATGCAGAAAGTTCCTTTCTCTATCAAAAAGGTTAATCCGTTTCTCCTTTACTTCCACTCCACGTCCATGGCTAGCTTTGGAGGAAAACTTACTCGTAATATCACGAGAAACAAATCATTGTCAATTTACAACAATAGATATATAGAGTACTCTTGTTACTTCACGTTTTCATAATTAGCAAAAACAAATATAGAAATAAGCATACGTACGTACGCATATAGCCACATTATGTACCTTTCCCATTTGCAACCACATCGTGATCATCAATGTCCACAATCATAGTAATGAAAGTTAAATTATTGCCCAACAAGATATCAAGCCCTATTTGATGATAAAGAGGTTTTTGAGAAGACTTGAGCTTAAATAAAAATTCTAAATATTTATCTTAATATTTGTTTAATAGACACATAATAATAAATAAATATTTTATTATATAATGATTTTGTAGGCATCTAAATATATATTACATTCAAATTATAAAATTATACTTGTGAAATAATTATATTAATTATCTCAAATATATTTAAAATGTTTTTAAATTTTATAAATCAACAAAAAAATACAATATATATATGTGAGAAAATAGTTTTATATTTAAAAAATTTATTGACATTATTGTTTTTAAAAGTAATGAAATATTTAAGAAAATAAAATTCATAAACATATATATGCCAATATGTTAATAAAATATTATGCAAAATCTTAACATCAAATAGAAAGATAAAAAATTGGAAATAGTTTTTGTAACCATTAAATATTTATATATTAAATTAAAACAATTAATTTATAAGTAGAATAAATAGCTTATAATTGAATTGTAATTAACATCATACTAGAATAGTTAGTTTATATTTTTTTTTTAAATAATTTATAATTAATTTTATATCTCTAACAAATAAGTAGTATCTACCTAAAGGTAGCTATTGTTATCCCTAATCATTCCTTACCGAACCAGATTTCAGACAATTTCATTTGATTTAATTTAAGAAAATGATATGACAATCACAAAAAGCTTACCGAAACCAATACATTTTATAACTATTCCCCGATGATTTCCACTAAACAACAACGAAATCAAAACTCTATTATATTCTCACTACGCGAAAAAATTTATTTTACATCGCTTTTTTTAAGTCATTTACAGCATTTTTTCAAAAAAATAAGCGTTGTAGTATCTAACATTATAAAAAGATACAACAAAAAAAACATTATAAAATAGGTAGATATATTGCAAACTTGTTATACTCGTTTTACAGCATTTTTTTGAAAAAGCGTTGTAAAAGATGCATTCAATAGATACATTTATTATGCACCTTTTACAACACATTTTAGAAAAAACGTTGTAAATGGTGCATTCAATAGATGCATTATTATGCACCTTTTACAACGTTTTTTTAAAAACGCTTGTAAAAAAAGCGTTGTTGTATTCTCCGATATTTTTTAAAAATTCTACAACAGCGCATGTATTTAATAAGCGTTGTAAAAGACGTGCTATATACTGTCATTTTTAACGTAGTGTCTGGTCTTGTTTTTTTATAATTGGTGTATTACTTAACCCGCATGTTTGCAAAGTACTAGTTGTTGTTTTTCATTTATAATGGGTTAGAATATCTCCTATATATTTTTCGTTAATTTATTTTGCGTATAAAAAAAACATAAACTTTTCAAAAAAATTCAAAAAAGCAACGTGTGGGCATAGTTGTTTCATTCATGGCTATTGAGGTAGAACAAAGTCGGTCGATATTGGAACATATGCTTGTGAGTTTTTTATCTATAATTACAAAGTGAGTGCTCCAAGTGATGAAAGCATTGAGAACAACTCAAATACTCAATTATTTTTTTCCTCAATTATCTGCAGCCTCGTGTTTTCTTAATTGGATGAGAAAACTTAAGGAATACAAATTTTATAATTAAATTAATATTTTATTTGAAAATAACTACATCAAAATCGAGAATTAATAGCGCATTTTTACTAATATAGTTTTCTTTAAAGTGCTGTCAATTATAAAATAAAATAAAATAGAAAGAACCCTTATGCAGCGCTTTTATAGAAGTACTATCTCAAGTTTGATATATATATATATATATATATATATATATATATATAAAAAGACAAAATATGACGATAATAAATAAAAATTCATAATATAACATTATATATTCTTTAATATATGTGAAGGCATATATATTTTAATGCGCGGTAGACGATGATATCTTCATAAATCGAGAAAGCATCTAGCCATGAATGAGAGGTTGTGATAATCCACTTTGGAATCATAATCCCACTATATCAAATATTCATGTACAATATATTAAAGAACAACACCAACTATATAGGTTGAAAGCATATATCTACTGATCTATTAAATACCTTTTTGTAGTCGGTAGGTAAATGTTATCAAGGATTTAGATCCAACGGAATATCACCTAACTAGATCATGATTCCACGTTATTTAATTTTTTAGGTCGTATTCATTATTTTGTGAATTGCAAAAAAAAAAAAGTTTATTTAATCGGATGAATTAAAATGACTTGTTTTATAAGATTAAAAAAAAAATTATTTTATACGTGAGGTCATTTCTTTCGTAAATATTTTTCTCCTCAAAGTCACATTTGAATTTGCAAAATCAAAAGCTAATTTGTTGTTAGTGTTAAAGGAAGCATAATCATTCTGTCCTCCACTTGTCTTCCCTAAATCTATTTTAATTAACCATAGACTTAGCATTTTCCTAATTCTAATTAATTATATGCTATGTTTTATAATATCTTAACATATTTTATGTTTGCATAAAGCCCGCACTTTTGACAATGAAGCCACTACTAATTCAGTACCCATCTAATAGATCATCAACATGGCGGCACTAGCTCAAACTGCTCCCATCTAGATTACTTAATTGACAACTATTTTTTATTTTTTAGAATTATTATATAGGGTGATAGATTTTTTTAGAGGAAACAAATTAGTAAAAATATAAAATCCTAAATAAAAACATATATTTTTAGTTTTTTTAATGGCAAAATTATATTGCAAACAAAATCACAATATTACAAGGAATATTCAAAATTAAATTATAAAGGCAACAAAATAACGGAATAAAATAAACGATTATAACCGAGAGTAGGCGGGAAAGAACTTTACAGAAGACACCACCGACTTAGTCGTGCGTCCCAAGCAAAACTACACCAAAGATAGAATAAGAGGAGAACTAATTGAGAAGAGCAACAAAAATGTTTCGTCTAAACAATCTCATAAACTCCGAGCAATCCAAACACAAAATAGGTTTCACCTCTGATTAGTAAAAAGTACATGAATAATTAGAAGTGTTACTCATGAACTACTTCGACGACAAGAATGTTATATTGTCCACTAATTAATCAACAATCACCGTCTTTCCAGAGAAAATCAAATTGTTAGGAGACTTTAAAAGAACCATAAAGTTGAATGTCAAACCAGAATCAAACCTAACTTAATCTAATCTTATTTGTCCAGCACGAGAGCCTCAAACACCGCAAACATACAAAGCAAGTTCAGATATATTACTAACTCCGACCCTAATTACCTAAAAGTCGTATACTACACCACAAAGGACAAACTCGCGGTGAAAAACAAATTACTAGCCAACTCTATACAAAATTAAAATTAAAGCATTTATATTTGTATTTAAGATTTAATTCATATATTTATGTGTATATTGGATTAGTTTGCTTGATTTAAATTCATGTATAAATTCTATACCCAAAAAATTTCATGTATTAAATTCTATTTATTTTTTTCTTAATTAAATGAAAATATTTTAAAAAACACAAACTTAAATGAAAACAAAATTCAATTGAAAATGTAACAAATAAAAATATACTTTTATTGCGATAAAAAAATAAGTCGACAGACAGTGTCCGTCAAGACCTAGTAGACATATAATTAATGTAAATGGAATACACATAGCATATCATATAATTGAAATCTTATATTTTGTAAGCATATTGAGAATTTAAAGTGGCATAATGAAGGGTGAGTAAAATGTCCAGTTTTTTATTAGTTCAAGAAAGAAGCTCAATATAGAGAAGAATAGAATAGTAAATGAGAAGGTCACAAAAGGTTCCAACATTGAGTGGTATAGCATAGGTAGTGCACGTTCACGTCCTCCTTAGAATAGGGGAACCCATGTGATTACTGTACGACAAATTCATTTTGTCATTTTGTTTCGGCAAATTCGCATTTTTTTAAGGGGACATTATTGTTAGATAAGTCTTTTTTATGTCTCACACGTGTAGTTACATCTATCCATATGATTTCTCTTCATTTTGTTATTCATAAAATATGATTTCTCTTCTGGAAATCAACAACACGCTTCCCCTTTATGAAAATGCCTATTTTTTTTATTTTTTTTATAAGTATGAATATACCTATATAATCTCAATGTCTCATAATGGTAAAAAAAGTAAAATATATATATAATATATATTACATCCTTTACGTTAGTACACACTGTCTCGTAATAAGTGGTACTTTTATTTATTTTGGATATACTAAAAAATAACAATAAAAAACAGCAATTATATTAAATTATTCTTATTAATATTTTGTTAGGGAAGTTCAAGTCCTAATCATTAAAATTATCGGACACAAATAGTAGTGTAGATGAAAAAATGAGATGTAATAGATAACAATTTTATATTGCATTAACAATAATATTTATCTAAATTCATCTATTTCTTTTTCTACAATAAATAATTAAAATTATTATTCATAAATCAATAATTAATTATTAAATTTTGGAAACTATAATTAAATAAAATTAAAAAGTTCAACAAATATGACTATTTAAAAAAGAAACACAAAAAAATATTATATCATAAAAATTTATAATATAATAAATTGTATGATTACATGAAATGACATTGTAAATTTTCTTTAAACTATCTTTTAAAACCTAAAATTTCTACTACCATGTCCAAACAAAATTAGTATATGTTTGATAAAAATAACCAATTTAATCCACGGAAGCTAGATCATAGATCATAATAGATTAACAATCAGTTATAAATCTAAAATGAAAAAATTTAAGAGTAAACCACTAATTATTAAATAATTAATTATTGAATAATTAAAATATAATTAATTTAATCTATGATGTTATAATGAACAATTTTAATATTAAATTGTATCTTTTAAAGAATTTTATGATTATAAATTGTATATTTTAATAAATATTTTAATAATTAAATTTAAATTTTTTTTCAGTAATTAAAATAATTTCATCATATACTTTTTGTAACAAATGGTAATTTAACCAGAATAAAAGAAGTTAGTAAGAAGTTAAAGGGAAAAAAATGTCGTGTGAGGTTGGGCCTATCAAGTATACCAATCACCGAAGAAGCAAATACTATAGAGACACAGAAGAAACAGAAAATAAAACAAAAAAGAAAAACAACAAAATACAGAAAGAGATAAAAGAAAAGTTGTTATAAAAGCCAAATTGAGAACAATCCGAACATGTGTCTCTAATTCACTGTCTCTCTCAAATCCACCTTCACCTATCCCACTGGAGACAGAATATGGATTCTAAGATTGCACTCAGTACGGAAAAACTTGACCTCAACAACCTAAAACCACTCAAAGTTTTAGGTAAAGGAGCAATGGGAACCGTCTTCCTCGTTCAACAACAACAACAACACAACAACTCTTACATGGCACTTAAGGTTGTTGATAAATCCTCCACTCACGACTCCCACCGTCGAGCCCTCTGGGAAATCCATGTCTTATCCACTTTGGCCCATCCATTTCTCCCTTCTCTTTTGGGCTTCTTCGAAACGGATCAATTATTGGGCTGGGCCGTTCCTTATTGCCCAGGCGGTGACCTCAATGTTCTTCGTTACCGCCAAACGGATCATGTATTCTCCCCAACGGTTATCCGTTTCTACTTAGCAGAGATTCTCTGTGCTCTCGACCACCTTCATACCATGGGCATAGCATATCGTGACCTTAAACCCGAAAACATCCTCATTCAACAATCAGGCCACGTCACCTTAACTGATTTCGATCTCTCACGCAAACTCTCCCCTAAAACCGTTAAAATTAAAACCATCATTTCAGAAAACCACGAATCTCGCCGCGAAATTCGCCACTCGAGGGTCCCACTTAACAGAAAGCCGTTGAAGAATGCAAAGACAGCCAGAGTTAGTCCAGTGAGTCGACGCGGGTTGAGTTTCTCCGACGGCGAACGGTCTAACTCGTTCGTCGGCACGTCGGAATACGTCGCGCCGGAGGTTGTTCGAGGCGATGGACACGAGTTCGCTGTTGATTGGTGGGCCCTTGGGGTTTTGACTTACGAGATGTTATATGGGAAAACGCCGTTTAAGGGGAAGAATCGGAAGGAAACGTTTCGAAACGTGCTTTTCAAGACACCGGAGTTTGTTGGAAGGAAAACGGCGTTAACGGATCTTATTGAACGGTTGCTAGAGAAGGATCCTATGAAACGATTGGGTTATTTTGGAGGTGCTTGTGACATTAAGGAGCATGAATTCTTTAGAGGGGTGAAGTGGAATTTGTTAACGGAGGTTGTACGGCCGCCGTTTATTCCGTCAAGAGATGACGATTATTTGACGGAGGGTAAATTAGCTGCGGGAGTGAATATAAATGACTACTTCGAAAAGTTGAAGTCTCCGCCGTCGTTACCTACTTCACCGTCGTCTGATTTTGAGAATAGTGTTTCTTTTGCTGAGTTCTGACGCACGTGTGGTTCTTGCACGAGTGACGTGACGCAGTTAATTACTTATTATTCTTTCTTTGTGACTGGGAAATTCTGTTTGTACATAGAGAATAACGCTAGAAGAACTATACAAATGGCATTAGCGTAATTTGTTGGAATATTATGGTCATAAAGTTATGTATAGCTACAAAATACGTGTATTAGAATTAGAATTGTACAATACTACAACTGTTTATACTTACATATCTTCTTATACACTTTTTAATGTGTTTTGGATACATCTCACCTACATATTATTATTAGAGAAATTGTTTGTGGATGAGATTGTGATATCACGAAAGTTATAAATATACATGTTAGGAGATTGTAGATCCTCACAAACATCGTTAAGTTTCGTTCAAATGCAAATAGAAAAGTATAAACATTTTCACTATAATATGGGATATTCTTCATCTATATTTTGATAAAAATTAATTAAAAATTTAAAAAATACGTTAACAAAAACAAAATTTACTAAAATTTTAATCTTAGAAATCAAATTATTATTTTTTATATATAATCAATGGTCTAGAATATCATCTTTAATTTAATTCATCTTCGAAAAAATATTTATTATTGTTAGCTTATTTCGACATAAAATGATCTTTAATACAATCGATTCAATTATATGTTGACCGACATAACGAGTCTAGTAGTTTTATGAACATAGCAATTAAACAGAAATAAAAACTACGTCATATTATAATAACAAACATTAAAAATCACACTCACTCACGAAATCAAAAATAAAACACGTAGAACAAACTAAATTTACATAAAAAACTAATTATTTAAATAAAATAATTTGACGAAATGATTTTAAAAGAAAAAAAATATTTTAAATTATACCTCTAATAAATCAAGAAAAGAAGAAATGTATAATTCTTTCCAATAGAATTAAGGTAGAAAGAATCTTTGAGGAAAAAAAATACTGTTTATATCGTGGAGAGTAGTGATTTGTTGTTGAATAAAGTCTTTACAGTTCATAATAATGAGCTACTGAAGTTATTATTCCTTAACACGTGCTCAAGCTTATTCTCTTCATCCAGTAAAAAAAACTTCTCTTCATAATTGAAAGCTCGAGCTTTTTTATTTACAGGTCAAAAGCTTGAGCTAATTAATTACTTTTTCTTTTGTGTATTTTTTAAATAGGAAACTAAAGTAACATGATTAAAATTGTTATTATGCTTACAGGACATTTTGTTACAAACTTACATAAAATCCCTCTCATAGAAATGAATATTAGTGTATATTAATTTGTGAAACTTCCAAGTTAAAATTAAATACTCAATAATTTATTTCTTATAATTGAAAATTTTGTTGGATCTTCATCTTATATACATACACCTATACGTTTAGCTGTTCCTTGTTGACAATGTGAATGTGTCACTTCACTGAATGGTCCCTTATGCGGAGAATATGGTGCTCGTTTGAAAACACAAGGATTAAAAGTAGGAACAAGTTTCCCTATAACTAGTTGTAAATTAAACAGGTATTCCTTGTGTCGGCTAAATATTATCTTCATAAGGTATGCAATTAATAGGTTACTATATAGAAGATACCATTTATAACTTCTAAGTTCAAAGTACCTAATTTTCTAAACTGTTTCAATGTACAAGCTTATGTTACTTTTCGTTTTGCTTGAGCATTTTTATATTTTTCATGTTAGTTTGCATTTTCATTAGTTTACTTGGTAGTTTTAGTTTCAATTTTGGAAATCTCAAAATTATTTTAATGTATACCATTGATTTTTACGTCGAAGTAAACTTAATTTTGTTTATATATATGAATTTAGATTCAAATTTAAATTAATATTTGTAATTTTAAATTTTAAACATAATATCTTTTATATTTAAATTATTATTGAACTTATTTTTTATATAAATATATTCAAACAAAAACTTATTTTATTTAAAATTAATTTTTGTCATTGTAGAATCAAAAATACATACACTAAGTCGCAACTCTATGATAGATAATTGCAGTGGACCATACTCTCTTTATTGTTTTTGTATTGTATTTCCCTCAACAAACAACAAAAATCTACCATGTTTGATAGATACTTGTTACTATTTATTTCCATATTCTAGCTAGATTTGAAATCTTTTCTCGTGTTGTCTCTTTTCTGACTCATAATTTGGCTCCTTTAAGTCTTCATTTTGATTTACAGCAGTATAATGTACTCATATAATTTATAATAAGATTACATAATTGAAGGGGTAAGTTGCCGAAAGCTATTGGTATAATTATAACTTGGAATAATTTAGTCAAAGTTTTTTTAAAAAGGATTATTACCTTTTAATGTTGGATGTAGGAAAGTGAAATAAAAGCCTTTATATGTGCTGAAAGGAAAAGTGGATGAGTTCAATTTTGTATTGATTAACTGTAAGCAATCGATTAACGCCTAAATTATGCTTTTTGTCGTCAAAACGCAAAACAAATTAAACTCTCATTTTTTTCTTCCAAATTTTACTTGGTTAGAGAAGAGGCCCAGTGTTTTCCAAAAAAAGAGAAGAGGCCCAGTATATTTACTTAGCCCGCTTATGAGTTAATCAACCCATTGGACAAAGAATGTTCCAAGTTGGAGACTATGAGTGGGCCATTTCTTGTTCACTATTGGGCTTTGTTAATTTGACCTCGAAAAGAATATAAATATTGAAAGTTCAATTTTAATCCAATTCGTAGTTACAAAAGTATATAATATATATAAAGGAAATATCAAATTTTTAGGTGTGGTTGTTTCTTCTAATTTTATTATTAATTTAAATTTAAGTTATTTTGTTTACAGTTTTATCTTTTATTCAATTAAGTTATTGTTTTTCTTAAATATTTATAGTTATATATTAAATTTTGTTATAACTTTTATTTTTCTTCCAATTTCACACCTGTACTAGACTTTCTTATTTAAAATTGTATATTTTCTTATCATATTTTGTCTTTTATGTCCGTTAGATAACATATTTGTTTTTACTGAACCTGAGAATATATTAAATAAATATTGACAATTTATCTTTCATCCCCGTTAGATAACATATTTGTTTTTAATGAACCTGAGAATATATTAAATATTATTGACAATGATCATCTATCTTTAGGAAGGAAAGGTCACTTAACTTTTCTTCACATCACTTGCATCTTTTCTTTTTTTTTTCCTCCTATTTTTACCTAAAATACTAAAATTATAAATATTATCAAACTCAAAAATTTAAATAAATTTTTGGGTGTTTATATAAAATCAACTCGGAAACTCGTAAGAGTTTATCTAATATTAAAATAACATATATAGATGATATAGTATCATTAAAATAATAATAATTTAATATTTTATCTCCATAATAAATAAATAAAAAATTTAAATAGATAAATATTTATAATAATCAAAATAAAATGATAGAATTTTTTTTTTCATATCGATGCATAATAGTTATCTTAAAAAACAGATAGTTACTTTTTAAAATTAATAGATATTGCAACACATATACAATTAAATTGAATATTGGCTAATATTTATTAAAAAAATTATATTTTAAAATAAACTAATATAAAATTTTAAACTCATAAAACACTAATAAAATCAATAATTTATTAATTTTATCAGAATTTTCTTAAATTTATAAGAGTTTATAAAAAATAAAGTTTACATGTCAAATTGATTAATATTCATAATCTATAATCATAAACTCGTAAAAATGTAAAAATTAACTAAACAATTTGGCATTAAATAAGGTAGACAACCCAAAGTTAATTCAATTAGAAAGGGTCATAATTTGAAAATGATTTGGACTCTCTTCGCTTACATTACGATCATAAATTTTACATTCAAGAGTGTCAAAATTGATTGAAGATGAATCGAAAAGGACGTCAAGGCACTTTTTGTGCTACGACATGGAATATATAGAAGTCTAGGAATGCAATGATTTTTTTTTTCTTTTTTCTGATAGGCAATTGTAGAATTGTTTTATCGTTTATTTAAAATAATAATACTTCATTAATAAAAATAAAAACAATGATTATTGACTAATGATTGAGATTCTACCGTTGCTGTTATATTTATTTTGATATATATTATTTTTTCAATTTAACACTTAAATTAATTATATTTAATTTTTAATTTATTTAAATTAATCATATTTTTAATAGTCTGACCAACGAAAATTATGATAATAATAGTGACAATTATTTTTATTTTTAATAAAATAATATCACATTAAGACGTTAAATAACACAACATTGCATTCGGACAACCAAATTATAAACACTAAGACGTAATATAGATAATATTATATTAAGATGTTGAATAACACACTATCACATTCAAACAACAAAATCATAAATAAAATATAAAAGAAAATTAAATTATATAAAAACAATTTATTTATTTTTATTAATAACCAAATTCAAACAAATTGTCTAATACCTATTTAAATATTTGATTTGAACTAAATACCCAGTTTTTGCACAAGAAGAAGAAAGGAGAGTACAGAATCCGACCAATAAACGTTTCCAATTGGGATATTTGTTGTTGCTAAACTAAAGTTATAATAGCAGTGCCCACAATCATGTGAGAGGGTTTCTTCAAAAACAAAAATCATGTGTGAGTCTCCTCAAATATGCAATGCAACAGCTACGGATTTTTGTCGCTTTCACGCCACGTGTGGTGTCCGTCATCTTTAATATTATCCACTTATTTTGTATCTCCTATTAGACAAAATAATTTATTTAGTACTACTCTTCATGTGCATTAACAGTGGAGATGTTGGATTTGGATTTATGAAATCCTCTATTCGTTGTCAAATAATATGCCGTATTCAAGCAATTACTCTTCTCAATTGACACTTCTTTTTTAGTTATTATTTTCATGTTAATTAATTATTTAATCTTATAGCAATTGTCCATTATGTAACGATGATATACAAAAACATGGGAAGAATACCATACCCTAAAGTTTCTTATATCATACTATTCACTAAAGAGATTGCAGAAGTAGAGTAAGAAAATCATAAAAAGAAGAATATACCAAATTATTGCTAGCCATGAGACTGCTTACTGCAACCTTCACCACAATAGTTTCCTCTTTGCGATATCATTCTTTTTGTGGTTTAGTCATTGTGGACTTTCTTTATATGTTTTTGTCTTATGATAGTTAAATAATTTTTCTTTTTCTATATGTGTATCCTATAGTACTTAAATATTTTTAATTTTGTTTGCGCATATATTGTAGTAAATCAATAATATCAATTTACTTTTATTAATAATATTTAATTTACTTTTATTCATTTATCTTTTTCAGTGATTTAAATCAAGAATCGTATTAGTTATCAGAGAGATAATTATTCATCTATTCTTTTTCAAAATAAAATTTGGAAAATTTTCATAGAAGCTTAATTGATTTATCTTTTTTTTTTTCTCATTTGATTCTTGAACAAATTATTCATTTTCTTCTTTTTTCCACTTAAATTCCAAGTTAAAATTATCTCATCACGATGAAGATTAAAAAAAGCCATAAAACAATAGGTAAAAAGGGCAACATGTTTGCCACCAAAACTTTATCAATATCTAAAACTTCTCTAATACTTTAATATTAATCTTGTTTTCACATCGACAACTTTCATCAAGTAAGAAAAAGATATGGTCAAGTGCATTTGTTGAAGATTTCTCAAGAAGACCAACAACATTGGTGTCAAAATTCTTTCTTTTTAACCAAATTGACATTCAAAAAAATAATGCAAACAAATATCTTGCATAGATTTTAGATTTAACACTCATCGGCAACAACTAAAAGCAAAATTGTTCTTGCTTCTAAAAAGAAATTCATAATTAAATTCTCATTTAGAAGTTTTTACTAATGAACAATGAGTTGGATGAGATTTTGTTTTAAAAAAATAAACCTTGTAACCTAATGACATAAACCTTAAATTTTTTGTGATAATTAGAAACTGTTGAAAGTGAATATTAGTTCTATATTTATTATTGATAATTTCTCCATCTTATTTACTTTTTAAAATTAGAAGTAAAAACTAAAATTGAAGAAAAATAAGAATAAAAATAAAATTGAAAAATAGGTGAAGGTGTTTATGGTAGTTCTAGATGAAGAAAAATGGAAGTGTTATGAATTAATCGAAAAGAAAAGGCAAAAATGGTGACACCTTTGCTGTAGATTGGAGGAAGTTCAAAATAATATTTTACAATTAATAAGTATTAATTTTCAGAAACAAATAGAAATTAAAATATGAATTCAATTATTTGATTGAAGTATAAATTAAAATATTTATTAATTATTTTAAGTTAAAAAGAATATAAGGACAAATATGTGCAGCTAATTGTGGGATCCACCAAAAGTAAGTTTTTAAGAACATTTATTAAATTTTTGTATTAGAGAGAAATTGGATGATAGTTCTTAAATTCCATGCGATATTTTGGACCCACAAAAATGAAGTTTAAAACAAAGATTTGATTCTTAGATTTTTTTCGTTTTTTAAATGTTTAATTCTCCAAAACATTAGAATGTAATAGTGCGATTTTTTCTCTTGAACTATTTAGTTCTTCCGAAAAATAGACTTTAGTAATGTGAAATTCAATCGAAAAGCATGTCAAGATCGATTAACTATTGCTCCAACTAAATTTGAACTTAAGATTTTTAGATCAAATTATTAATTAGTTTTGATCTTATCATTTTGACAAGAGCTCTTACATATGTATAATAACTTAAAAACATCTATTTATTATATTATTTTATCTCCATTTGTCTATTTTTATCACACTGTCAACGTATTATTTTTCCTTTTTGACAATCCTCTAAAACTATCAAATCATTGATTAATAAATACTCCACGGGGAGAAGATCCGTGAAAACTAATTTTTTTTTAAGGCAGGTCCGTGAAAAGTATTTGTAAACTATATTTCATATTTTTATGAAATTTTATAATCATACATTAATATTGTAACAAAAAATTACATATATGTTGAATCATATGCTTTATATTGATAATTGTGTGGAATTTTATAATATTTCAATATAATAATATGAAAAATATGATTAGATGCCTCTAAAAAATAGTTATACAATTTCCGAAGTATGTTAGTAAGTGGATTTTGGATTAGATTTTACCTTATATTTAATGTTGTAGTACAAACAATTGTGTTACAGTGTTGATGCTTGGGATTTTGTGTGTGTGTATGACTGTGAAATTGGCAGGGGTATCTATTTCAACCCCTTAGAAAGTGGAACAATATGTTTCTAAATCTAAATTTTATTTATATTCAATTTTAGTTTAATTATTCAAAGATCATGCTTCCACAAGAAAGAAACAAAATATTGTCATTGACTCATTGTACTTGATACTTGTTTTGGGATTTATGTACAAATCCTTTGTGACTATGTGACACTGCCTCTTTATGCTTTGGTGTATCACGAAAAGAAGATCGGATTTGTGTCTTGCGATCTCTCCTTTGTATATTCTTAAGTATGACATTCTAATTGTGATCTTGGGAAATACCACTTTTAATGAAGTTTGAAGTGAAAGCCAAAGTGAGGTGTATTTGAAATATATACGTTCACTAAAAATCAAGATTTTTCTATTGTATTCCTTTTATTTTCTACAAAATCAAACCATGTCATTTGCAAATAGAGATCTTCCACTCACCATTTTCCCTTCTCAAATTTGAATTTTACTTTCATCCCTATTTAAGGATTTGGGATGGGTGAGGAAATAAATTAGTGATTTAGTTGGTATATGAGGAAGATAAAAGATTTAAGATTTAAGATGAGGAATAAGTAAAATTTTGGATGAGGAAGAAGACCCAAAAAACCCAATTATTTAATTTGGCTTCTATAATGTGTTACAATATACGCATCATTTTACATTGATTTACCACATCGGTAACTAAATTAGAGACGATTATTTGTTATTGTTGTTGATTTATGGCTCAGGAATTCAGCTTAAGACGACCATTTTCATTCTCATCAATCTACGCATCGATACCAAATTTGAAAATGATCATCTATATTTTTGATGATCTACACATTGTTAATCATTTTAAAGATGATTATCTATATTTTTGTCGATTTACGCACCAGTAACCAATCTAGAGACATTAGTTTTTCATTCATGTCGATCTACGTATTGATAATTAATCTAAAAATAATCATTTTTTATTCATATCGATTTACGCATCGTTAACCGATTCGAAAACGATTGTTTTTCATTCTTTTTGATATGCGCATTAGTAACCAATTTGAATACGATCTTTTTTCATTCTTGTCAATCTATACATCAGTAATTAATCTTGAGACGATCATGTACATCTTTGTCAATTTAAATATCAGTAATCAATTCAAAAACGACCATTTTTTCTTCATGTCGATCTATACATCAGTAATCAATCTAACGATGATTATGCGTGTAATCAAATAATTTAATAAAATGACTAAGTGATGATTGATGACTTACAAAGTTTAGAGTCTTTTGCCTATTTGGAAATTTTAGGGAATAAAATAATTGACCTTATAATTTTAGGTTTAATTTGATGATTTAATGACAAAAGTTTTGATCAAATGCTTTAGTGGTCAACAATATTAAATTAAAGGTTAATGTATTGGCTGTAATTTCTACATATTAAAGGACCTTCAATCAACCTTGTTTGATCCAAATTTAAGGAGATCGATATTGAATGACATTAAACAAATGTCTAAACTAATAGATGTTACGTTGAATTGATTTGGACTGGAACATGAAAACAAAATCCAACAATTTAATTAATTCAGACTAGAATTTTGGTTCATCATGTGATTGATTTCGTATTTTACCTTTACTTAAAAGCTGGTGGAATGAGAACCAATATACAATTAACCTCGTATCATAATTAATTAGCAATGACTAATTTATATTGTAATATGATGATGAAAATTACAAACACAAATACAGTGGAATCAACAAACTAATAAATAAACACAGGACTCTTCTTCCTATTACAAAAATTACAAAATATCTATTATATAATTTCACGAGTGAAGAGAGTGATTTTGGTTAATTTGCACAAACTTTGAGAGGCTTCCCACAGAGACAATCATTGTAGACAAAAGACGACGCTTCCAAATGATCAAACGGGGATCCAACAGGAATCTTACCGCACAAATGATTATAACTCAAATCCAAATGTCCAATATAAGAAGCAAGGCCCATGGACTTTGGAATGGGCCCTTTAAGACTGTTATAAGACAAATCCAACACCGTGAAATAAGATCTTGCACCGAACACATCAGGTAAATTACCATTTAATCCATTACGGCTTAAGTTTAAGTCACTTATTCCCGAATTAAAAAGACTCGCTGGAATGGGCCCAGAAAGTTTATTCATGTCCAAATTAAGTGTGGATAAAACCGCCATTTTACCTAATGATTCTGGAATGGGCCCAGAAACTTGGTTACGAGATAGATCCAGATCTGCGAGACGGTAAATACGAGAAATTGAATCTGGAATAGGCCCGCTTATTTTGTTACCGCTTAATAAGGCCCGGCTCAGCATTGGAAGCCTGCCAAAGTCTTTAGGTATGGGCCCGGAGATCTGGTTATTACGAATATCGAGGTGCATTAAACTTCTGAGGTTAGTTAGCGACGGTGGGATGTTACCGGAGATAGCGTTATCGGCGACGTTGAGAACTGTGAGGCGGTGGAGTCTACCGATGTCGGAGGGAATAGTGCTGGAGATGCGGTTTCCGATGAGGTCAATGATTCGGAGGAAAGGAAGTGAAGTGATGCAACGAGGAATCTCGCCGGATATATTTTTCCAATCGGCGACGGTTATGCTTGAGAGACGAGTGAGTTTACAGATCGCCGGTGAAATGTAACCGGTCATGTAGCCGGTGCGGTGTGCTCGTTCGAATATTGGATCCTCCGACTCGCCGCGGAGGTTAATATCGGCGACGCGGCGGGTTTCTTTGTCGCAACTAACGCCGTACCATTTGTGACAGCAGTCGGCGCCGGTCCATGAGTTGAAGATGCCGAGGTATGAATCGTGGAGAGCCGCCTTGAATGCTAGTAGCGCCGCCCTTTCCGACGGCGGACATGACCGGACGGTAGTGCTTAGCACTAGTATAAGTATTGCAACTGTTGTAGCTTGTAAAAACTTAATAACGGTACTCATTGTTATATTGGGAATTTAATTTGAATGTATATATAATATGATAAATAATGCTATCATATGGTGTGTTAGTCTTGTGAACAACAGTGCTGCATGAAGCTGTTTTGGGTTATGGCAATGTAGCTATTATATAGTGTTAATTAATTTGAGTCTTTGACAAGTTTGCCCCTAACACAGTTCGTATCTAGTGAAATCATGAACTGTGGTTTGGTCAACATTTTTGTTTTTAATTGAAGGAAAGAAAGGGGTGAAATTGAGATAGAGGATAAGATTGGGGCAATTGTGTGAGAATGAGACTGAGACTTGAAGGATGCACATGGTATTCAGAACTCAATTATGAGGCTAACAGGGTTTTTCTTCATATTCATATTTGGATCATCAACACTTTCTTTCTACCTACCTTAAATATTTCTCTCTACTCTCTTGCTTCAATTATTTTCTCTCTGTTTTAAAATATAAATTCAAATTCACCCTCTTAACTTTTATTTTAGGATGAAAAAATATTTTTTTAGAAATATTTTAAAAAGAGATGAGTGATAGAGAGTAGAATGATATTTAAAGGTAGAGGATCCACGTTTGTTTTTCTTTTGTATTCACTCAATCATGTTAGAGCAAGTCTTGCTAGCTGTGATATTCTTTGCCAATCTTGAGTGAACGAATCTAACAATATTACGATATGTCGTTGAGGTTTGACATGTTGTAGACCATGTTGCTTGGCAAAGCAATTTTCGTAGGATAAATTTTTGAAAGAATAAGCATAAAATATTGATATTTCAGTTAATTTAAAATAATTTTTTTTTATAGGATTAGATAGAGTTACTTCAAGATAACTTGATACTGTAGATTCCAACATATATTTCATTTAATTTGTGATAGATATTTTTTATTCGTATATATATTAAAATAATAAGAAAATTTATATACAATTTTATATCTTTAAATTTAAATTCATAATATGATATTTAACTAAATAATATTAGTTTTTGTAAGTTAAATTAAATTTTACAAATTTTTCAATTGATATTTTATTATATTAAATTTATTTTTAAATGTTTTAAATTTTTAAAATTTAATTAATAAAACTTTCTCTATCACACAAATGAGACATTCATAAGTAAAAAAGAATCATTTTAACACAAACAATTCTTTCAATTTTTAATATAATAATAATAACTTTCAATTGGAACTTCTTCCCAAAAAAAAATTAATAAACTTTCATTTGGAGCTTTTTTTGCTCGCTTATTTATTTTTCCCAAGGTGAGCATGGAGTCTCTTTCCTTGCCCTATTTTTGTATATTTTTTCCCAATTATGGTAAAGTTTATTTAAGTAGAGTTATTAAATTACAATAGCTAGACTCAGTTGAAATTGGAAATTTTATTTGAGTAGAGTTTTGTAAATAGAAACCCCTACCATAGGTAGCTGGCAAGTGAATACTAGTAATTTACTAGACCTTATAGCTTATGATAGCCCATTTTCATATATTGGGTAACAAAGGGAAAGTTCATGAATTTGGGAGGGTACTAGTGCAATTGAATGGAGTTAGGACCATGTCATGCTCCATCTATTAATGAGTATCACTGATTAACCATAGTATATTGCTAAGTAACCCCACAGTACCTAAATCTTTGTCTCCCTACCTCGACTTCCTAGAAAAAAAGTTTAATTCTATAATTAATTACCCTAAATCTTTGAGCATCAATTTCGACATCATACACGTATATATATAGGATTTTAAATTTTTATTAATATTTTATTTCTCTTCAAATGATAATAATACACTAAATCATGATATATTTTATACAGTATTTAATGTAATATGTCATTTTTTTATATTCAAATAACATATTTGATTTATTAATGTAGTTCATTTTAAATATAAATTGAGGCGTGGCCCGTGAAGTAATAATTAATTTATTATGGCGGTGGCTCGTACTTAGTTAATGATTCACCTCTTGATTTAATGGTCTTGTGTGGTCACACACTAGAAGTACGACCCACTTGCATACACTACTCAAAATCATGCATAATTGCAATGTATGGGTGTTAGATAATTAGATTTAATGGATCCGATTCTATGCATTTAAAAAATTATAAAATCAAGTTTTATATGCATTAATTCTTATAGGCCATGGATTTTTGACTCACACTACAACTTCACAAGTCTTTAAATAACTTGTACAGTTGATTTCAGATAGTACGGTCAATTTTTTTATAGTTAATTAAAATCGTATTGTTGAAATAAATAGACCGTAAAAAAAATTATAAATGATTTACAATCGTCATTTTATGGATGAAGTTCAAATCCATATATACGCTTTTCATTCTAAATAACATTGTACTCGATTATCTAACGTAAATTAAAAAATATGATAAATAAAATAGATAATAGTGGTTATAATAAAATATTTTTATTAACTATTAATATATTTAATTATTATAAATACAAAATAGAAGAATAATAATTTAAAAATAATGTATTTATTAATAGTTCTACCGTCTCATCTCAGATAAAAAAAATATTGTATTCAAAATTAAAAATAGCAGTATTTGAAGATAACTGTTGTTATAGGATAGAGTAATTTTTTTAAAGATTTCTTTTTCAAATATGAACATATATTTAATTATTAATGTGTCTTGTATATCTTCTAAAAAAAGAAAGTGTGGAAAAAGTTATAATTTGACGTGCATAGAATTGCAGATGTTTTTGTTTGAAATTTTTAATTATTTTTTGTCTTGTTCCTACTTTTATTTGAAGTAACTTGATCACTGAATACTCGTCAAAAGACAACTAAAAGCTAAAACATTTGTATTTATGTAAAAATTAATTTTAAAAATTATATTATTATTTCTATTTTAATAATCTAAACTCTTTTTTAGAAAAGACGGGAAAAATCACCTCACACTCGATACTGTAAACTCTACCATAGTGGTTAGTTGTTTTAATACATATTGAATTAATGTTGGACCCGGTTGTTAGAGTTTGTTTTAAAAATGATGTTTATTATATTTTATCTTTTTGTTATAATTATTTTAAAATTAAAATTTCAAATAAAAAATTGATTTAAATAATTTATAATAAAATATTATTTTAAGTATTTCATCTATTTATTACAATTTTGTTATATAATAAAAATGAATTTTTTAAAAATAATTAAAAAAAATATTTTAAAAATCTTTTCATTAAAATCATTTTTAAGAAATATATTTAAAAACATATATGATTTTTTAATCTTATTAAAATCTCTAATAATAAATATCTAAGTTATTGAATATTAAAATTATCTTTTTTTTTTTCAATAATAAATGAGTCTAAATTAACTCATACTATTTTTAAATAAATTAGCATAAAAATTATTATTTTAAAATAATATACCAATCACCTTTTAAAAAATCTTAAACAACTAGACATATTATCTTGGTAAATAAATCATGTCTATTTCATCATTAAAGATAATATATTTATGTTTATATATGTGTATATATATAGATAGTAGCGCACCCAACTCTTAATTAATCAAATGATCTAGTGTGAATTTATTTAATTAAAATTATTGCTATTCTGAAGACAAATTTTACATGAAATAAAACTCCACGTACCCGTGGAAATGTAGAAGTAGTTGATTTGTGAAAGAGAGGGGCTATCTAACCGAGGCCATAAGAATTTAATAAGAGAGAATCAATTATCAAACAAAAAGAGTAATCGGGAATTTCAATTATTTTCATGTGTTGTTTTGCATTGAAGAGGAAGAATCCGACCAGCCAGTTAAGGACAGTAATGTTCCAGAAAAAACCTTATCCGATATTGAATTGAATTTAATTAAAAACATACATATAAACTCACTCAGTGTAAATAAGTTAATTTTCTTGTCCACTGAGATTTCCCACATAACCTGACGGTTAGGTAAGGGGTAATGCAAACTCTTTTCTTTACAATTAAACAAACATTAGTGAATATACACAAGCCTCAAATTTGAATTTAGTTTGACTAAATCGATGATTATCCATGATCCTAGCATTTCTTTTAGTTTGAATGATTGTCAATAAGCATGTGTCCACATGTGCAAAATTATCTTCCTCAACATATATGCATGCTTGCTCATCGGTCATGGATTCTCTTTGGTTTTTTAAATAATATTATTTTTATTCCTTTTTAATCGTCAATTTTTGTCTTTTTAGAAATACAAACATCACTTTATAAGTTTACTAATTTTAAGGTTGTTATTTATTTTTTTTAATAATATTTTTAATTACTTATTACCTCGTCTCATATATTCAAAAGCGATCCAATATATATATATATATATATATTCATTTTCACATGTATGGGATCTTTCACATATATATATTCATTTTCACATATATATACTCATATATTATACTGAGGTCTAACATTAATCTTAATATGGGATCTTTTATAGTATATTATAGTAAATTATTAATTTCTTATTAAAAATAGTTTTTTAGATACTTTACAACATAAAATCATTTATTAAACTAATATACATAATTGATTTCACATAGTATTACTTGTTCAATTAATAGTAAAATCAATTAATTTAATAAGTGTTGTGATAATACTAATTTTAGATAAGATTTTATTAGTGATAATTTAAAAAATATTAAAATATAAAACCTTTTAATTTATTAAATATTTTTTTTTGGACACCCTTTTATTAAATAAAAAACTTAATTTTTTGGGAGGTCTTAAAGTGATTACTTTGGTGGTAATCTTATCATTAGACTATATATATATTTCTGATGAGTTGAGGAACATGAAATGGATAGAAGAGGGTGATTGGTGGTTGATGGAAGAAAAAGAGGAATCTTGGACTCTTCGAAAAATCATATCTTCATCATCCCATGTTGAACCGAATTCTCAATCTCTCAATTTATTCTCAAACCTTAATTCCAGTTTCTTCGACCCTTTCTTTGGTGGATGTTGAAGAACCTGAGAACCATGCCGTGGTCGATATTGTGACCGAAAATGAACTCAAAATAGAGCATATGCTTGTTGAGAATTTGAAGACACAGGCAATGGAAAAAACTCCAAAACCTGATTGTGAAAGTGTAGAAGTCAAATAACATGGGATTGAAGAAGATGAATTATCTCAATTTCTTTGAATAGTAAGATGATTTTTTTTGAGTTTCTTTACAGATCATGTAAAAAAAGGATTATAGTATTAACAATTTAAAATATTAAGAACTAAATTGAGAAAAATCATTACGATATTAACATTTTACTATACATTTTATTAAGTGATTCAGACTAAATTAATAAATCTTAATTATCTTGTATTTAATATTAACTATTTTATAACTATTTATAACTAATTTTAATTATGTCTTTTACGAGTTAGAAGTATTGATTAACATTTCTAACTTTTGAGATGAACGATACAATCTAATTATATAAAGAAAACCAATGAAACTAAGTAATGCAAAATGACAAGGAAAAAACATACAATCATAACTAATTAAACAACAAAAGAAAAAAAAAACCAAAAAAAATAATAGTATCTAGGTACATAACTCGTATAAGTATCTCTAGTAAAAAAATTTCCTAAGAAAAAAACCTTTCTTTCAAACATTTAATTAATAGAATCTCCTCATTTTGTATAATGTGCCAACCTGTTTAGCTTCCTTTTTTTTAATGAAATGTTTAGCTTCCTTTCAAATGTGTAACTAAATGAGAGGTGCAGTTTTGAATGATTATTTTGTCATATAATACAGTAGTAGTTATGAGACTTTCCTTTCAGCATAAAATGCATCGTGTCGTAAAATATACTTGTGAGTTGTCACACCAATCATCCATGCAAGATGATATCAAGAGATTTGTTAATTTTGATTCCTAATACAGTAGTAGTTATGAGACCTTGTTTGATCATTGATACACATTTGGATTGGTAACACATAAAATATTTATCCAAATTTAAGGCGGCAAACATGGGATTTGCTTATTATATTAGGCGCGCCAAACATGCCATTTTATAAGGGTTTTACGCGCAAAACCTCAGCACGCAATGTTTTGATCACAATAATAGAATAAGTTAATTTTCATACCAAATATCACCTAATTTGGAAGAACTTTAGCTAGCTCCTGTACAAATTAAAAACTTTTCTTAGTCAACATTTGCTTAAATGCAGGAGAAAAACTCATCAAGTCTTCCAAAGTAAAATAATTGTTTTGCAGATTTTTTGAGAGTTCAACGAACAGCATTTGAGATTAGTTTACTTGGTTACTAAAAATAACAAATTTGTCAATAAAAAAATGTATTCCACCATTACAATACTCTTTGGTATTCCAAATGTCTGCCAAAACACACACCATTCGTTTATGATTCCTTTTTTCCTTGTTGCGTGTGCATAATATACGTAATATGTTAACAAGTGTATGGGGGCGTATACTCAGACAGTATATACACACCGTTGCTATGAATATCTTATCTGTGAGTAATGTTTAAGTCTTTGTAAGTACTTTTTGAAAATGAGATTAATAAATTATTCTAACTTATACTATATTTTGTGGCTAAAATAATTCAACCATTGTAAGAATTTTGTTTTCACTGAAAACTATTGTAAGATTTTAAAATAATTTTTGTAACGTGCGTTATTCTAGAAGTATTCCCCCCGTAATTCTAAGTCCCAAATGAATTGTATCTAACGCCACAAATACACAAACCCAACCGAACACAAACAAAGTTGCGTAAGATACCTAGTTGAGAATTGCAGATACTATTGAGTCGAATATGTATGGTGCCTTTCAGAAGTTGCGTCTCTTATGTACAGTACAATACATGGGGTTTTCGGATCCTTTAAGCATCTTCATTCAGCTAAGGAGGAAGATGATTGTCATGCAAATGAGTTGACGCTGCAGCGTGAAATGGAGAAGAAACATTATGGAACAGAACCGGCACCATGCTGTGAAACTGCATTGGCATCATATTATGTGACCTTAGATCAGTAGGCTCCTGTCATAAGCATACACAGACATTAAAAATTTGGAACCATACTTACGTCCAAACCACACTGGTGTTTACAGTCAAGCACGAACTATTATATATTGGGTCGAAAAACTAAACTAGCCTGCTATTCTTTATTTCCCTTCTAAACCCAAAGTCTCATCTCAACCTATATTTGTCATGGATGGGAAGTTAAGAAATGGGGTACTGAAACTCCCCAAGAACATGATTACGAGAATAAACAAATAACCAATTTCAACTAGAGCACTGTTCACCCTAAAATGTTGTGTTACATGGTTAAAAACTTGAAAATATTTGAAGTTTGAAATAACCAAAATCTGTACAATAGGGTGCAACATACTCACAGGCTTCACACAACTCTCTCCGCCATGGATTGTTGATAAACTCATACTTTGTTTCATTTTTTAAGGGGGTAGTTGCTCTCTAATTTATCACATTTCTAAGTTTTGATTCCTATTTTTCATCCATTATTCCTCATTAGCGCAAAATTAGCTTTGTTAAAGCAAAAATTGTAAAATAATACAATTTGATGAGCAATCAGGATTAGAAACAAAACATTTTAGTTGGAGAAGTATCACATGTCATAAAAGAACCCCCTCGACCCGTAATTGCTTTTGGATAGTGTTTTTTTTTCTAATCTACTCTCCGGTTCTAATGGTCATTTCAAGGCGGCATTGTTGACAGTTTCAATATGCATGATATTATGTGCACTACGCCCCTACTGTATTCCTAGCATCCTTGTTTCCTTGGTTTTCTTTTGTTTGACTCTAAATTGTTTGTACTTCCCAAATAAGTGTAACCAATTGTTCAATCTCAAAAAACAAGCATTTTTGTGAATTTGATGAATTAGCAGAATTTATTTTTGTAAATTTGAACACATTATAACTAGATACTTGTGATGACAAGAGAAAAAGTCAGGGCATAGCATACCATTTGTTGAAAACCATCGTTACCACTTGCTGCTCCAAGCTGAGGTACCTATAGCACAAAGAATGCCAAGTCATAGACAGCTTTTAAAAAAATAATACAAGAAGATCAATAAGTATTAATCACCAAAATAACCGACCTTTCCTTTATTTCCTTCAACAGTTTCAACGCTTACTAGACTCCTACTAGCCACACCAGTCCTCAGAGCCTTCTTACCCGTATTCATTTTTGGATCCGAGACGTTATCATTAGATGCAATAATAGATTGATACTCTTCTTCAACATTGCAACCAACATGGGTAGCTAAGGCTGCATTCTCAACAGAGTTGTTCAAATTTGCACATTGCTTTAGAGCTTCACTTAAGGCTTCTAAAGCAATATAGTAACTTTCTTGGGATAAAGAACCTTCTTCACCCAATATTATGGCTCGTCTACATAAATCGTTAAATCTCCGGACCTTCGACTGAACCTCTTCCAATTTTTCACCAATAGGATGCCTACTTAAAGCAGCATTTGTCCATCTTTTCAATATATACTTTGTTGGGATGCTAAAAACACCAGACATTTGTAGAACGACAATTGCATGTCTACAGAGGTAACCTTTATATTCAAACAAGTGACAAGAACAGCATATATCTGAGTTTGATGTGTTCCACTCTACCATGTAGTTCTGAATATTTTCAAAGTCTTTCACATTATAAGTAGTAATTACACCATCATTTTCTTTCTTTAGATGGCAAGCAGAAGCGCCTAAAACCTCAAACTGAAACTTTTGAAAGATTTCATGTGTGTAAACTAACAACAGTTGTTTTTCAAAAGGGGAAGGAGACTTTAATTCAGGAGTTTCATGCCAAGCATCAAAATTTGCTTTGGCTTCCTCTTCATTTCTATCTTCAAGAATCAGTCGGTACTGTTCTATAAATTCTCTTAATGAAGTATCAACTTGGACATATTTGTCAAAAAAAGAATTTAAAATTTCCGAGCGTGAGTTAGAAGACAAGCCCACAAAAGAAATATCCCTCATAAAAGTTGGCACCCAACATGCACGATCATCATACAAGGATTGAACCCACTTAACATCTCTAAGTTTAAACCTGTCAACCAGCTTCCACCATCTCCTTTCAAATTGTTCCTCTGTCCATGATTTAAATATACATTTGTTGAACTTTTCCATAAAACTATCATGCCATGTACTTAAAAATTCAAGCTGTTTTGGTATCTTTTCCAAAACATGCCACAAACAAAAACAATGACGTGTTCCGGGAAAAACAGCAGCAACAGCAGCTTTAATAGCGTCGTTTTGGTCAGTCAGAAACACTTGTGGAGCCCGTTCCCCCATTGCTACAAACCAAGTTTGCAGTAACCAGGCGTAAGTATACACTGTCTCATCAGCTATCAATGCACATCCAAGCAACGTTGGTTGAACATGATGGTTAACTCCAATGAAAAGTACCAATGGTATTTTATACTTGCTAGTGAAATATGTTGTGTCAAAAGAAACAACATCGGAAAAATAAGAAAAATCTTCCAAACCTTTAGAATCAACCCAGAACACATTTCTAAGTCGATGCTCTTCGTTCAAATCAACTGCATAGAAGAATTTTGGATTTTCTTCCTGCATGTGCATGAAGAGTTCAAGAAGCAATTGGGCATGCCCTACTTCTAAAACCAAACTTCTTCCTTTGTCATGTTGATGTTTCATCATAAAATTCTCTAAACAATCAACATTCTGATATGAACTAAATAATTTACTACCTGGGGTCGAATTCTTCCTCCGTCGCATCCGAACATCATTACTTAATGGATCAGAATTCCTATGACTTCGAAAGAAATGAGCTTGAGCAGGTAAAAGCTCATGATTATGCTCCTTCACAAAGCTATAAACATACCATTTACCATCTTGTCTTCTCTTAACATGCATGCTAGCTTTACAACCGATTTTCGGGGAAGGGCGTGGATTAATTGCATCATCAGATTGTTGCTTATTACCATATCTTATACATGAAAATTTAGCATCAATAAATTCCTTTGATGCCCTAGATCGGCGACTGCTCAATTTAGCAGTACCAAACCCTACAGATTTAGCATATTCTTTGTAAAATGCATATGCAGCTTCATGAGATTCAAATTCCATTTCATTATTAGGTTCTTGAACTGAGTTACCCATAACAACAGAAGAATCCATAATTACTATAACAACATTCAGATTTCAGATTCATCAAAATTCCAAAACAATTGTGGAAACTGCAATAAGAAACTAAGCATTTACATAGTATCTACCATTTTCAACTATCTATGTTGTTAATCGCGTCGCATTAGCACGCAATCGGAGAATCGCGGTGCGAAGTGGAGAAATGCTCTGCTGCGACGCAACTCTATGGTGCAGGGGCGGATATCGCGTTGGAATCGCGTTGAAATAATTAAATAGTACCTGTTTGACTTTATCACTGTTTCCGGTGGCCGATAACTAACTCCGGCGGCGTTTTCCGGCAAGCTGAGTATTTCAGTGTTGGGACTCCGAGTTGTTCGTGTCTGTGTTTTTTTTTTTTTTTGTAAGGAATTGTTGAATTTTATTGTTTTGTTTGTGGATTGTAAAAATGTGTTTATTTTTGGGTTTTAGTAAATGATGATTGATGAGCCTCTTCAAATGGAATTGAATTGGGCCTTGGATTAAGATACTATCTGTTTTTTTAAATCCCAAAGAAAATTATAATCCATACCCCTCAAGTTAGTCTTCATACCTCACAAACCACGTGTCATGTGAAATTCCAAAAAAAAAAGTGTTTTTAGTATTTAAGTAAAAACTCAAATTTATTTGAAAATTTTCTCAGAAAAATTTGGAACCAGCGAGTACCACTAGCATTCATATCTTACATAATTGGTGTGTTCATAAATAAAAAAATTTAAGCAGTAGTGGAAGTTGTTTTTTCAAAAAACAAAAAATTAGTGAAGTTGTTTATTTTGATTGTGGTTTCTCATCTTTTGTTGAGAATTTCAAGTAACTCGTATATACTAATATATGATGAAGATAAGTTGACAATATTGATATTAAAGGTCGAATATGTAATTGAAAGACAAAATTAAAATTTTGAGAGTATAACAGATTTATAAAATTAAAAGTGTCGTGTATTTCTTATTTAACAAAAAATAAATAATCCGAAGTAAATTTAAAAATGAATTTTTCATCGATTAAACTATAGTGTTCTAACTTTAAATACTCGCCATGTGAAATAAACTTGAGGTAGAGAGAAAAGTATTTAGTGAACTTGGGTGAAGAACTAAAGAAAAAGAAAATCCAATCCTCAAGGATTACAATTCCCAATATAGAGTATAGTGTAGCAATTCTAGATATTAGTAATTAATTAATAAGTGTAGTTAGTTAGTTATGCACGGTTTAAAACAGTTAGATATTTTTCTATTATTTTTTATTTTTCAGTTCATTAATCAATTATACTTGGTTCCTCTTGAATCTATTGATTAAGCTTATATATAAATTTAATTTGTGCATTTTATCGATCAATAAAATCATTTGTATCTATTTATATCTATTATTACAATATCAGAGTATTCTCTATCTTTTATTATCACATAGTTTTGTTAAAGTATTTCATCTACTTCTTTTTTCAAAGTTTATGCTCAAGTTGGAAATATTCTCCACCTTAAGGGGTATTAGATTAATTAATAGTTAATTAATGAGTGCAATTAGTTATGTACAGTTAGTTATTTTTTTGGTTTTTCAGTTCATGAATCAATTATATCTTATTCTTCTTGTATATATTGATTATATAAGTCCAACTTGTATATTTTATCGATCAATGAAACCGTTTCTATCAATTTTTATATTTTAGGAGCATTTCTATCCATTTCTATCAACTGTAATAACGAGTATTATTAAATTTAGAGAGATAATATTTTTTTACTTAATCTAATAATTTTATAACCGCAACACCATATATCATGTTTAGAGGATTCAAAATGTATTAGAAAATCTAAACTTTTTTATTAATGAGTAATGACTATGAACTAAGATATTATTTTTAGGCGTTTTCTCTCTCAAACATTTATTTATTTAGGCCTAAAAATATCACATGTAGTGATATCTCTTGTGTATTTTAATAATAAAGTTATATGTGATTATCACGATGGCATGCTTAACATCTCATCAAATGTATTAAAAAAAATGTATGTATGAGTTGACAATTTTGCTATTGGGTTGATATATAGTTAAGTCACGCAATCAATCAAATTTCTATATCTTCAAGAATTAGCAAAATAATTATTACGTCATCGTTAACCCAAAGCAAATAAAGTTAATTTTTTAAACTCATGTTAGTTTGGAGAGTTTGTACTACTGTCCTTTCTTGAATTCGTGCCATGGATTAATTTTGGTTTGAAACTCAACATTAACATTATCTTAGACTTAATTTGGCTCTCTATGGTGACTCTTTTTAGTAATTTAAATAGGATTCTAATTTTTTTTTTTTATCTTGGATTAGAAATCATCTTAAATTTTTTAATTTAAAAAAGTTCAACAATTCCCATCAACGATGTTTAGAACATTCAAGTGGACTAAATTTTGTTAAGACAAAAATCATATCTAATGAGTTTATGTGTACGTGTATGGAACTTTTAAAGTTTATTGTCACAATGATTTTATATATACGTGTATGAAACTTTTAAAGTGTTTTGCATACTTGTTGATTGAAGATGACAAAATGAATTGAGTCTATCAAATTAACTCGTTCAACCCATTATTTTAAATAGAGCGAGTCAAAGTTTTAGACTATCATTAAAATTTCAAATTAGTCTATCTTATTTAATTCATTAGAAAATAAAGCGAATATAGAAAAACAGGTTGACCTTTTGAATCAATTTATAAATCCCTTTTCTTTTTTTGGTATTTTTCTTGACCATTATTTTTTCTCTTGAACCATTAGTCTATCTTTTAATTGCAACCCAATAAATTTTGAATTTTATAGTTGGATTGCATTGAATTTTAATAAATTAATTAATATTAGTCTTTATTATTCAAGTCACATAAAATAGAATATCTTTTTTAACGGTCGGGGCAATCTTTCTTTTTACAGTGTTGGATACTTCTTTTTTCAAATAAATTCCAATATCTTTTTTGAGGAACTTACTTTTTTTTATAATTATTATTATTATTATTATTATATTTATCATTATTATTATTATCTTAATTTGTATGTAATTAATTAATTTACTCGTAAAAGTCAGTTTGTTACAACTTATTTTAAAAATAATCACTTTAAGAATTTTTTCATTTGTTATAGTTTTTGAAATAAATCATAATATGAAAATAATTTTAAAAAAATTATCAAATAAAAAGTTGTTTTAAGTAATTTTTTATAAAATTATTTTTTAAAGAAATGCATTTTGGTAAACAAAATAAAACAATTTCGAATTAAAAAAAAAATCTTTAGCAAATTATTTCTAAATAATGAAAGATCAATTTTGACTAGAAAGTAATTTATGTTTTCATGTGAAAGTGAGTGTATGCTTAGTATTACGGTAATTGTCAAAATTAGGGTTATTCGTCGTGATTTTCAAAAATTACAAATCTTAGATTTTGTAAAATTACATGGTTCACCGATTCTATCAACTTCATTGTGATACTAAATACAAGTTGAGTTTAGTGATAAATCAAATATTATAGATCAATTTTAGAAGTAAAAGATTTTAATTCTAACTTGAAATCACAATCAATTATGAAAATAAAATTAATTTTAGTCAAAAACAATTAAACATGTTAAAAATCAATTCTAAATATCTCATATGGTTGAATATTTCAACTTATTTAAATTAAAAAATTAAAAAAGTTGAGCGAAAATACCAGAATTCAAACTCCGACAAAGTAAAAAATTCTAACATGATATATTAACAAAGTAACATTTGCATATGAAAATAATTTTAAATGTCTAAAATCAGCATGCTCAGAAGGAAATAAAAACGTATCCATTTTTTTAGAGTTAATATCCTAACAACACCTTTCAAAGTGGGAACCAAATATATATTGTAATTGTTTTAAATAGATTATGTTATCTCAAAAGGTGCTTTTAGTCTCATCACTCCCATAACCACTCTTTTTTTTTTTTTTTTGTCTTTTTAGCAAATGTGAAGTGTGAGTGTGAAAAGGATATGATAAGATCCAATAATCAATTATGCAAATCAAAATCATACACGGTAATTGGCTGTAAACTCGTATTATAATACTGGCTTCGTTGGCCATGTTCAAATCGTAATTTCTCCGTCTTTGTTTTTGTTATTTTTCTTTATATTAAATTATTTATCACTTTATAATATTAATATAATCTTATATCTTAATTTATTAAAAAAATTCATCAACTATAACTAATAAAGATATTTGATTAACTATAATTAATGAATATATTTAAATAAATAAAATTTATTTTATTATTAAAATCAATTAAACTAATTATTTTTAAATAATTCATGTATAACCTAAATAAGATACTTGAAATAAGATAGAGGTAGTAATTTACCACTGACTGTTTTAAATTGTGTTTTAATTAGAAAACAATAGTTGATAACTCGGCTATTTTATTTAGAAAAAATTATAAATGCTATTTTGCACTAATTAATGCTCGAAAAATTAAGAGAAAACTATTTTATGCCCGTCAGAAGAAAAAAAATGACATTAACAATTAACATCATTTTTTGTCAAAAAATATGTTAAGGTGAAGCGATTTAAGAACTAATATTTATATAAACTGTGACATAAATTATAATATTATTTACAGAATTATAATAGTTAAAATAATCAATATATAGACAATATGAATAATAATAAATAGGGTAAATCGTACTTTTAGTTAAAGAGAAAAAAAATTACTTTTAGCCCTTAAACTATTTTTAGATTTTGATTTGCTTCCTTATAAATTTTTTAATTAATTTTATTTTAGTTTCTTAAATTATTTTTATATTTAATCATTTTGATGTCTTAAATTTTTATCATTTTAATTACTAACTTTAGACACTTTATTCTTTTTTATCAATTTTTTGTTTGAATGCTACAAATTATTTATATATTTTTTTACTATTTTTCCTTGTTGAGTTGGACAACTAAACACCAACATGTTTTACTTACATATGAAAAAATGATCAAAATATCTCATATTTATAACTTAATACACTAAAGTAGATTGAAAAAAGTCAAAGAATTGAAATAACTTCTAAAGTTAATTTAAGGAAACAAAACAAGCAAACAAAATTAAAAATTCAAAGTGAAACATAGAAGAAAATCAAGAGACTAAATAAATAAATTTTTATTAGTGAATACTCCGTATATATTTTATAATAATTAAATGAAGTAAAGGATTTAATAAAATAAAAAGAAGAAAAGGACAGCGGTTGTCTCCAATAAAACGGGATTGCTTTTGTCTATATTTTATATTTTTTGTTTGTGTCACGACAGCTTTTGTCTATACTCTATACTTAACTGGTTTTGGCTTATTTTTTTTATTTTGATTGTTATTTGTCTGCGTTTGATAAATTAAGTTATAAGTTAGTTGATAGTTGAAAAATTAATATATGATGATTTATAGTTGAAAAATTAATTAATTAAAATTAAAGTATTTGATAAATTTAACTTTTAACAATATAAAGTAACATAAAATAATATAATTATTTAAGTTAAAATAATAAAAAAGTGACATTTTTATTCTATCTTTTGCCTTTTGTTTTAGGTGATCAATTTTTTATTTTGTACTCAATTTATTTTCTTGCTTCACTTTATTTCTTATGTTTTCTTCTTCTTTGTATCATTAGTTAATTGATGTTATCTTATAGCTTCCGCATTTCTTTCTGATTTCTGCTCCTCCCAATGTCATTGTCCAATTCACTTGATAGATCTCTCATGTTTACTCATTATTTTATTTTACTATATTTATCTCATTTATGACTTTTATGGTGGAAAATCTAAAAAATATAACAAAGCTCGGGGGAAAAAAAAAAACCACGGAATTCATTTAATTTGTTTCGTGCATCAGTTACTTTTTTTGTTACAATATAAACATAAATTTGAAGAGTTCTCTCAAAGTTTAATTTACGGTTTACAATTTGACATAAAAAATAAATTTAACTTTATGAATTTCTGGTGAGATGAATAAAATGAAAGATTTTATGACTAATTTTGGCAAGAAATTAAAGAAATTGACTTCAACTCTATTCATGCATTTCTTGTCAATTTTGTGTTATGTGATAGACATTTGTTGCATACATAAAATTAAATTGGTTGTTGTGACTTTTTGGGGCAATGATTTAAAGAATAAATGTATTATGTATAAGTAGTAGTTTTACTTTGAACAAAAAAAATAGAAATAATAGCACTAAGAAAAAGATACAATATGAACCAATGATGGGCCTCAAACATCAGAGTGAACTAAATTAAAAAACACATATGAAAAAAAAAAAAAATTATTAAACGGTAAAGCTCGAAATTTAGCAAATTTACAACCACAACAATTTGAAATATCACAGATTTGTAACTTTCCAAAAGCTCCAGTAGAAGTCAAATATTTTAATCTAGAAGCATAAACATGTCAAATGCGAGAATGCTATAAATAAAAACTAGAAGACGAAGAAATCAAGCGAAAACTAGGTACTAAGTCGACAATAGTTGTTGAGGTTGTAGCATATGGGACTCACATGTCATCCAAAATATAAATTTCCCTATGTATATGGTCTGTCCCACAGCCTCTCGGAATGTGGATCCTGCACATAACAAGAAGTGAAAGAAAATATAATTGAATAACCAAAATCACATATTTGACTAACAAAAGCAAGACTCAGAGTGATATTAAGAATATAATAAACATCATAAAAAGACAAATTAGTTGTGGAGACATAATCAATGTCTGTTAATGGCATAAGAGTGTCATCAACAGTAATAACCGACACAGACGAGGAAGAATTCACAGATACAAAAGATTTATCATCATATGTCATACGGTGAGATGCTCCAAAATCAAGAATCCATATGGAATGAGATATAACTGACAAACTAGAGGAGTTCAAACATTTATTAGAGGGGACATACATGTCATGTGATTGAGTGACAATAAGTTTTTGGAGATGTTCTGCAATATCATACATTTGGGAAGGAGTCTTAGATTAGTATATAGAACCAGAACTAGAGCCAATTTTCGGAGGAGTAGATGTAACAACATTGGATGATGACCCCCTAAAATTCTTCTTATGGGCTCTCCTTAATTTCACACAATGTATTTTCTAATGATCTTTTTTTTTTTTTTTTTTTTTTTTTAAAAAACATATCTACAATGTAGTGTTTTACATTGTCTGGATCGAGTTTGAACATCGACATCTTATGCGGAGACAAGAATGAG
>NC_021160.2:51912261-51974256 GCF_000331145.2 Cicer arietinum
TTTTTTGTAAAAAGCACATTTATCATTAATAAACTAGCTTATAATATTGTGAGAAAAACTTATTTATCAAATACATCTCATTTAATCTAACAAGTTTGTAAGCTAGTTTAATAATTTATAAACTAGCTTATCGGCGTTACCAAACATTGCCTCCATATGTACGAAAAGTTAACTATTTATTCATATATATTTGTACTATTATTACTAAATTTTTTATTAACATATTTTTTTTCAAACGAGCATTAATATTCAATGTTTTTTTTCTTCTATAGTTCCTTGTAGTAGAGGTAAATGTATTTGAAGCATGTCACGTGATAAATGTGGGTAAATAAAAATTTGAATTCGATTTATCATTATCTAAGAGTCTAATTTCTTCAGCTATTTTCAATTTCATTGGAAGTGGTCCAAATTTTAAATATAGTTGTAGTAACTAATAATAATTGTGAATCAAATTAACTCACATAATTGTTATAAAGCATGACATCTATCAAAATGGAAAATAAAATTTTGAAAGTTTATTGAATTGATGATAGTAGAAATGAAATACATAATGAAAAATAGTACAAATGAGTCAATGACTTATATAGTAACTAAACTTATAACTAACAAGGAATTCTAATTAACTAAATTTTCAACCTCAATTAAAAAAAAAGGTTTAAATATATTTTTGGTCTCTGTAAATATAACAATTTTCAGTTTTAGTCCCTGTAAATTTTTTTGTTTGAATTTGATCCCTACAATATCAGAAAACTCTATTTTTAGTCCTTAATTTCAAGTAGACATTACAAAAACGTTAGTTGACAAAGGGAAATATGTTTTTTGTCGCTGCAAATATAACACTTTTCAATTTTAGTCCATATAAAATATTTTGTTTGGATTTCGTCGTATTCATCACCATCAATCATAAATTCAGAAAAGTGAGTTTCATCATTTTCATCAACCCAATAATCCATATTTTCTCTCACCCAACTCAATGTATTTCCCTTTATTCTTCATACCTCACTTAACCCAATTTAATCCTTTATTAATACTTTAAATAGATAATTTTCAAAGATGAAGATTAATCATTGCGTTCCAAGCCAAAACATCTCTTTCAACCATTTCATCAAACACCTTATAATCACTCCCAACATCACCTACTTTCAAATATCCAGAAACCAAAGCAGTAAAAGTAACAATATTTTTTTCAGACGTTTCATCAAACACCTTATGTGCATCTCTTAACCCCCTCAAAACCTTCGAACCCCCCCTCCCTCAAAACCTTCGAATACGAATCGACAAGAGACGTTTGAACAACTGGATAATATAAAAAATAATAATAATCTTTTTTAAGTTTTTACGGGTTAATTTTCTATTTTGTTAATAATTTAAATAGTTAATTTTCAAATACGAGGATTAATCACCGCGTTCCAAGCCAGAACATTCCATTCAACCATTTCATCAAACCTTCAAACCACTGCCAACATCACCAACTCTCAAATACCCAAAAACTAAAACAGTAAAAGAAACACCATTTGCGTCAGATATTTCATCAAACGCCTTATGTGCATCCCCTAACCCCCTCAAAACCTTCGAATACGAATCGACAAGAGACGTTTGAATAATTGGGTAATATATTAAAAAAATTAATTATTTTAAATCCTTTACAGGTTAATTTTCTATTTTGTTAATATTAACAATAGTTAATTTTCAAACACGAGGTTGATATGTTTTTGAGATAATAGAGAGAAAATATGAGAATGAAGGTAGAGTTATTAATAGAAAAAATTGGGTTAGGTGAGATATGGATAATGAAGAGAAACATATTGAGTTGGGTGAGGAAAAATATGGATTGTTGAAGATGATGAAACTCACTTTTTTGGGTTTGTGATTGATGGTGATGAATACGATGAAATCCAAACAATAAGGACTAAAATTGAAGAGTGTTATATTTGCATGGGCAAAATATATATTTCTCTTTTATCAACTCACGTTTTTGTAATGTCTAATTGGCGTTAAAGATAAAAAATAAAGTTTTTTGATATTGTAGGGATGAAACCCAAACAAAAAATTTTACAAAAACTAAAATTAAAAATTCTTACATTTACAGGAATAAAAAATATAATTAAAAAAAAAAAGTAATTTCATCCCTTAGCTATGTTGTACGTGGTCACACCAAACAACACCTAAATTATTTGAAAAGACAACACGGAATATAAATAAAGAATTTACGAAGAGTTTGTGTTTATTTTTTAGTTGTATTATTCACCAAAATTCTTATTTTTTTTATATGTATTAGATCATCACGAGAGTTTAAAATATCAAAATAGATATTTGTATTTAAATTTGTATTTAAATATAGCATTTTCATTCAAAATCTTTAAGTTATTAAATGTTATTAATAAATTGCATTTTATTCCAATAAAATTTATAATTGATAAAAAATATGGAACTTCTTATCAACTTAACACTTCAACTAATTTGCAATTGTTTTTTAAAACAACTTATATTACGTTGGTATTGTTAATAATTACTTACATAGTGGGTGATAATCGATACTCTAACTTTCTCATTACAACTAAATAAATTTTTTTGCAAAAAAAAAAAAACTTAACACTTCAACAATTTTCCTTGTAAGACTATCGACATATATGTATGTTGTGTTGGAAAATTTTGTCTTTCAACTACATAAAACACGAACAATCACAATATTCGTGAACTGTTAATATAACACCAATTAAGTATCACAAATTAAGCTACAAACTTTCATTAATCACAAAGAGTGAACTTAAAAAATAGAACACCAATTATCATTAGAGAATAACCATAAAATTAAGATATTAGCTTGAGGCATGTGAAGACACATTATTTTTTTGGATTTTATTCGCTTTAGACAAAAATCCCTCAGAATTCAACGTGTTCTTCCAAGAAAGAACTTCGGTAACATAACTACAAGAATATCTTCATTGTTAATCTATAAAAATGAAAAATAGAATAAAAGTATTTATTTGTAAAAATTGATAAAAATATTGGAAAACCAAAGACTCAATCACTCTTTCTTTATTTATAATTTCCTTTCAACTATTTTTTTAACATAAAAAACGATATTTATTCATTAAAATTAAAAGAGTATAAAAAACAAAACACATATCAATTCGTTAAAACTGAAAATGATGAATCTACGAACATAATATAGATACAAATTTACTAAAATCGAAAAAGATGAATATGCGAACAGATGCATGGTAATAGCATAAAAACAATAAAGTGATTACAAATTTGATAAAATTAAAGTGGTTAAAATATCTATGTATCTGGATCTGTAACATTATGACGTTGAATCATTGATTGAATTTATGGATCAAAGTAAATCTATAAACTTGACAAAAATAAATACTGTACCATGACAAAAAAATTAAACATCACATTTAGTTGATAAAATAACATAAATACACAAAGAAATGAATAAATATTTGATTTATATAAAAATCAGTTATTTAAATAAAAAGATAGAGAAAAATCATTCTAACCACCAACTTTGTTCAATATATATTTGTGTACATATGTACAAAACAATATACACAGCCACCACTTTTTAATCCTTGTTCGGTTAATTCCAATAGACAAAATTAAGATAATAAATTAGTCTTTAAATTACAAGGTTTCAAAGCAATTAAATTATTTAAATTGAAATTAATTTATATTTATATATGGTGTAACAAATGGTCATCAATAAGACAATAAGTCATGGTTCTAAGTTATAACTACAATACGAATAAGTCCAATATACATCAAAATTAAAATTCTTCAATTGAATAAAATATTTTAATTTAAAAATAACACATTAGAACAATATCAAATAAATAAAAAATACATCTATTCTTTAAAATATTAATTATCACCAATAATTAAATTGAATTTCTATTAATAAAAATAATTAAATAAAATACTTTTGAAGTATTATATAAAATATCTAACATGTTGCACCTGGATCAAACACAAATTCTCATCCATGCATACTTGCACTTTCATCTCATCACATAATCAATATTATATATCAATAAGAATATCGATGCAAGAAACTAGTACTTTTACAATAATTTCGTTGTTGGAAGTTCTATTATTTTGACTGCAATGTTATACTAGTAAATAAATCTATAATACTATTGGATGTTGTACACTAGTCTACTCTTCCGGTTAGGAGTGTAAATAACCCTATTCGTAAAAATAGGGATACAATAGAATACAACCCAATTTATTTTAAGTACACATAATTATTTTATATTATTATTTATTTTTAGAAAAAAATTATCAATTAAATTAAATTTAATTGCAGTATTTATTCTTTTATTTTAGTTAAATCACAAAAATAATTTCTTTATTTTATTTCTGTCCAATTTTAGTCTTAAGCACATAATTTTAATCTAAATTTTGATAAAGTGTCATTTTTTAAGCTACGCCACACTATTTATGGCCATATATCTTAAGTAAAATTATTACACCACGAGATCTTGAGGCATGATGTGACTTAAATAAGTGCAAAACATGACATTTTTATCAAATTTTAGACTAAAATTACGTTTATGAGACCAAAACTCGAGAGAAATAAAATAGAAGATTGTTTTTTTAATTTAACTAAAATAGAAGCTCAAAATTATAATTAAGTCATTAAATTATTAATTTAATAATTTAAAAATATTATTATAAATTAGACTTAATTGCAGTTTTTATTATTCTCGAATGAATTAAAAAATAATAATAATATGTGATTTTTATAAATTATTTTATGTTTTTGTTTACCCAATTAAAAATTGTTATTTAATAATTTATTTTGGGACCAATTCAATTCTATTTTGTTTTTATTAAATTTAAATTTTCAAATTTAGTCAAACCAAAAGATAATTAGAGTCTTAAAATTAACACAATTGAACTTATGTGTGTGATGCAGGTGTGCACCAGGCGATAATAAATGTGAATTCACCTGGTATCTTTTCCCATTTTATCAAAACCTATATTGCTTTCTAACAACAGTTTCAGCTTTTTTTCCTTTTTTCTCCATTGGCAACTCCTCACGTGTCACCCTCATCTCACACTCACTTTGTTCCCAAAACCGAGGACATTATAGTAAAATAAAATACACCAAATCCAGGACCTAGATTTATGATCATGTCTTTCACTTTCTATTGGCTGCACAAAGAACCACATAGAAAAAGTTTTTTTATTTTCCTCCATCTTTTTAAAAAACTATAGTAAGTTAAGAAATGCACTAAAGGCATACACATCAATGAATAAAAAGTCTTAGTTGGGTAATTATTTGATAAATTTAAAATTACGTAATATATTAAAATTATATATATAAATTATTTATATATTATAAATTAAATTATAAAATAAAAAGTTTTTTAAATTAAAAGTTAAAATTTTAAATAATTTTATTGTAATTTTATGAGTATTAATTATTTTATATCATTGTATCATACAGTCTAAATAGCACTGCAGTCTCTTAACTTAATTTCAGTTAATGTTTTAGTCATTTTTTTGTTCTCATTTGGACTTTTATTTTAATTTGAAGTGACAATTTGATCTTTTATGTTTAAAATGTCAACAACGAATTTTTTTATTACAAAAGTTCAAAAAATTCATTAAAATTTTTAAACGAAACCCATAAAATTAATTATCATCTTCAATATAATAAAAATTTCAAATCGGGAAAACAGATAAAAACACTCAAAAATTAACTAAATTAAGTTAAGAGACTACGAATGTTATTTAACCTATCATATATTAGATTATTTAAAATATATTTAATTATCATTTTTAGTTAAAAATCATTAAAAAATTCTAAATTGTCATATTCTAAAATTTTCATATAATAATCGATTTCATGCATTAATAAAAATTAAAACTGTAATTAAATCAATATAAAAATGTTATTTTAGGAGTACTGTGTTTTATTTTTTAACTAGTTTATTGTAATTTATTATCTAAAAATTACTTAAAACTCTATTTAAATTTATAAATTATAGTATCGATCTTATTTATGTCAGTTGCTCGATTTGAACTTTATAAAATACATTTATTTTCTTAATTTTTATTGAATTAAATTCCATCAAATACCTGTATCAACCATAAAGAATTTCAGAACTGCTAATTTATAAATTTCCCATCAATTTTTAACCATCATGCACTCGATATACGGTGGACCACATTAGTATCTACCTTATTTTCTTTCTCTTTCCAACAAAACTATACAACTAAAAAAACAGCATCTCCACCACTCAAATCACAACAACAACAACAACATAGAGGAACACATTAAAAGGGATATAAAAAAATGTTCTGTTCTGTTCTTTCAACCTTTAATATCATTTTCTTTTAAAACAAAAAACAACAAATTAGAGAAAACTATTCAGCTCTTGCTTTTGCTATTAGTACTTTCCTTGAAGAAAAATAAACACTCATATTTTTCTCACCACTCCTTTTTTATTTTATATATAACTTTTCCATCAATTGTTTTTCTTTTTATTTTCATTTTCCATTCCTCTATTGGAATATATATATATTCATCCTGATTCCGATGCACTCTAGCTTCACCAAATTTCAAAGTTCAAAACAACTTCAAACTCCAACAAATAAGTGAACTTTATCTATCTATAGATCTGAAAAAAGGGTCAAAAAATTTCTTGTTTTTTTTTTATAAAGAACAAGAAATTTGTCAAGAACATGTTATTGTTTCAACTTTGAAGAAAAAAACTATGGATTCATCAGATCTTCAACAACAACAGGTAAATTCTTCTTCAGGTTTAACACGTTATCGATCAGCACCAAGTTCTTATTTCAACAACATCATTGACAGAGAATTCTACGAACATGTTTTCAATCGACCTTCAAGTCCAGAAACAGAACGAGTTTTTTCACGGTTTATGAACAGTTTAGGTTCAGAAGAAGATTTATTAGCTCAAAAAATCTCAGTTGATTCTACAGTGAAAGAAGAAGAAGAACAACAACAACAAGTGGTTCAACAGCAGAGTAATATTAATATTAATAATATTAATATTAATGATGATGATAATAATAGTAATAATTATAATAACTCTGCTGCTACAACTTCTCATGGTTTTTATCAAAGCTCAGTGATGCCACCTTTGCCAAATCAGAATCTCTCTTCAGGTATGGAAGGAAATTATTCAATGGGAGTTAATCGGTTACAGCAGATGAAATCTCATGGTGGAAATAATTCTAATCTCATCAGACATAGTAGTTCACCAGCTGGTTTATTTTCACAAATTAATATTGAAAATGGTATGTATTTATGTGCTATGCTCATTTTATTTTTTTAATTTAATGTTGTTAATGATTCTTTTTTTTTTTTTGGGAGGTGGGGGTATAGGGTACTGTTAGGGGGGTTTACAATTTCTTTCCAAACCCACAATTTTTCTTGTCCTATTTATTGGGAAAAATAGTAATTTTCCTGGAAAAAATGTTAAATTTCAAAATTTTCATTTCAGGGGTTTCATGATGCTCTATTTGAAAAATTACTATTATGTGGACTTTATTTTAAAAAAAATTTATTTTGACTGAATTATGTGGACATTATATTTTATATTTTGGAGTTCCAACAAGTGGTGAGAAAGAAAAACCTGGTTATGTTGCTTGAGCTAAGTAGGGGTATTTTTTTAAATGATTTCACTGATGACTATTGTAATATTTAGCTATTACTTTTAGGATTATTTTTGTCTCAAAAGTACTTTTTTTTTGTTTTACACATAGGTTGTTATAATGATATTATGCAAGCTTAATTGGCAGGGTATGTTATTATGAGAGATATGGGAAATTTAGGAGCTGTTAACAACTCTGTAAAAGAAGCAAAATTTTCTACTACAAGGAGTTTGAAGAATTCATCAAACTATTCATCACGACCAATGTCATCAATAGCTGAAATTGGCGACAAAGGCAATAGAGAAAACAATCAAGAAAATGATGTTTTTGGTGAAAATCGAGGTAACGATTATATCTCAGAATATCAGGTTGATACTTGGGATGACACTGAAATGATGTCTGAAAATGTTGGTGGTCTAAAAAGATTTAGAGACAATGATTCAAAACAACAATTTTCTGGTTTAAATGCATCTTCTTCTGTTCAGGTAGAATACTACTCTAATTTTGTAGAATTTTGTTTTTATTTATATGTTGTTTTCAAAGTTGAATACATCATTAATTTTGTTTGTGAATGGAATTTTCATTTAACATGATTTTGATGTGGTTGATCAGAATGAAACAGGAGGAGGACATTCTAGTTCTTCTCCTTTGGCTCATCAATTGAGTATGCCAAATACTTTATCTGAAATGGCAGCTATGGAGAAGTTTCTGCATTTTTCAGATTCTGTTCCGATGAAAATCCGCGCCAAGCGCGGCTGTGCTACTCATCCAAGAAGCATTGCAGAGAGGGTATAGTATTGATCAGATTTTACTTATTTTTTTTATTAAATTCTAGATTACCGAAGTCACTTTGCTCTAAAATACTGATGATAAAACCTAAAAAATCGTTTGAGTATAATAATTACTACCTCTAGTCTTATATATAGATATATAAAATAATATCGACAAAAATGAATTTATTTAGTGTAAAATTTATATCACATATATCGGTTTTTTTAACTTTATTTTTTTTTTATATAAGACCAAAGATAGTATAGAACTTGATGGTGTATATAAATTTTCACGATGTTTTTGCTATTATATTTTATCACCTCCTCAAATCATATAACATATAGTAAAAAATATGATTAGAAGTTTTTGTACTTATAAAACTTGGTTACTTTTTTTCTTTCAATGTTTGAGGAAATTGCTTTTCAGGTTAGAAGGACTAAAATTAGTGAACGTATGAGGAAGCTACAAGATCTAGTCCCAAACATGGAGAAGGTACAATACACTATGCATGATTGGTTAAATTAATGTTTTTAAAGTCTAAAAAAAAACATATATTTATGTGGATTAATTGTGGTTGCTTTGAGGTACAACGTTGTTTCTCTCCTTTTTCTTTTTGCAGCAAACAAACACAGCAGATATGTTGGACTTAGCTGTGGATTACATCAAAGACCTTCAAAACCAAGTTCAGGTATTTACACAAAAAATTAAAAACATCTATGTCAATATTCAATTTATTACTCCGTATAAAAGAAAGTTGAATAAATAAATATTTATGTATTTAGTTAAAATTTTAAATTATTTGATTTAAATTTTGAATTAAGTATATTAAATTTGTTAACTTAACTTTTTTTTTTTTTAATATATTTAAGATTAGATGAAATATTATAGATTATTTTTCAATTCACACTAACCGATTAATTTTTCTTTCCACATTTATCTATCTATGTATAGACGCTTTCAGATTGTCGAGCAAAGTGTACGTGTTCACACAAGCAGCAACAATAACGGCAACGAATTAATGAATTAATTAGTCTTGTACACATTTGTAATAATTTGGTCACGTTATTAAAATCTAGCTAGATTAGTTTTTATTTGTTACTGCAATTCCAAAGATAAATTCATTTACCCCTTCAAATAGTATATATTATATAAATAAAAAATGAAAATAAATTTATTGAGCTGTAAGCAGCTGTAGGGTACACTTCTTCAACGGTTGTGGAAGAAAAATAGGTTATAATAAAAGTTGAGTGTTAATTGTGGCAAGCATCATGTATGTATGTAGAAAAGTCTATGTGGTAAGTAAGCACAATTTAAGGTGTGAGGGCCCATATTTGGTGATGAAATCTATTGGAATTGCCGTAAGCAATATATTTGTTTAGGTTTCACATTGAATGGTTGGCATAGGAATAGGATAACATGAGGGGCACCGAGGCCAACATAATTTTGTTGGTTATATAGGTCACTTCTTCTTTCCTCATAATGCTTAAAGGTTTTAATAACTAAATTAGTAAATTTAGAGATGTAAAATACGTGTTTAGATTGATTAATTTGAACACTTTATAAAATATTAAATGGTAGGAGATGAAATCACTTATATAATATGATGTCGATATATGACGTTTGTTAATTATTCAATTTATTTTTTACTTTTTGTGTTTTGTGTATGCATGAACCCTCGTGATTTTGTTTCTTATAAAAGACAAATCAATTGATAAAAGAATGTATGTAATTATTTATAAAGTGATTCAACTTGATTTCTAAACATGTAGGATGTTTTTAGTGTAGTTATTTTGATGAGTAGTTTGTTATTGCCTCTGACTCTCCAAACAACAAACCTAGTTGTTTTGTTCCTTATAATTTAAAAGATTTAATTTATAAATATTGTGGATGTAGAAATGTTTTATATTGTCAATTTATTATTAATATTAGATCATTACAAATATTTAATTTGGCTATATCTCCTTATAATATTACATACATGATTTGTTGACAACATAAAAACTTTTTTGAAAGAAAGTTAAAATATAATTAAAAAGTAGATTTGGAAGATGTAACAGTAACTTTGGAGGAAAAAATGAAGATATTTCATTGTTATAAATTAAAATTTCATTTTTTATTGAAACAAGGTTAGTTTGATTAGAATCAAATCATGTCATTGCTAAATTAAAAATAAAAATAAAAGATTTAACTACATCTCTCTCAACTTTTTCTTAATTTCTCTCTTTCTTTTTATCGGTGGTTTGAAGTCATTTTTTGACTTGAAATTATTCAACTGTGTCTTTTTTTTTTTCTCATTTTATCTAAATAAATAGTGTCCATTTACATCTAGTATTTCTTTCGTGATTTTATGGTTGAGCGCAATATTATTTTATTTTGGATCTTAGTCTTTTGTTTGGTTTTTTTTTTTTTGTTTCGCTACGATATTTGTTTGATTCAAATTGACATATTAAATATGATTTATTACAGATCAATGACTTGGTCATCAACGCTATATTCTAGTCATGTTTATTTTGTCACATTGTAGACATATTATTTTATACTATCAACTTGAATGCTGCAATTATATTTGCAATTCGTCATTTTCAGTTTTGACAACATCGAATTTGTGTTAATTTTTATGGATTTTACCAATTTGAATGAATTAATATATTTTTTAGTAAAAAAAAATGATTAGAAGCAAGAAAATGTAATCTTTAAATTTATCACAAACTTATTTTTGGAATTAATAAATATATTGAAATATAAATTTAATTAATTTCAAATTCAATTTAAGTAAAAAAACTGAAGATAATTCAAAATAAATTTTGTAAACATCTACCCAAGTAAACACTATTTCTTCAAACATATAAATATGACTTCTAATAAACATTGTTTTTATGCATAATGATGATAACAAACATGAAGATGAAAATAATTTGGTTAGTTGTCTTTGGATGGTCAGTGCATTGCATTTTGGGGTGTTGGAGAGTTGATGATAAACTGTACCTTTTTTGTGTGAATAGAGTTAAAATGCTTTAAAGTGAGAAAGTTAGGATATATATGGCACAGGTTGAAACAATGGACAAAAGAGTCAGCATAAGCATATCTCTATTGGGCCAAAATGTGGGGCCCAAATCCAAATCCATTTAAGTGAAGGCCATGTCATAGATGATGTCAGATGCTTAAACTTATGTGGAAGGTAGATGCAGTAACGCAATTATTGGAAGTAAAATAAATAAGTAGATGTGTAAAAATAAAAATAGTTGGATTAGAGATGAGAGTCCCTCCACTTTATGGCTATTTTAATTCATTCGTAACTTTGATATTTTTATTTTTAATTTTACAATTTTAGTATTTTATTTTAATTAATTTATAATTTTAGTTATTTTATTTTTAATTCATAATTTTAGTCTTTTATTTTAACTGATATATAATTTTGATTATTTAATTTTTAATTTTTTAATTTTAATTCTTCAATTTTAATTAATTCGTAATTTTAATCCATTTATTTTTAATTTTACGATTTGGTCCCTTTATTTTTTAAACTTCAGACATTTTTTCCTACTTATATAATTCATTTATTTATAAAGTATGAGACAGCGTTGATTTCATTCCAAAAGATAATGAGTATTAAGGTGAAAGTTAGAAAAAGAGTGTTGTTATTACTTTGAACATTCTCTACATAACATACAACAAGCTGGTTGAAAGTACGAAACAATACAAATAAAATTTGTATCAAGTGAGCCTCACAGAGACACTCAATAGCTTAACCTTTTTTGTAGGGGGACCTAAGAGTGGAAGTCGTTGGCATCTACTATTATTAACACAATTAATCTTTTTCAATGTACAATTTATGAATATGCTCACTTCAGTTGGATTTTAGTGTCACCGATTACTTTTAGGTTAAGTATAAATGAATTAAATATTAGATATATAAGTGATGATTTTTATATTTAAAATTAAAGTTTATTGTATTTTTAAAATATTTGATTTGTTAGTGTTCTTGTAATTTAGAGAGTTTAAAACAACTTTCAGAAATTGAAAATAAATGGTAAACCTTCAGCGTTTCATTACGAAATATAAAGGGGAAGAAAAATTATAAATGAAAAATAGTTTTTTTTTTCTTTCTATTTATTTGGTAATTTTTTTAGTTTTTTTTCCCTAAAGACTACATTTGCTAATAAGCTTATAATATCGTGTGGAGCGCCAATGACCTTTCTTGCCAAATTACCTCAAGACTTTGACTACAAAAGGAAATTTCTTCCACAGACTAATAACAATACACACAAATTTACACCTTTTATTCAAACTCAAACATTAACTTGAGTTTAGAGTGTTTGTAGATAGATATATATGTGCGAGGAACCATAATTTGTTATATCATTGGTATTGGTTTTGAGTGAAATATCCCTTCTCAAATTTAAATGATATTAGCTTGTATTTTTTTTATACGTCTTAGCAATAAATTTATCTATTAACTTATATATTTTATTTACTATTTACTTACGAAAAGATATCCTTTTTTGAAAATTTAACAGTTGTATTTTTAACGGCAAAACTATCATGGTTTATTTTCATAAAAGATTAAAACATTGACTCGAATATTCTCTCATGATTCATCGTTTTTTTTCTCTTCCCCTCGTTAATATTTGTTCTTGTAATAAAATTAAATTAGAGCTACTTGACAATGTATTGTGATTTAAGTGTGAGTGTTTACTAAGTGACTTGTCTATTCATAGAGTTTCATGAAACTTGACCTTTATATTTCAAGTAACCTCCCACACCTCGTTTAGTGGAGAAATACATTACCCTCTATTCACTGACACTCTTTAAAATATGATCGAATAAAAGAAATATGTGCTCGACACAAACTCTTAATTAATTCTCATATTATACACTATATAGTATTCGGTCACCATACCTTTATGATTTTAAGTTCAAAAATTAAGATATTGAATAGAGTTGTGATAATCTTCGATCCCTCTAAATATCAAATATATAAGAGCGAGGTGCTTAAATAAATTATAAAAGTCCAAACCTCCATACACATGTTGCTGTTGCTTATGAGGGCAAGATACATAAATAAATTAAGACGGTCCAATATTATTTTCATCTTTCCCTCTCTCAAGCTCCCTCTTTCTATTTTTCCATTTATACTTTTCTCATGGTCCTTTTCTCAATCTCTTATCCTTTTCTTCTTTCACCACCACTGTTTCCATTTCTCTTCCAAAATCCCCCATTCTCTATTTTAATTTTCACCCACACCTATCACCAAATCTCCATTACTCCAAGCTTCATAACTCTTCAATTCTTCATTTAGATTTTATTGGGTATTGGTGCCCATGGGAGGGAATATACTTTTTACAAAAGATACGATATTCAACATGTTACTAGGTGGTTTCAGCAAGTCTTTCCCTTTCCTATGCTTCTCTTGGTGGTCTTCGTTAATCAACATTTGCAAGGTTCATTCTCAATTTCCAACTTCTGTTTATTACTCTCACTATCAATGAATTGGTGCATAAGTAACTCTTTATCAATTTAGTATCCTTGAGAATCTAGTGTCTCAAACTATTTTACTATTTTTTTCGTATGAATCTCATCAAATCATTTTTATGTAAGTATTTTTTGAAGATATATATTTTAAAAACTAATATAAAATATTTTCTTCTTAACTTTAATTCAACCAATACTACCATGGATTAAAATAACACTCGGTCCAATATGCACAAAATAATTTCATTCAATATTTATTTTAAATTTATATTTGAAAAAAAAATAGAGAATATTTTGTACACTACATTAGATTAGATTGTTTACGAAATAAAAGAGAACTAATTGATTGTAACAAAATAAAAAGAGAGAATTGATTGATCAAATACATTTAATTTAATAAAAAAATTTAAATAATAAAAGTTTATATATTCTTTATTATCAACGACAAAAAAAATTATAGCCATAGAAATCAAATTAATGTTGATTTATTCTTGTCTTATTCAATCGAAGGAAGAAGATTGAATAAGATTTAGTTGTTATTTTTAAATCGAATAAAGATTTTTATTTTCTTCGTTAATTTAATAAATGATAATATCCCTTTCAACCAATATCCATTTGGAGTAATAAGATGTTTACAAATGACTATTAAGACAATTCAAATCAATGAAACTAATTTTGAGTATTTTCAAAATTTTAAAATTTCAGTTACATATTTATATATATATATATATATATATATATATATATATATATATATTTTTTTTTTTTTTTTATATATTCAATATCCATTTGGAGTAATAAGATGTTTACAAATGACTATTAAGACAATTCAAATCAATGAAACTAATTTTGAGTATTTTCAAAATTTTAAAATTTCAGTTACATATATATATATATATATATATATATATATATATATATATATATATATTTTTTTTTTTAATTTGTATATTTTATATTCTCATAAACTTTATTGGACTTTTGGATTGGACCAAGCCCAATATTACTCTCTTTCATGTTTGTCACGAGAAATGTACCATGCACTCTTCCACTTTAATTTGTTATCTCCAATTCCAAATTAAAATATCATTTTGTTCCTTAAAAAAATTAACCACTCCATTATTCACCCCATTTTTCCAAACTTCCAAAATTTTCAAGCTTCCAAAATATAAAAAATTGATTTTTTTTGACATTTTCGAAACTTTTGATAAACACGAAAGTTTCGAAATGTAATTTTTTAAAATATTTTGACATATTCGAAGCTTTTGACAAATCTGAAACTTCCGAAATGTATTTTTTCAGAAATGATCAAAATTTTCGAAACTTTTGATCAATTTAAAATTTTCGAAATAGAAAATTTCAGAATTTTCGAAACTTTCGATCAATTCAAAACTTTCGAAATAGGAAAATTTCAAAAATTTCCATATTTGGAAACTTTCGAAACTTTTCAGATTTGGAAACTTTCAAAATTTTCCAGATTTGGAAATATTCGGAACTTTCCAAATTTTCGAAATGTAATCCTTATTTCGAAAATTTGAAACTTCCGAAAAAGTTCAAAAAATTTGGAGTTTTCTATTTGTAAATATTTTGAAAATTCTGGAAATTGTCATTTCGAATTTTTCAAAACTTTCGAATATTTAAAATTTTGTTTAGTTAAAAAGATAAAATTATATTTTTATAAAAATGGGGGTGGGAAGTTAAAGTGGGTGGGTGCGTGATACATTTCTCGTTTGTCACACCCCACTTTTGATCAAAGTACAATTAATTATACAACTCAATCATATATTGACTTGAGTAGGAATCACAATACAACCCGCATTTGCAGTATTTATTCAAACTTGTCTCAAATTGGATGGAGAAATTTCTCTTTAATTAGGTGTAAATTTGTTTTTTTTTTCAAATTTAAAACTCATAGACAAAGACAAATTTAAAGGTGTTGAGTCTATAAATCGAGAACACAATAAACATTCTCTTATTACAACATTTCCTCAATTGATCCATTATCACTTTAGAACTTTTTACATTTATCAATAATATCCGAGTAATGATCACAACATTGGTAAAAGTTGTGTTAAATATACTAATTTTTAAATATATACTTCCTCTAGATCATATGATTTCCATTAGAAAAAGATTTTTATTAACTAAATTATCCTTCTAAATACAATAAATTCATTCTATGAAAACAAAAATTAAATTAAATGAGAGGTATTTTAATTTAGTAATATTAAATAAGGTAAAAAATTTAAATTTTTGTTTATATATCATTTTAAAATTAATAAATGAATTATTTTGCTTATAAATCGTTATAAAGAGTATAATTTTGCATTTAATTAAATACTCATTCAATATCGTGAGATAATCAAAACTTGTTAATAATAATCAAATAATTTTTTTATAATTTGATAAAAAAAAAAAGAATTTTTAATAAAAAAATTGACAATAACATGGTAAATTTGAAAATATCCTTTTTTGGTTTTTCATTTAATTTAATTATATTTAATTTTTATTTTTATAGAACAGTATAGAAAATAAATAAATAAATAAATAAAAGAGAATAACTTGAGAGTGTGAAAGAAAATGATTGAGACGGTAAGTTTCGTTTCACGTGCATCCATGGCGTAGAACACAATCGCTTATTTTCCCTCTCAAACTTAAATATTTGAATCTTCATTCGAATTTGAAAAATCACTGTAACGCTATGATTAACGACTCTAACCGAAACGCAACTTCACCATTACCATGTCTCGTTTCAATCCCTCCATTCTCCGGCAACCGCCGCCGTCTATCCACCACAACTACCTTCGTCAAGCCGAGCTGTCCTGTCTCATTACAGAAGCCAATGGCTTGGATATCTCTCCAGGGACGGCTTGTTAACGCCGATGAAGCTAGCTCGGCTCGAACCATTGGTGGTGGCTTAACGGATGAATTGGCATTTGCTTGGGATCTGTTTCCTCCTATTCATCGATTTCTTATTGTCGCTGTTATTGGTGTTGCTGTTTCTCAGTCCAAGAACAATCAACAGATTTTGAATCTTAAGAAGTCCGTTGAACTTAGGGTACGGTTTTGGTCCATTATTCCCCTTTTTCACTTTTATTCTTTTTCACTTGTTAATTTTATGCTTATTATATTGTTACTGGGACCAATTTCTGCTGCAACTTTCAATTTTATAAAAATTAATATCGAAATCTAATTGTGTAATATACATTATTACAGCTTCTTTATTTTTCATGATTCAAGTTGATTCTTGTAAAATAATTATCCCAACTTTGAATGTGTGTATCAACATTGTTTTATTTCCCTACTCTTTGCCAGGACCAGGTCTTATCAAGCATGCAGCAGAAGCTTGACAATCTTTGTGAGCAGCTTAACAGTTCTAAAGAGAACACAGTTACTGCTGTCAACAAATTATCCACCAAGGATGAAGAATTGCTATTAGATGAAACATTTGGCTCCGAGAAAATTAAGTTTGTTGATTGTGGTTGTTGGCATTGCGAAGAACACTCTTCCTTCTGTGATGAGTTGATGGTAAGAAACTCATACTCACTGTAAAATGGTTATTACATATATCTTTTCATTTGGGGCTGGGCAGTTATAACTCTGCATCTTCCTAATGTGTCTTCTGCTGAATAACAGCTTTGAATTTGATCACACATTAACTTTGTTAGCAGGGTGCCTCTAGTAGAAGAGCCTCCAGTGCAAATGAGGTGCTCCAATATAAGACACCATTCTCTAATGAAGAACAAGAAGAGCGACGAATGTCTGACCTGTCCGATCTCGCTTCAAGTATCACATCTGCTGCTGATATCCAGGTATTATTTTCTTCAGGGTCAACTTTGTTAGGGTCCTATATGAGAAAAGGGACCGACATTTCATCTGAGCATCTGAGCATCTTGAGTAGCATTGATGAGAATCCAACATCATAAAATGCAGAAAAATGAAATAAACAACATATCAAGTGTATTATTTCTGAATCAAAAGAAAATACAATAGAATGAGATCCTATTGTCCACAGAGCAATATGCATCCATATTTGCTTGCATAGGATATGTAATTTTCCAAGTTTTAATTCTTAAATATGTTGAATTTAGGCTTCTCGTGTATGAGAAAATATTAGTTTGCTCTTGGGAATGATTATTCTAGTATAAGTACATCATAAATCAGAGTATCTGTGTCTGATAGAAGATTCTCGTTATAACTTAATCAAACTAGCTTCTCAAGATTCAATCATAAAACATTTGTGTAGCTTGTTTAGTTGTTTGCATCCCACCTTCCATGGTCTCGACTATAATTGGAACCAAGTTAACAAATAATAATTGCTTAATTATGTTATTGCAACGACATAGTTAAATGCAACGGCAGAATTATATTTCTATGTTATTAGTTTTTCTTTTACTTTCTGGCAGTGCTGCTTTTTCCTGGTTTCCTTGTGTTTTTATTAATTCTATCATTTTTGTTTTGGTGGAATTCTTAGTTTTATCATCTGATAAATATTATCTTATATGCTTTCTGTTATGTTCAGTTAAACAGTTTAGCTGTAGAACATGAAGTTTATAATCTTAAGAGAGACTGTGAAGAGAAGGAGACAACAATACAGGAGCTTACCACTTTGCTGAACTCCTCTGAGATTGCCAATAGCAAGGTAATATTTGCATTTTCAGTTGGAATTTGCAACTTCTTTTTCGCTTTGTTTAATCCACTCATCATTTTTACGACTATTTAAAACAGAGGGTTTCTGAATTAGAAGACATTATAAGGAGGAAGAACTCAACAATTTCAAAGCTAAAGAAGGACACGGTTGTTCTAGAACAAAAGGTACATAACTATAATACATGTTGGATATTAAAAATTGGAGTGTACCAAATTGGCAGCTTTAGTACATAAGGTGATTGACCAACTTGTGTTTGTTAATCACATGCACGGAATTTGAATTACTATTGATAGTACATGAAAATGTCACATTAGTTTTATCTGTCAAAACAACCAAAACAAGAATTGCTTCTTATCTACAAATCTGAAATGCTTCTTATATTACTGCCTTCTTTCAAAATTGACTGCAGGTTATGCAGCTTTCAAGGCTTCGCCGACCATCTTTCTCTGCCAGTGTTCCAAATGCAACTCAGCTGCCACAATTGAGAGACAATCTCATTTATGATATGGATAGCACTACTAGCCCCTCATCTTCTGATTCTGATAGTTCTCCTGTCAACAATGCACAAAATATTCCTGGTGATGTCATTGAGCTGAACCAGAGTTCTAGTTCTACAATTGATCATGAATCTGATCCCGCAAAAATCTTAAATTCATCGAGGAGACTCATTGGCCAACCATCAAAATTTCGATCCATTAGTCCTCTTCAAGTTCCTACTTATCGGAAATCTAATGCAGCTTCTTCTTCGAGCCAAAAACAATTGTCCCCTCGTGCAGACTTAAAAAAGAGTAGAAGACGATCTCTTAATGGAACTAAGAGTTCGAGTGCACAAAAGAGATGGGTATAATAGTGAGTAGATATTCTTCTTGTAGGGTGCTGTGGAATGTGTAGGCAGAAGAGGGTACAGGTTGTGCTATGTTCTTTAGATATTTTCTTAGATTGCACTATGATCTGCAATTAGGCAACGGTATCAAATCGTAGCAAACAATAGGTAGTCAATATTCTACAAGTTTATAATGTAATACTATTTAAATACTTGTGGCACATTATGGTTTAGATTGATAAATTACAGATAACAGCAGCAGGGACTATTTTAAGTTTTAACCATTCAATATGGTTTGATAAATTAAGGACGGCTACTGCTGTCAATCGGATAATCTTATTTTTTATTAGTATCCTTCATAGACTATAATTAAATATGGTCTTTTAGTTTCTCAAGTGATTGAAAAAGTGGAAACCACTTAAATCTCAATTTCATTTATCTATCTTTTTTCCTTTAAGAATTCGTTTATCTATCTTAATCTAGCGTTCTATAGTCTAGCTTAGAGGATCGGATATTCGGATTCCTATATTTCAACATGTGTGCCCAAATTAGATGAGTGAATTTTATTCCTCAATGAAAGGCACCATGCAAGTTGAATTGGAATCCAGATCAACAAAATGTGGTTTACAATGATACTATACTCTATTATTTAATATATATAGAATAAAATAAGTAATTTAAAAAATAAGTTCCCTTCTTATATAATCATTATTAATTTAGTGATATTTTAATCAATGGTGGCATTGTTAAATCACGACGAATTATAGTAATTTTAATAATAAGTACACTTTGAAGCTTCTTAAAATTACAGTAATTTTATCAAACTAACAATTTTAACCTACTATTTAATTATAAAATTTGAAAATTATACCGTCCTATGTTTGAAGTTTGTGTCGATTCCCTCTAACCTTAGAGTAGTTAGATATATTAAAGTTATCTTATTAAGATTAGATAAATTAAATTTTAAATTTTATTTTTAAATGAGTTGACACAGATGTTGAAGTTGAAGATAATTTATTTAAATATTTTTTTTAAGTCACTAAAATACTTCACCTTGGAAAATATATATCAAAATATCTTACATGCGACCAGAAGTAAAAAAAATTGGTGCAATAAGAGGTCGCATTTCGGAGGTGCGACTATGTACATTATCTTATATTATTTTAACAACTTATTCATATTTTATAGATAAATTAACAATTTAATTCTGATAATAATAATAATAATAATAAATACATAATATTATGGAAAAACATCATATTGATAGAATCGTATTTCTATTCGACTTCCATCAACAAATACTACAACCACCATCGGAGCACATGAAAATCTACCATAAGGTCAACTTAAAGCATGACATTGATGATAATTGAAACTCAGTTTGGACAAAAAAGATTAAATATTGGAACGAGCATGAAAATTACATATTGTAAGGTAAAATCATAGAAGATGTTATTTGATATTTCTTCAGTTTAATGTACTTTGTTTGATGTTATTAATATAATTTATTATTATTTTTAATTATAGTTATTTTAATTATTATTATTATTTTTATTTATTAGATTCGGAGAAAAAGGAGAAAGTTGTTAACAAAATATAATTAAATTACTAATTTATTTATAAAATAAGAAAAAAATTGTTAAAATAATATAAATTTATCTATAAAAATTATTAAAATAATATAATATATTATTTATTGTACATCTACTTCCACATTAATATTTTTTTAATATAAAGTATTTTATTTAATTTTATTAATAGTATTTATTTAAAAAAATTGAAGACAGTATACTTCATCGCATTTCTATTGCAACAATTTATTTAAATAGATTATCATGGTTCAAAGTTGAAATATATGACGTTGGTTATGATGACTGAGTTGGGACAGTGGGCTGCGCTTTGGAGGAATGAGGAAGCTTCCATCAAGTCAAGTCAGTCCACAACATATGTAGTGTGTACACACACCGCATTATTTGCTGAAAAATACATCTCACACTTATTTACATTGTCAACTTCCAAATCATTTCCTCCAATAATTTTATTTGAAGAGTGAACACTAAATTATTCTATTTCATAAACACAACATTGTTTTTTTTCTTTAAATTAAAATATCAACTCATATGAACCACTAACATTGTATCTTCGTCTTTGATCTTACTATTATTACTTGTTATATTTTCAAACCTTAGACAAACAACAAATAGTACAAAACCCTTTTCCTACTAAATCGAACGGGATACACGCATGATCAAGAGAATGTTTGTTAAATCGTCTCTAGTGGACCAATAGTTAGAAAATTACTCGAAATATCAACAACTATCCATGTCACCTCTTGAAAGTAAGTATATCCAATTATATTTTTATGACAGAAACAAATGAAAATGGATTGAGTTTTGAGATATTTATATTTATTTTTTACATTATTTTTAAATTAGTATTATCTCTCTTAATAGTATGAGGATGATCATTTACTGTTGCTTATAATTAATATTGTTAGTGCTTGTTCGAATTTTAAGAAATCTACAAAGAAGTACCTATAAAAATAGTCCAGGTAGTTTTATCATAAATAAAATCAATTTTTTTTTTTACCAAATAAAGTTAATTCTAACCATTAAAAGGTAACAAACAATATACTCCTTGGAATTCACAAGTCACTTTTTTTCCAAAGAAAACAATCATAAGTAAGTGAGATAATTTTGTGAAATTAACCATGCAAATTTATTTAACAAATATTATATATATATATAATTACATAAATGCTACACATTTTTTCTTATAAGTTGAAATTTATTTGGAGTTTATTGGGGGAGGCAAACTTCCAAAGTCTACACGAGCCAAACTTTTATTGTATTTTTATTCAATAAAAAATATTTAATACAAAAATCTGATAAAATATATTGATAATAATTAACTTATACAATTATAAGATATCAAATTAAGTCTAACCTAATAATATCAATATTTATTGTTAACGAGAGTTCTTTAAAACTTTTAATTATATAAAAATTTAACCAAAATAGTTTTCAAATAAAAACGCTGCTATATATATCGGGTACTGTTCATTAAGTTATTAATTATTGTAATTGAAAATATATAGTTGATTTAATGGTTATGGCTCATAGTGAAGTAGTTGAATGATTAAAAGAGACCATCTATGTCCATCCCAAATATAATACTGATAACCACTGCATCATGACTAAATCACATTCTTCTTCAAAATTCTTAAAATTCAATTTATTTCCATGATAAAGATGTAACTTAATTGTTTAATTAGAATTACAATTATAATCAGTGTATATATTATATTCTACAGAAAATTTGAGGCAAAATCTAGAACAATCAAAATATGATAGCTTGTCCTGAATATTTATTTATTAATAATGTTCCCACATTTAAGATCTCTAGATTCTTTGACTTTACATTCTTAAATATTCTCTTGGTATCTCACCGTTAAAAATTATTCTAAAATAAATATTATTTTTATTATTTTTTATATTATTATTTAATAAATATTATATATAATTTTAAAATATTATTATTTTTTATATTAATAATAAAAAATATATAAATAATTTATTAATATATTTTCTTCTTTTAATTATTACATTTCTTAAAATATATATATATAAAAAAAAACTTAAACAACAAACTATATGTGATACATAAAGTTATTTATTATTATGAAAAACTCGATTCCTATGTTAGTAAAAGTTTGATAAATTTTTCATCTTAAAAGTAGATTTTATAAAAATAAATTAGATTTAATATAATAATTTAAAAGACCATATGAATATGAAAGTCAACTTGAAGGAATTATCCTCCATGTAGCAAGTTCAATAGCGGTGAGCTTAATACACATAATATGAAGTAAAATAATCGTTGATATATTCATCAAAGAGACACAAACAAAAACCCTCTCTCTCTCTCTCTCTCTCTCTGTAACTTCCATATTCTTCTCTTTTCATAAAATAACTAACAATTTTCTAGTCTTATAAATTTATATATTAAATGATTAAAACATGACATGAAACGCAACCTGAAAGAAAAACATGATCATGGAGAGAAGAACATCACAAACAAGCTACGATTCACCAACGCGAGAGCCAAAAGTTTTATCGATCGAATGTTTGCGAGGAAGTTCGAAAGCAGATGAATGGACCGGTGACATGCTTCAAACAGGTGACATAGTCGAAGAGCTTAGAATCGGAATAAAAGCGAAATCACAGATCCGGTTCAATTCACCGTTTAAAGGTGGAAAAAGTGGGGTCCAGAAGATTCTTCAAGAAGCGTTTAAGAAGAAGGAAACTTCAATAACGGTTAGGGTTCGTAGAGGTTCCAATGAATTGGCGGAGTTACAAGCGTGTATTGTGCCCAACGATTCTTCTTCGGGGAAGAAACACTTTGTTCTTCGTTCAATTGATGACCCGAATTATGTTGTCGGGTTTTTGGATCGAACCGAACTTGAATGCTTTGAACTTCAAGGTCATTATTACTTTACACCAAACTCAACTTCCTCTCTTTCTTGCTTTTTTATTTTCTTTCTCTATATTATATTATTTTAGTGCGCATGTAACAGAATAATGCTTTTCCCGCTCATTTTTCATTTTCATTCCCACGTCATTTCCTTTCACACTTTCATTTCCATTTTTTTTACTGTATAAAGTTATAACAATTAAAAAAATTTGACTAGTTGGAAAATAATATATTTTTTTTATTTTAATTTATTATTAATTAAAAATATATTTACTTGTATTCATATATCAACTTTCTCTTATTAAACCCTCTCTCGAATAATATATCCTATTCTATTTCTATATATGGAAATGAAGTTCATCTTTTTCTTAGTTATCACATTGTCTACGGCAATTTATTTCACTTTGTTTGAACTGATTGGCATTGTTGAATGTTGACCATGGGCTACACCTTTTATTGCAAACTTTATGCATGAAACTTGTGATGTCACATGGGTCCTTGACTCCTTGCTGCACATGAATCATGAGGAAGTTGCTTCGTAACAATTTTTATTATTTTGTCCCCTTTAACTGTAGATCCGACCCGATATTTCTTTCGACTTGGATCCTTTGCAATAACTTCATAGCACATCAGTTATAAGAACCGTTACATTTAACGAAATAAAAAAAAATGTTCAAGGATAATTTTGAGGCTAATAATCAATGTTAGAGACAAAACCTTCAAATTCGACATTCAAGTTAGACCAATTCTTTAGGCTAAGAAAATTTTAATCAAAAGCATCCAAACAACTCACACGATTTTATGAATCAATTTTACTTTTTTCAATATGGAAGTAAAATAGAAATGTTTAAGTGGCATCTAGAATTAATTTTATATTTATATCACTTCAACGTACATAAAATTGATTCTAGAATTAATATTCAATTTTACCAACTAAGAGAACATGTCATTTAACTTCACTGTCAAAAAGACTTTCGATATATTACTATTTCCGATTCTGCTTGGATCCTTGTATAATTGGTTGGTAATGCCAATGCAAATATAGGGATATGATAGACGAACACTTGAGAGATAAATTGTAGTAATAATTTGTTCAGCAATGGAATTGCAGTACTTTTCTTTGCTTTCTTACTTTCTCACATTGTATCTAATCAATAAAGCCATAACCACAATTTGCAGCTTCAAGAAGCTCTAGGATGGTAAATGAACTAACAAGGACAAAACTACAAGATGGATATGTTTCTTATCCATGGGAAAAGAGGATGCAGGAGATGCTATCAGTTCCGAATTCAAGTAATTTTCTTTCTATATTACTTCTTCCTAAAGCTTCAGATAGAGTAGCATCCCGTTACAATGATTTGGAGGACACCCTAGCTAGGGCAAACGCATGGATCAATGCAGGTCAAGCTTCAGGGGTCCCTATTGTATTCATGAACATTCAAACTGAGTCCCTACTCACTAAGGTAAATGGTCACTCTTCCTACTCACAATAACAAAAAAATAAAAAGACTTAGTAGTGCCATTAATCATGAGTTTTAATTTAGCTTAAACAACTAAGCTTGGGAGAATTGAAAACACAATTTTAGATTTTAACAATCTTTAAGGTGTAACTGAAGTGGTTGAACTGTGACATCTGAAAGAGGTCCATGATTCAAATCCTGACTACTAGCATTCAACTAATATTTGTTGATCAATTTTTTTTGCTTTTATCATTGTCTTGTGTTATTGCAAGTAACAATACTACTAGTACTACAAACTACTATCTTCAATTTTCCTTTTTTTACATTTGTGACAGATATCTGGAGAGACAGCTTCTTCCACTGTGAATGCGGGATCTCTATCTGACTTATCTAATCTAGCAAATGCAAGCCTTTATGGCTTTGAGGATTATCATGGAGTAGACATAGGCGTTGTTCGCGCAGTTCGCTTATGGTATGCTCCCGTTGGAGGAGAGCTTTCTATTGAGATCAAACTAAAAGATGAAGACTCAAAGCTTGGATTCGCCATTAGTCGTACAGAAGAGGTATCTCTCTCGATCTCTCTCTTATTGATTATGATTCTTCCTCGGTCACGGTCACAGAAACAACAAAAACCATAATTTTGCAGCCCACATCGCGGTGATGAACTTATTTTAAAATCTCAGCTACACATACTAGTATGAGAACCCGTGCAACACACATGGATAAAATTGTCGAAAGAATATACGTTAGTTACGATTTATAATGTGTTGTGTTCAGTTATTGAACAGCAACAACAACGTTTAACAGTAAATTACAGTATTGCATTAGACATATATTCATCAAAATTTTATCTGATATTTGTATTGTATTGTGCAGGGATTTATATTCATTTCATCAGTTATAAATCAAGGAAATGTACCTGCTACACGTTCAGGACTCAGCAGTCTTTATAAACTAGCAACAGATACTTGTAGATTGTTGGTAGTATCAAGAGTTTCAAACCAAAAAGTGCTTCCATGGATGGTATCTTCAACAGGAGCCATTAGATGTTATGACACAGTTTCACTAAGCCAGAAACTATCTTTGCACAGACACACAAGAGTTCCAATTCTCCTTCATGTTTTCCTTTGGGACAGAACGTTGGTTAATTCAAGTGGAGGAAGCAATAGATTCAAGGGTCTGTCTCCTTCTGTGTTGCCACCATTGTCATCCGAAGTTCAACAAGCTCGCTATCTGAAAGAAACTCATGCACTGCCATTGCCACCTGAAGCTTCTGATTCAACAGATATCACTGGTGAGCTTTCGCAGTCAAGGCTTGAGAGAGACACTGCCGGGGAATCCTCATTCAGATTTCACGACTTCTCTTTGTCCAGCAATTGGGTATAATAATATGAAGCACTGACAAAGACACAGATATTACACGACACGACACTGACACCTAAATCCCAATAATACTTTGAGAAAATGGAAATGATAAAATATAACCACATGTGCAAGTGTCTGACACCAAAAACACGTTCAATCTGAAATGTCAGTGTTATACAGGAGGATTTATTTATTATATAAATACTTGAAGCCTATGTTGCTGTTGTTTGTTAGTGTCCTGTACATAAATACAAACTATATACATTGAATTGGATTTTCAGGTCGTAGTTTGTTTTACATCATTAGCTTGGCTTCCTTAAAACAGAACAATGAAGTATATAGAGTTGGTTAATATACTTGGAGAAAAAAGTTCCTTTGTAGTTTTCGGTCATGATAATGTACTCTATTGTACTAGGTAGCAAAAAATGTTATTCTTAGTAGTTGATTGGTTTTGGTACATAACATGTAATGTATTTTATCTACATGAAGTTGGAATTTCATATTCCAATAATTATATGGTCTGAACTCTCATCTTATAAGATAATAATATTATCCAGATTGAATATTCCGAATTTCTTGCTACACCTTTGAAGCAAACACAGGTAGTAGTATATATATATACACACCCCAAAATCCAATAAATTTCATATAGCTTGTATTTGAGTAACTTTGAAAATCGTCACTTAATGGCTCTTTCTAATCAAAATGGTAGCAAGTTTACCAGAGGAACCGACGGAGTGAACCTCACCTTGAGTTTGGTGAATATGTTTATGTTTGAATTCTTCACAAAATTAATTATTAAACTTCATTTTTCAAATTAATTTGCAGTAAAATGCAATTTGATGTTTAGATGATTTATCATAATTGAATGTGAATCTTATCATAATTGAATCGTGTGTTTATTATAGTAACATTAATTTATCAAATCAAAGTTTTCAAAACAACTGAACCTGTGTGTTTATTATAGTAACATTAATTTATCAAATCAAAGTTTTCAAAACAACTGAACCTGTACATTGGATTCTTGAGTAGTTTTGATCGAGATTCAGAAAATGCAGAAACAAAAAAAAATATTCTTCTTGGAAGTTTCTACAATCTTTCTTCGATGTTATGTGGCTGTGGTAATAGAGCAATATGACCTTTGTTACTATTTAAGAATTTGAAATACACTGTTTGGTTTTTCTTATCTGCTGCATTTGCATGTATCCTCACTAATAGCTTAGCGCAATCTCTGTTAAAAAAATAATGATAATTAGTTAAGTTATCAAACTTAGATCTATTTATAATTGAATATACGAATAGTATGATTTAATGAAGGTGAAATACTTGATCTGATGTCTGCAGTAACCGGATAGGATTTGTAGATTTTGAGTCCAATGTGGAATCCTATTGAGTATACAACGAGCAGAATAAACAGCTGCTGCAGCAATATTTGAAGAGGAATATAAAAATACATGATAGTGAAGAAGACCAAGTTCTGCTATGTAAAATGCCAAGTGCTCCATCTATACAAATATCAAAGGAATTGTATCAGAATCAATTATTTAAATAGGTATGCCAAATCCTTCATTTACATTTACATATACATATATGATAAATATAAGGTAAGTTGTACTGTGAACATTTTCATAGGTGGTGGGAAATTGAAAATTATTCCAAACATCAACGATGACTGATGTCACCCTTTAACAATATAATAAGTTCACGTTTTTTTCATTACCGCGCCTGAGATGGTTACTTGATTGGTATTTGGTATTGCTATGAGCCATACATATCCTCTTGTTTTAGACAAATTAACATGGATCACTTAGTTGTCTCAGATGTCACAATAAAACGGATTGTGAACTTCTAATTCTAAGGACCGACGTCAATCATCATTAATGTTTCAGATGATTTTTAAGTAACGGTGGACCACCTATCAATGTGGTCTATGTAGAAGATGTAGAAGATGGCGAATAATGTTTACCTCTTTATCTTGCACAATAGAGGCTCCGATAAGTCGAACTAAAAATACATAGGGTGTAGGAACTGTAAAATTCCATTGTAGCTTTTGAATAATATCTCTCTCCATTGAAATAAACTGATTTCTGTTATAAGCATTAGCTGATATATCCAAGAAGGCATTGACCTGTGATTTCAAGTTCCAACAATCATAAGGAAATTTGGAAATAATATAGATAGGAATGTTGAGAATTTGTGAATTACCCAACAAAGTATTGTTTTCTGCTAGGTACCTCAGGATGTGATATCTCTTCAAATTTGATAGCAATGAGCATTGAACATATTCCCACTAACTGTAGCACTTTTTTTGGTACATCACTCAATGAGAGATATCTATCAATTATGTTAATGGTAAGAAAGAGTGTCTCTGTCCTTAATTGAAAATGCAAATGAATCTCAACAAGCCAGTCCACAAGAATAGTCCTCATTTTCATATTGATTTCTGGCTGTGATTCCATGTAATCATAAATTTGGCTTTCTTCCTGCATAATAAATTCTAGTATTAGGATTTGTTTGAAATCAGATATTGTTGGGTTGAGAGGAGGGAAAATTTAGTCACTGATTTTGCTGCTTTTTTTTTTAGTAAGAATAGAATTCGGTATCATGGGATTTACAACACACACCAACTACTTGCTCTAGATCCAGTGGTTAGTGCTTTTGCTTCTATTCTCTCCAACAATCAAACAACAAATATTTAAAATTATCAGTTTTTTCCTTTTCATTTTTCTCAACCAAACACTGCATAAAATAACGGAGAAAGTTATTTGGTACTTCTGTTAGCTTGTAGAAATTGTATAGTTCATCAATATATTCAAATGCTGCCAAATTATTAGTTGCATCATCTCCATCCAAGTCAAGAGACTGATCCTTGAGTTCAATCGAGATGCTGCTAGCCGAGTCAGAAGGCTGATCCTCAGGTTCGATTGAGATTCTGGTAGCCAAGTCAGAAGGCTGAACCTCGGGCTCAATCAAGATTCTGCTAGCACTCTGTAGAAATCCATTGCAATTTAGAAAATCAACGAGTCTTTCATATCAAAAATATCACTATGTATGTTTAAACAATTGAACCACCTTGCTTTCTGTTATAGGTGCTGAATTCAGAGTCGCGGCCTTCATAGAAGATCTTCCCCTGCGCTTTTTTTTAGGAGCAAAATCTTGTTTTTCTCCTGATTCAGAACTAGACACGTCCATAGGCTCAGGTTTTGGCTCATCAGTCCGATCTTCACCAACATTCTGAAAACAAACAGTAGGCAGTTTAAAGTAGATTGAGTCAATCACAAGAATTATTCAATTAGCATGTACCATTGGCGAGTTCTATGCTAGACCACTTTGATAAGTGGCATAGACCAATACTTTAAAACCGGTTGAAACTCCAGTGACAATAGACATCATGTTCTGTAATTAAAATAGCTCACGGTCCACCTCGTTTTCACAATTGAGAAGCTGACTTGACTGGTTTGATAAAAACTAGAGAAAATGAATATGCATGACTTAAAACTCAAGTCATGTTCATTTTTCCTTATTTTGTCGAACCAACATCGATCAAGTCATTCTCAGTCGTATGGATGATTAAGATCATAAGCTTCTACTTCCTAGAGGTATCGTGGAACATTGTTAAAGTTTCGGATAACTATTTAAGTAATGATCTAGTGTAGAACCCGCCCATATCACTAGGTGAGATAAGAAAATGTCTTCTTTAAGGTAAATTTACTTGATTTCCTTGTGCAACTCCTTGGTGATTAGTTGGCACTTGTAACCCTGGTATCAGGTTCTGTAAATCAAGAAGGACATTCACTTCAAACCTGTTGCATACATAGATGTTAAATTTAAGTGCATTGACAAATAAAGACAGCAAAGAACTCTCACTGCTGCAGTTTGTGCATTTGCCAATTGTTTTGCATAGAAGTTCCTGCAAGCAACAAATGAAATTGGTTAATCATGACTTTTCCTGCAAGAAAACTACAAGAAACTTGAAAATGACAAGAAAACTTCAGAACGTTGTGATGGGTCGTGAAGTTTGATTCCCTTCAAGATTGCCAATATCTCCAAGAACCTGACGGTTGCCTCTTTCTGACTTCTGCTTCTTGGCCTCTCTCTCTGCAGGAAACATTTTAGCATACACCAAATTATACGCATGGAATTCGAAATATATGCCTCTCTCTCTAACAGATAAATTCATACTCTGTACAACTAATAATTTCTTAAAACACTTTCATAATTCAATGCATAAAAACTATATTTTTTTAAATTTAATCCAAACACAACCAATTGTCCTTAAATTACACCAGAATTTATTTATATAAGAAAAGAAAACCCTATGAAGGAGCTAGCTAAGAAAAATGGAATCTTTAACAAGCACAAAAGCACCAACCTTTCATACAAAACAGAAACATGATTAACTAATACCCAAAAGCCAAATCGAGAAGAAAAATATTACACATCAAATTCTAAAAAATGACATTGCATTCAAGAAATGAAGATGATGATGAAAACAGTTTTTGTTAAAATTAATATTTGAATAAGCTTTCCAACCTCCTATTCTGCGCTCCATAATCACAACCTTCTTGTGTAAGATCAAGCAAATTACTACGGTCTCTTGTTGATACTTAACAGCAAACACTCCTCTTGAATATTAATATTAATAAAACCCTATGATCCTCCGTTTTGATTTCTATTTCATTTAAAAAATAAAATTCAATTTATTAATTCTACAAACGTTTGATATTACAATCCCAAAATTTTATGTGCATGCGGCAAGCATTAGGCCTATGTTGAGCCCGTTTTCTAATTTTAATTTAAGGTAAGTTTAAATAAGGTTAAAAAAAATTCAATTTATTATTTCTACCAATGTTTGATATTACAATCCCAAATTTTTCTTTTCATTTTATTATTGGGCCGTTTTTACATTTTTGTCTTTATTTTCTTCCTCTTTTCTGTAGTTGATTTCATGATTGTTGATTAGGTTGATTTTCTTTTTTTACTGTGTTTTTGGTTTTTATTTATTTATTTTATTTTATACCAAGATAAAAGTTATAAGTTATTATTGTGTTTATATTGAAAAGTTGAAAAAATAAAAATTGATTTAGAGAATTTCTGATTGTTTCATATTTGCTCTTTTTCTTGAGATTTATGTTTCAAAAAAATTGATTGAGAATAATAATAAATTTTCAGCTGTCATCCGTGTTTCGTGGTATGATGTATTGATATTCTATTTTGTGTTCAACAACAACAACAATAATAATAATAATAATAATAATAATAATAATAATAATAATAATAATAATAATAATAATAATGTTGATAATTTTATACATAGGTAAATATGAATTACAATAACAAAATGATGTGAAGAAGAAGCAATTAGGTTGAAGATGAAGATTATTGAGTTTTTATTAAAAAAAATGGAGTTCAGGATGAAGATTATTTACTTTTTATTATTTAATTAGTTTATTAATTAAATAATTAGTTTTAAGTTTTTAATTAAATGATTAAATGAGTTAATAAAACAAATTTTAAATATTAAATATTATCTAATAAAAAACATTACACGGTCACCATGTGCCACTTCATTCAAAATTAGTCATGTCGTCATTTTTTTACTAAAAAAAATTCATGAAATGCTTTTTTAAAACTTGTTAGAATTTGCAAGAATATAAATCAAACAAAAAAAATTACAGGTACTAAAATCAAAATAACGCATATTTACAAGCAACAAAAACATACTTAAACCTTGTAACGTTAAGATTTATTTATTATTTAACTAATTTTTTTATTATTGTTTAATGTTTATTTTTTAAATATTAATAAGAGTATTTAATGTCTCAAACTTTTTTGAAAAGGGTATATTTATATTTGTAAATATATTCGTAATAAATAAGTTCATTTGTATTCATGTTTTTTTCTTCTTCGTATAATTGGAACTAGAGGAAGTACTAATATTTCATTAATAAAAAAAGTAAGACATTATTACAAAGATATTCGTTTAATTATGAAATATAAACAAAAATTACAGTTAAAAAATTAATGTATTTAAATTAAATTTTTCACTAGATACATCAACTTTATTCAAGATCTAAATCATATAATCCAACTATAAAAAGTTTTGCGTACAAGTCAATAATTTTAAATTGAGATTTTACGATCTATATATCTATCGTAATTTATTTATTTTAATTTCGAACTCAAATTATATATATATATATATTAACCATAAATTTATTAATATTTTAATGAGTGGAGATAATACTAATAACAAAATTAATTTTTTTTAGTTTGAAGAACACCTCACCAAAACGAATTAATTATTATGTTTACTTGTTTGTTGTTTGTTAGTATGTTATTGTGACACACTATGAGTATCACATTTGTTGATGACATAAAAAAATAAAAGATTAGTAATACTTTTAGAGATAAAAAATATACATTTACTATTTGAAATCTCAATCCAAAATATATGTACAATTTGAAAATCACAACCCGTCATCCGAACCAATAATAAATGGTTTGTGTCGATTTGGATTGGGTTTTCTCCGAATTAATAAACTATTTTTTTATGGGTTGATTTGGTTTATTGAATTCACTGGATTACACCCCCCACATTAGTACTGCAAAATATATGTTACAATTAAAATTATATTCTGTTTTCGTGGTTTTTCTTACTGCATAACTTATCCAAAATCAAGCTATGAGAGAAAAGATATAGTAGGTTTTGAAGACAACATAAAAGACAAGAAATTAACACAATTGATCTTCGATAGATTCCTAATTGAATAGCTGAGAATGATGTATTATGTAGTTAAATAATTCATAAAAACATAAGATATATACAATTAAGATAGTATATACACCAAAGTTGGTAACGCATTTATGGGGAATCTCTTTTTCTGAATGCAACAACCAAAAAAGGACAAAATCCATAGACTATATACAAATAAGGGACCATAACAATTTAATCTACCTTATAAACATTTAACTTCGTAACAAGTACTTCAGCCAACAACTTACTGGAGATCCCATATATAAAGGAGTAATTTATTGTCATTTTATACTGACAAAAAGAACCACGCTTATCAGTCAAAAACTATTGTCTGGTCGTAAGATTTTAGAGATAAGATTTAGATACATTTAAAAAATGAAGAAAAAAAGGTAGAAAAAGAAAAGAATTAAATAGTGTGTTTTTTTAAATAATTAAATAATATGTATTTGACTAAAATGTACTTTTGTCATCCTAAGTTTCAAAATCAGGGAATTTTAGCCCCCTTGTTTGATATTTTAGTCCTTTGCAAAAAGTTGGTCATTTTAATTTTGATTCGATTAACGCTGACATGATTTTTTTTTTTATGATTATGTGAAATATATAATTCTTTTTTTTTAATAATTCTCAGTTCATTTATTTTTTTTAAGTCTTTTAAAAAATTGTCAACTCATTTTTTTATTTTGTCATCTCATTTTTTAAAATTTGACTAAGATATAATTTTAGTCATTTATCTTTCACCCAATATTCATTTTAATCCTTTATTGTTTTTATTTTCATTTTGATCATTTATCTTTTTATTCATTTTCGTCTTTTATCTTTTTCGTAATATTCACTTTAGTATATAATAAAAAAATATATTTATATAATTTTACAAAAGATAAATGACCAAAATAAATATTAAGTAAAAGATAAAGAAACCAAATTAGATTTAAGCCTTCAATTTTTTTTAAAAAAATTGCCTACAAAATTGAACACCTCACAATTTTTTTAAATAAAATAAATGAAGTGATAATATTAAAAATTAAAATGAGATGACAATATTAAAAAAATAATAAATTGACAATTTTTTTAGAAAAAATAAATGATCCAGTAATTTAAAAAAAATCAAAATAAATGAATTATATATTTAACGTAATCATAAAAAAAAATCACGTCAGCTTTGACTAAATCAAAATTAAGTGAGATTAACCATTTATAAAATAAATATTACAGTTTTCAAACTAAGAAATTAAACCCACTATTTTAAAATTTAGTAGGTCAAAAGTGTATTTTAGTCTATGTATTTTTGTGCATGTCCAAATATTGAGTTCACTCAAATACTTTTCTATCCATAGTAATTAACTGTATGGTTAAAGTTTATCTTTTTTACTATATTTTACCGCTTTTTATTTGGAGGTAACAAAATTAAAATGGAGTCGTTGATATATCACTTGTTTCTTTCAAGCTAGGCTGTGAGTGTGAGTGAAAACGAAAGAGAAATATTCTTGAAGCATACATGAGCTGTAATCGAGGTACATCCCATGTTCTGTATTCAAGGAAGGGTAAGGAAACAAAATAAAATTCTACAAAGAGTTTTTTATGGAAATTGTTCTAGTATTCTAAGTAACTTATTTTGTAGCTACCACAATGCGACATTTTTTGTATAATGACATTTTCACTAACCAAACGGGCTTAGAGGTCCCATATATTTCCGTGTCATTTTCTTTTCGGAAGGGGAGGTTTCCTTCTATATGATTTGAATTGGATAAGGTATTTATTTATGTCTAACTTAATTCATAAATATTAATATTTCTTTACCATTTCGAATTTTATGAATCATTTTTGTGTGTGTTTTATATTACTTTATTTATTCTATAATAATTAAGTTATTTAATTATTTTTATATATTAAGAAAAAATGTATAAATAAATAAAAAAAATTATTTTTACTAAATCATATTGGTTAGATATTGATACATGATGCATTATCAATGTCATGAATGCATAATACAAAATATTGCATTGAAAATTATGCAAATAATATTAATTAAGGGTATAAAAAAAATGCACTGAAAATTAAAAAAAATATTCTTTTTTTGATAAATTCTTTTTACAAATGAGTCAACTGTTGTAAGACGGAAAAAGTAGTATGAAATTGTTGTAGATCTTTATCTTAATTTATTTTTAATGTTGAACTTGCTATTTTAGTTTTTCAATTTATCGTGTATTCTCTTTGAATATTTACATGTATTTCATGCATTACATATGTGTTTTGTTGTTATACGATTTTTTTTTTAAATCAAATAAGAGATTAAAATGTCTCACTAAAAATAATATGAAAAACTAAAATGATTCTTCATTTTGTCAAAGGACGTGTAAGAAGCTTTGGTGATACGGTGTCGTGCCGTGTTGCAAAAAGAATTTCTACATAAGTCATAAAAATATAATTTTTAGACGAAGATTAATATAAGTACTTAAGTGTCCCTCCATCTTTCTATGTCATTACGTTAATTGTAAAATGTAGTTAACAAAGTAGAGTAATATGACAAAACAATACATTAGTATTCGATTTTGATGTAAAATTAATTACACTAGTAATATATTTTTATTTTCTTTTGACACATAATGTATATCTTTTAAGAAACTCCAAAAATAAATTATTTAAATTGATCTGATATGATAATCTCATATCACTGCTCTATTCAATGGGTTAAGCATGTCAATCAAATTTGAGTGGTGGAATTTAAAATATTAACTTCTACTATCTAAAATAATAAATTAAACAGATTAATTGATCGGACCTAACATATTATGTCATCTTTATTTTTGAATAGTTTTTAACTTTTTTTAAAAGAATTTTAATATGTTATTAGTACTCTAAATCCAATAGATAATATTTTGTTTATCATGATCGGATAGGTAATATTAAAATAACATAAAATAAGTTCATTTAAATATAAATAAAAATAGAACGAATAAATTGATTATAAATTGAGTTACTTTCCGATAAAGGAGGATAAAGTATTACTATATCTATTTGGTGTCAATACAAAATAGTGTATATTAAATTCAGATCTTTTTAATTCTATACCTTTACTAAAGCATCCTTCAAAAATAAAATCTTTTTAATAAAACTAAAATATATTACTTTTTGGTGTGGGGTGGATCTCGAATGGTGGTTGGGAGTGTCTTCTTTGATGCTGTAGAGGAAGACACTGAGAACTTCTCAACAATGGTATTGTACCTCCAAATACATGCTAAAGGTAGTGAAAGAATGAGGTAAATTTGATATAGAAATGAAAAATGTGTACCTATCTCTTAGAGCAAAGACATTTTTATAGTAGAATTATTTAAGAGATTTAACATCAATTCTATTAAATAATTACACATCATTTATAATAAAGAGATGTGTCTTTTTTAAGTCAAATAAAACATATATTTTTTTTTTATCGAATTTCTATGTACCATAGACCCAGAGAGGAATTTTAAATTATATAGACTTACCTTTAAACTTACATATTTGAATTTTGTTTTATTTCCTTTATGTCATCTTTTGTAGTCAACCAATTAACCTAACCAAAACATCACATTTTAAGTTAGGAACAAAGAACAATATATTTGGTAGTTAGGAGAAGATTAACCCTTTCCCAACCACTACTTCTGTTTTATTATATCAACATTTATATTTATACACCCTGTAATTTGTATATATTTATTTTAATATTTTATTTTTTCTCCACATTTATTATATAAGTTTCTATTTTTCTTTCTTAAAGTGATATGATAGATGTAAGGGTGCACACCAAACATTTTTCCTTTTAGTCAAAACCAAACAACAAATAAGCCTGTCTTCTAAAGCATATCTAAACTACCTACTGTGAATTATGTAATCGATTTTCATTCATAATAGAAAATAACATAATTTAATTCAGGCATGTGTCAACACTATCAATTAAGCAAGAAAAGACTTTTTTTTCATGTGTTTGTTTGACAAACCATACTAACTGCCCTTGATAGCTGGACATAGGAATCTTAATTTCTATTAGTAAAAGAATGTGGTCACAGTCCCTACTAAGTACGAACTCGTTAAACAATTATATTGTCCTATGTGGAATACCCTTTCCAATTATAAAAAATTATTTACTTTAAAATGAATTATAAATAAAATTAACTTATATTTTTTTAAAATAAAATATAACTAAAAATCAACAATTTTTTTCGTATTTTATGAGAATATTTCTAAAATAATTTTTATCTAATTCAGTTAAATAAATTTCAAATCATTATAAAAAGTTATTAATTTTTTTAGTTCCAAAATTTATTTAGTTATTTTTAGTCTCTATTTATAAAAAAAATTTGTAAAAATATGATACATATAATCCCTAAAAAAACACCCTATAAAATAAAGTAAGGACTGAAAATAAATAAAAAAATTTAATATCTAATTTTAAAATGTTATAATTTTATAGAGATTAAAAATTTATTTAACTATTTAATTTAACTTTTTATATGTTTAATAATTCAATTTATTAACCATAAATAATAATTTAAACAGTATTTTTAATTTTTTTTATTAAGATTACGTAAATTAAATATGATAACTATTTTTAATATGTATAATTTGATCTATTTTTATTTATAATTCATTTCAAATTAGTATATCACTACTCCAAGAAATATATTGTTCTCCAAATTTAAAAATATACTCTATAGTGGATTTTTTTTTCCCATATATATATACCACTTTTAAAATAAAAATTCTAAAATACGTACTTTGAAAATAATATATTAAAGGCATAATTGTTCCCACAAATTCCTTAATTTAATTTCAAGTAATATTTTAGTTTTTTTTTTATCTTTTTCTCATCAATTTAAAATGTCAACAATATTTTTTTTTTACAAAAATTAATCAAAATTTTCAAACAAAACCCATAAAATTAATTATTATCTTCACTATAATGCAAATTTCATCAAATTCATAATTCAAATCTTCAAATAAACTCATATTTTTCATTCTTCATTTGATGAATTTGATGTTGTTGGAGATGAAAAAATGAGTTTTTTTTTTTTTGAATATTTGAGTTATGCATTTGATGAATATATGAATTTTTTTGAAATTGGTATTGAATGTTATGAGTTTTGTTTGAAGATTTTGATTAATTTTCTAAGTTTCTGTATAGAAATGATAACATTGTTGGCATTTTAAGATATAAAAGATTAAATTGAGAAAAAAATTAATAAAAAACTAAAGTATTACCTGAAATTTAGTTAAGGATTTCGATAGTATATTTATACTAAAATACTCTTTTTTTCATTCACGAGGTCGCATGCGACCATATAAAAAAATAAATTAGAGTTAAAAGTATTCCGAGGATGCAAATTTCTACGCATATTTTTTTATCATTTTTTATTAATTGATAAAATAAAGACAAAATAATAAATAATATTAATTATTAATTAATAATAATATAAAATTAATTAAAAAATAGAAAAAAATTATAAAATTTTAGTAGAGTTGTAGATAACAGATAATATTTTAAATTAGTATCAAATAATCCTGTATTTTATTTCTAACATCTATTTTATTTATTGATTAGTTAAATAAAATTAATTAACTAATATAGGAGAAAATAGAGAAAAAATATAGGAGTCTTGCATGCCCCCCACCATTGTAATATGCAAGTTAAAAAATAAAGATGTCCACCATCTTATATATATATATACACTACTCCCACTTCCACATAATCATTTTAAACTACTCATACTCTTAATCTTTCTTTCTCACATGAAGAAAAAAAAATTATTACTACTATTTTTTATTTAAAGTTACTATAAATCATATCTTTTAATTAAAAAAAAATCAATTATAAGTTTTTTATTTTATTTTAGATCACTGAATTACAAATAGTTATATATTTTGGTCTTTTAATATATTCCTTTTAGTTATTAATTATATTATTATGTATTTTTTTCTAAAAAAATAAAATAAAATTTAAGTATATCAACAACTAAAGAAAAAGAAAAGGACATAATATAATATTTTAACAATTTTCTCATATTTTTAAGGCTAAATTACATTTGTGGTCCTTTAAGTTAATCTCAGGTAACGTTTTAGTCCTTTATCTTTTTTTTTTCCCGACTTGGTCCTTTATTTTAATTTTAAGTGACAATTTGATAATTTATGTTTTAAAATTTCAACAATGTTATCCTTTTTTATACAAAAATTCAATCAAAACTCATAAAATTAATTATATTCTTCAATATAATACAAATTTCATCAAATTCGTAACGCAAATCTTCAAATAAACTCATATTTTCATACTTTATTTGATATTGTTAGGAATAAAGGACTAAATCGAGAAGAAAAAAAAAGATAAATGACTAAAACGTTACCTGAGATTAAGTTAAAGGACCACAAATGTAATTTAGCCTATTTTTAACTTATTCACTTGTTAACTATGGTGTTACATTACAATTAAATTAACAATTTTCTTCTATTTTTATATTACATAATAAATAAAATAGACGAAATACGAGACTGTATTAATTATCAGATTATAATCTAAAATATTGTTTGAATATTTTGACAACTCTACTAAATTTATAAATTTTCTATATTTTTTATTAATTTTAATTAGTTTTATATTATTATTAATAATTAATATTTTAATTATTTTATATTTTATTAATTAATACAAAAAAAAATGTGTGTAGAAGCCTGCATAGTCGGTATACATCAACTACCAGTCATATTTCTAATATGTTACATCATGAAAGTACAAAAGTTAAACATTTTAATATATTAACTTTAAATAAAATATTTTGTATTTTTTAAAAGCTGATGTTTATGAAAAAAAACCCATCTATAGAGACTTGTATTTATACTTTATATTTGGCATGACAGGGACTTTTGTGTAATTTTAAAATACTATGCTACAATACCCTAAACTCTGTCCAGCCAGATTCATTTATTGTCATGTAAAGTGTTGGGACCTTTTACTTTCTTCCCTTTTCGGCGCAAAAGCCTATACCCTATACCTTTTGCAGGGCTCAGTATTAATTATTATTTTTTCATTTTGTAATTTGACGAAAATGACCTCAGCCACCCTAATTGTTACTAGGGGATTTGGAAGTGGTTTGGTGACATGCCAATTATTTTTTTTGAGTGAAAGAAATAAATAATATGATCATCGCCCTAATAAAATAGTATTCCCTCTAGTTATAAATTCAATATAAGTAAAAGTTAAACTGTACTTAATTTAAATATTTTTATATGATGTTTTTTTTGTAAATCCGATCATAGAGATAAATTTAATTAATATTTTATAATTTTGTGAGAATAATTTTTTTTTGGGAATAATTTTGAAATATTGTTAGATAAAAAAAAACAATGCATTGTTAATCAACATAAACCGATTTTATATTTTAATGATTACCTTTGATTTTATTATTTTTATTTCATAATTATAATTTTAATCTACTAAAAATTCTAAAATCAATTATCTATATTATTTATCGATTTGTCGATGTAAAACTGTTTACAATAAAAATACAATGTCGTTACTCTCATCTCGTCAATGTAGACAACTTGATTACATTTTTATAATTTTCAAGAATCGAATTGGACATTTATTTACTACATGAAATTGATAAGTGGTAATTAATTTATCTATTGGGGATATTATAACGGTGACCTTTGGCTCGATGGAGGAGTTTTTACATTCTTAAACTTCAAGAAGGGTCACTACGTTTGCATGGGAAAAAATTCACAACTAGGTTTTGTTATAATTTGTGCGTTAGGCATTTAATACAGATAAAGAATATTCTTACAGGTTCTTTCTTTACATCCAAGAAGTATAACAAAGTTAAAAAAAATATTATACAAACTTTTCATTCAATCATTTTTAAAGTGTCTATTAAAATACGTCAATAAAAAAAGTGACTATTAAAATAGAAACTAGATACCAAAGAAGAAAAAAAACGATATAATATGAAACAAGTAACATATCTGGATTTTTTTAACAAGAATACTAAAGTGAAACGAGTGATATATTTTTAGATTTTTTAATCAGTTAGTCGAAATTTTGATACTAATGTATATGAAAAAACATATGCATGTTACCAAAAAACATACAAAATTATAATATTTTTTAAGAAAAATAATTACATGTTAACTATTTAACACACTTTTTTTTTGTCTTTACTAATCAATACATTTTATTGGTTGAAATATATATATATATATATATTAATACTAAATTATATTGATTTCATATGTAGATTCATAAATTTCAACCAATAAAAAAAATGTATTAAAAATGTATTATTAATATTTCTATTTTTTTTTACTTCTTAGTACATTTTATGTTTAGAATTCTTTATTAATATATCTTTTGATGGGTAAAAACATCACTAAAAGTAAGTTCTAACAAACAAACAAAATTAATTGGGGGTAAATTAGGCCTTTCACCAACTCATCCCCTATTATATTAGAATTAATTAAGATAGTATTTGATTAAAAATTATTTCCCTTCAATTAATTTTTATATTTAATTTCTACACTTGAGAGTGAAAGACAAATAAATAAAAAAATCTTATAATTTAAGTGAAAATTATTGATATTGTTAAACTTGATAATTGTATGTAAATTACTAGCGAAACATAAATGAACACAAAATTAAGATTTAGTGGAAAACAACAATTCTCAACTAAAAGCTGAATAGCTCCACCTTAAAATTAGATGAGGACATTAGGAAACTTCCTATGTTGCTTACAAAGCAAACTACCTAATTATACTTTCTTGTAATATATCCAAATACGTGGCCATTTTGATAAAATGGCTTCACAATGTTGGAAGCACACTTGTTTCAAATCCAAAACTATTGTTCAACAAGTACCAGTACATTATTACTTTTTCGGTACTCAAACAAAAAGTTTAATTTATATACCGAATAAATGCATATGTTTGTGTTTTTGAACTTCTTAAATAAAACGACAACACATTATTAAAAATAAATTTTGTATATTTAATTATGACCACTTTTAAAATTACATATAATTTATAATAATTTATTGACAATATAAAACTATTTATATTAATAATATATCAAAATTAAAATCAAGTAATTTTTTACAAAAAGAATATCAAGTACCTTCACACTAATAAATTTTTGTTGGTTTAGATGAAATTTATTAATATAAGAATATGAAAATATAAATTTAGATCTACATGATTAGATTTATTAAAGCATCTATTCTCTTCAAAGAGTCTTTAAATTTAAAAAATGTATTCATAACGAATTTTATCGTAAAAGAATATGAATATTACATAAAATTGTAGAACAATATATCGATTCGAGTTTAACGATATCTTAAATAAATTGTAGAATTCATAGTTTTTAAGGGTTACCTTTTTTTTTTTACAATTAAGGGTTACACATCTATAGAAAAATTAAATAAATTGGCATGACAAATATGACCCTATGGACCCTCTTAAGCTACCTAAAGAGTTGTACCATTGAAGGTGCTTTTATGGAATTAAAATTACTCCTTCTCATCATCATCACATGTGCTCACGCCATGAATGTTCCCATTAGAAAAGAGACAAAGCTCGTTAGCATTTTGATGTGACCCTTTCTATCATTCATTCCATTTTCTAATTCTCCATCCAACATCTCAATCCTACCATACAAACAAATACCCTTCAAATCAAATCCAACCGTTTATTTAAACATCAAATTTTAAGACACAATAAAAATATAAGTAGAACGAGGCACAACTAGAAGAACAAATTGAAAAGAGAAAAGAAACTACTAAATAATTATAAAATGTATTATTAATTTATTATACGGTGTAAAACTATTTCTTTCTTTTTTTCTTTTTTTCAACTCTCGACAATAAAATAAAAATTTCACAGCACATTAAAAAACAAAAAATTCACATATATTATCTTGTGAACACTTCTTGACACACAGACACACACACACACACACAACTTTGTTCTATCCTCTGTCTCATTTTTCATGGCTTCAACTTCACCACAAACTTTTCAACATCAACACAAAGATAACAACAATGGCAGCAACAACACTGAGTTTAACAGACAAGAAATCCAAACGGCTATAGCCAAAGCAATTGAACTAAGAGCCCTTCATGCTGCATTAACTCAAGGAAATAGCCCAGGCCCAAGCCCAGGCCCGCCAAATGCTAGATTCTCTTCCCATTCCCCTGCTTCACGCTCTGTTTCTCAATTCTCTGCTCAAGATTACCCTGTTTTCACACCAGTAAGCAACTAAGCAAATACATTTTTTTTGTTTTTTTTTTGTATTCAATTTTGTCTTCTATTTCTTCCTTAAAAATGGGTTTTTAAATTTTCATTAAAAAAATTAAATTTTTAGAACTTTTGCTTTATGGTGCTATCTTACCTTTGAAGAAATTAGAGGTGTTTTTGCTTCATAGTGGAAAATGGATCATGTTTTTATTATGGGAAGTTATTTTTATTTTTTTTTCTAAATTTTTGAATCATTTGGCAGAGCTATGAAGATGAACCACATCAAAACTCAACAAGAAGCAGAACATTATCAGAAAGTTGGGATGAGAATGTGGTAGAAGAAGGAAACATGGTCATGGAAAATATCATTCTACAAGATTACAAAGAGAAATCAAGTTCAAGAAAAGTACTACTACCTTTTGGTTTTTCAAATCTCAGAAACAACCAAGAATCTCATCACATGTGTCCTATTGATGATACCAAATCAGCAACAGGTTCTTGTGCAAATCACATCACACTTCTTCAAACATCACCCTCTAACAATGAAGATTACTTCAAATCTAGAAGAAGAAATAGTTTGGATGATTTCAAACCCATATCTTCATGCAATAGGTGTAAACCTGCTTTGATAACTAGTGAATTTGACAACACAAGAAACAATAGAAGTTCCAACATTGTTGTTCCTCTAACTGATTCTCATGCATCATTTCAAACACAACACAAAAGTAAAGGTGTTATTTCTTGGCTTTTTCCTAAATTCAAGAAGAAACACAAGAACAAGAATGAGAGTTTTTCACCAAACAGGACAGAATCTGAAGAGGTTTCTCAAGTTCTTAAAGATATGGGAATAGTTTCAATTGAGATGCTAAAGAGAGAGCTTATAGAAGCACATGAGAGTAGAGATTCAGCTATAAGGGAAGTTTCTGAAATGAGATCTTCATTTGGTGACTTGAAACAAAAACTTGAGTATTTAGAAGGTTACTGTGAAGAGTTGAAAAAAGCTTTGAAACAAACAATGATATCAAAAGAATCACCACTTTGTGAAAAACTTGGAATACCCTTTGATGGAAATGAAGAAAATTTGATGATGAATGTGAATGAAGATGTAATGGTAGAAGGTTTTTTGCAGATAGTTTCAGAATCAAGGTTATCAGTAAAACAATTCAGCAAGACCCTTATAAGCCAAATTGAAGAAAATGATCATACTTTGATACAAAACTTGAACTTGCTTCTTCAACCATACAAACTCTCTTTGAATTCCAAATACTCAAAAGCTGTTCTTTACCATTTTGAAGCTTTCATAAACCAATCACTCTACCAAGACTTTGAGAATTGCATGTTTCAGAAAAACGGGTCAGCAAAATTCTTAGACCCGAGACAAGATCGCCGCGCGAAATTTTCGTCCTTCGTTGCATTAAGAAATTTGAGCTGGAATGAAGTTTTGAAGAAAGGTACAAAATATTATAGTGAAGAATTCAGCAAATTTTGTGACCAAAAAATGAGTTGTATAATTACATCACTTAATTGGTTAAGGCCTTGGCCTGAACCATTACTTCAGGCATTTTTTGTGGCAGCAAAATGTGTTTGGTTGTTACATCTTTTGGCATTTTCATTCACACCATCATTAGGAGTATTAAGAGTTGAAGAGAATAGAAGATTTGATCCTTATTATATGGAAGATTTGGTTATTGATAGACAAAGATCACAAGGTCCAAGTAGGGTTAAGATCATGGTGATGCCTGGATTTTATGTTAAAGATAGTGTCTTAAAGTGTAAAGTTATTTGCAGGCACAAATATGCACATTGAAGTTAAAATTTAATTTGGAAATAGTAGGTTTTTATTTTATTGTTCATTTTTATTTTGATCTTGTTTTAGACACTGTATTTTAAATAAGTTTGTAACTACTACCCAAATGTATGTATGTTAATTAATGTGATTATGAATAATGGTTCAAATTCGTTACATCTGTTGCTGATTAGATTTTGGATGCTTGCTAATGAGCAAGGAATAATCTAAATAAAGCTCTTATTATTATAGTAAGTGTATTTTTAGAATTTGGACTCTATGTAATTGTTGCATTAGAGACAATTAGATTGAAATCAAACAGTTTAAATTTAAGAGAATAAATTAATAAAAATCTTAAAAGTCAACGATATTCTTATAGTCACTATTTTACTAGAGAAAATCTATTTACTTATTTTTAGAATTTAAATCTCTTATCGATTATTCTCGCTACAAATTAAGTTATATTAACTGTGAAACTTTAGTTGTAAATACCAAGGAAAATTTCGCTTCTGTTTGTTAATTTGGTAGAAAGTTTGGTTCACTTGTCTAAATTTTATTATCTATAATATTATGAGTGGGGGTAGTTAAACAATCATTGACCAAAGTGCCAAAATGCCAATACGAGTGGATAGATATAGTTGGACGATGAAACAAGATGAATATGACAATAAAAACACATTAATTTTTGACTTGCTTGATGCAAGTAGAAAGTAAGAAATAATAAAACTATTTTGCTAAAAATATGGTTGCACTAAGAGTTGTCAAATGGACCGATCGGGGTCATAGTTAGAACTGTAAAATGGATTGATTTAGATCGGTTTGTTCTGGTTCGAATGATGCATACATATGCATGAGTCAGTTCAGTTCAATCCACTTTGTTATTAGGATGAATTTTATCAATGTTTTTTTTTATCAAGACGTTCCGTATTATGGGCTATACAGGCCAACAACTCGATCATACCAATTTTTTGTTTTTGATATTTTTTATTTTAATTAATAAAAATTTAAAACAAAACCATAGCTACCACATTATAAACGATAAAATTATAGCACATGACACCACCAACACATAAAACTAGTCGCATTCAGTCTTCAAATTAATAAAGTTACGTGTTGGACTAACGGTTCTAGTATTGGTCATCGTGGAAGCAAAACAACATTGCTATGTTGTTCTTGACTTTTAATTGAATTCATTTTCTTAGTGTTTTTAGGAAATTATATTTTTCTTCTTCTTAATTATGGTTGACCTATTACTTTTATTTTTCAAAACCAACTCAAAAATAAATTTTTTTAAAAAAAATCAATCCAAGAATAAAAAAAAAAATCTATTATTTGAGTCATCTCAAATTTGCTCACAATAATATTTTACAAAAAATTATATATTTTTTGTTGTAGTGGACAAGCGCGTAATATGTTGGATCAGTCCAGTTCATCCCTATTTTTAATATGGACTAAATAGTCTAGGTCAAAAAGACTAGTTCATTTTTTAAGGTCCGATGTGTACTAATATGTGGACCGAATGAATCGACCCATTCGATATTTTGACATTGGGATGAATGTAATATTTTGCATGAAAGGTAAGTTTACATTTTTAAAGTTAGGGAGATATAATACATACATGGCAATGGATTCCCTCACGTCTAAATTACACATAAGTGAATAAATTGTAATCTTACATTTTTCATTAAAAAAAATTAAAGAAAAAAATGATTTTTTTCTTTCAATTGTGTAAGATAACACTTTACTCTCTCTTGTTTAAATGTATAATTTAAATACAAGGGAATTCATTTCCTAAATATATATAATATAGATTTTTTCAATAATTTACAATTTACTTACAATGACTTAGTAAACTGAAAAATAAAAATTGTTGACATTTAATCATCGTAGATTTTAAGTTGAAGAACAATGGTTATGTATTAACTGCTAATATATGACGATTGAGATGAGTACATTTTATGTGTTTGTTTAGAGATATGTTTGCATCATAATTCTTGCATTTCAATGTATTTCCACCCTAAAAAACAGAAGCAACAATTTTTGAGTTTGTCTAAACTCACGTCCACACCATAAAAAAGCAATTCTTCAAACATGTGCTTAGAGATGTATGTTAACATGACAAAATATTTGCTCTCATTTGTAAATGTTAGTTATGATATCTTAGTTATTGAAGTTGTATTGTAGTTTATACCAAAGTTCTTGAACCTATCGATTTTGGTAAATATCTAATACGTTCTTTGATAAAAGAAGTGGTTTTTGGGGATAAATTATACATTTTTGGGATTTGTGTGCTCCTTAGTTAGAACCTCTAAGGGATCTTAATGATTTTGACTTGAGTAGACTGAAAAAAGACATACAACTTTGACAAGAACGTCGTTCTGCATAATATATGACTTATGCTTCTTTAGGTTCAGACATTTGCTTAACATACGTGTTTCAATACCTTTATTATGAGCTATTTTTTAAAGTCTATTTAACATGTATTATTGTCAATTTAATAATAACAATGAGAGAATTGACTTATAAAAAAAGTGATAATTGGAGCTAAGACTCACGCTAGACATAAGTGTGAATATTAAAATTGTATTTGGATCTTATATTATTAAAGTTTCTCAAACTATTTGATGTATATGAATTTTTGGACATTTTAATTATTTGATATAACTTTTAAGAGTGATTATAGTCTATAAATAAATACAAATTTTGTATGTCATTAGTAAAAATATAGCTATAAGCTTCCTTGGGTTTCTACTTTCTACGATCTAGTTCTAATTAGGGCTCGTTAAAGGCCAACAAAATATTTGTTGATGTGAGGATATTATCCATTGATAATACAAAGATTGAATGATGTTTAATCTAGTTGAAAATCCTCATTTGTTTGAATATAAAAATAAAAATAAATATAAATTAAATTGTTGGGGGGGCTCGATCACAAAGTCTGGGCGCGGGGTAAAAATAATGGTGTAGCCCTTGTTATAGTTATGGGCTTATTTAGGATCATATGTATATTGGATTGGGAAACGCACTGCCGACGCAGATTATAGAAAATTCAATTATACTCACACCCACTTTCTACTCAAAACACCCATTTTCACCCTTTTTTTAAAGAGAAAAAAAAAAATTACCTCCTGAAATATAGGATCAATTTGATTAAATAAGGTAATAAAGAAAGGAAATCAAGAAAGTTGATAGTAACAATATTAAATTTATTGATAATTTATATTATTTTTATAATTTTATTGTTTATAGAATAATTAGTTTATATTTTCATTATAATATTAATTGTTGGTTGTAGAAAAAAAAATATAAATATAAATAGATACTCAAATTAAAATTTTTGAAAATTTATATGTTCTATAAATTAGAATACATTTTGTTGGATGTTGTGTTGGTGACAATTGCTGCAAGATTTTAACAGTAAAGTTGTTGTGAATATTATATGTAGCAAATTCCAAAGCGTGTTGCTACACTAGTCTTTAAGTTCAATTCGCTCCCACCAATCAAATGCAAGTGAGATAACTAGCGAATCCCTTCCAGGGTATGGAAAACCTTAATATGATATGCATTATCACACCAATAGTATCTTTCAATATTATGTTACAAAATAATGTTTTTTATTCTCCACTCATGCAGAGAACTGTCCAAAATGACGCTATTTATAGAAAAATAATGTCACTTGAGAAAGAGGTACAATTATTGGTTCTGTCATTATGTTTTGCGAAAAGGATATATCCATATAACGTTCAATTATTGATTAAAGCATTGCATTGATCCGATGATTGATCAAAGCCTCTTTTCGCACATGACCTGAGTTCAAAACCACTCATTGCATCAAATACCATGTCAATTATAACCAATTATAGATACATATAAGTATAGAGTATGAAATAAAATTTTCAAGTTTTGTTGTGCGTAAATACTTTATCCCCTAGGAAAATTATGGTCTCAGAGTACTATGGTTCGACTTGATGCTCTCGGAGTTAGCTTTTGGTCGATGTTAGAAAAATGTTCAGTCAACAAAAACTACTGTGACATTTATTAATTCCTGATTCAAAGTTTTGAGATAAATTGGACATTATATTTATAATAAAAAAATACTTTCTCCATTTTGGAGATTTATTCTCCTTCTTTCATTCATACATTATGAGTTGTTTTTTGTTTTTTTATCCTTTTGATGATTGGTATATGTCAACAACAATCCTTATCTTTTTGACAGGTGATACAAGGATTTTTTATGAATAAAATGGGCATAAGGCAAAAAAAAAAAAAAGAAGAAGAAAGACTAAAATCCCCTGGTGAAGCTAATCATGGCTGAGTGAGCCATTAGGAGAACATGAAAACAAAATTAAAAACCCGTAAAAAGCATCTAACCTAAAGTCGTGTTTAGTTAGAGACTCAACCACTTGGTTGACTTCTAAAAAAATATGATTTCATTTTAGCTCTCCATCAAAATTTGTTAAGGATCGAATACAATTAATGAGGGAGTAGGAAGGAGAATTCATAGCACAACCATCTTCCAAAAGGTGAATGTCAGTTAAGGAATCACGTTCAACAATAATGTTCTTATACTCTATTTGACAGACATAGTTGATAATATAATAAATACCTCATAACTCAGCAATGAACAAACTCCAAAATTAACAAAGAAAACAAAAGAGACAAACTATCAACTCAACCAACAAATTGATTTTCACCATTGTTGACCAGATGAGAGTAGTTGCAAATACAAGCTCATTATGCCTCCACCTCAGGACACCAGGTAGCAACAAAAATCAAGCTATAATCTCTACATAAAATGTTTTGAAATAACCAAGGATTTCTTATTCATTTTGAGAAAGAAAAAAAAAACAATTTCAATTATAAATAAAATATAGTATAATCAATATGACAAACTCGTAGTCCGTATAGAATCATGTTTGGACTACATTTGATAGCCCATATTCAATGAAGGCTTTTTAGTCTAGTACAAAAAAATCCATTACTACAGATCATGTATTGTAGCTTATTTTGTTATCATCTACGATCTACACGGGTACCACCAACCTAAACTACAAAACATCCCACTCTGTTTTTCACACTTCCCAATGTCCACCTATACATTGCTAATCGCTATCCTAAATCTCATAAACATAATTTCATTTTTTAGTCAAATAAATATTCTTTCTGTTTCAAAAAATGGTTAAATTAAATATATTTTTTGGTTAAGAAGAACAGTATTTCGCTTGTTACTTACTTTTCTTTCTTTAGTCATAATATTATAAAAGTCATAACATTGATAATAAAAAAGGCAAGTTTGTGGAAAAACATGACGCATTCGCATATTCTAAGCTTATAAAAAGGTTAGTTCAATTTTCAACAACTTGTTTCCTCAAAAAATAATTCATTAACTTTAATAACATATAAATATAAATATAAATAAAAGCAAACCAAAGCAGAGCAGCATTGTATAAAAAGAAAAACTGAGTCTGTCTGTTTTTCCTCATCAGTGAAGAACAAAAAGCAAGCAAGCATCAATGGAAGAAAAGCAATCCATAGTGCTATTCCCATTCATGGCACAAGGTCACATAATCCCATTCTTAGCACTAGCCTTACACCTCGAACAAAAAAACAAAAACCACAACATCACCATAATCAACACCCCACTCAACATTCAAAAACTCAAATCATCTCTCCCACAAAACTCCAAAATCAAACTCCTTCAAATCCCTTTCATCTCTTCCAACCATAATCTCCCACCCAACACAGAAAATACCGATACTGTCCCTTACAACCTCGTCATCAAACTCATCCAAGCTTCTCTTTCTCTCCAATCACCCTTCAAACAACTCATCCAAAACCTCATCACCCAACAACCTCATCATAAATTTTCCATAGTTTCCGATATTTTCTTCGGTTGGACTTCAACCGTCGCTAAAGAGCTCGGTCTTTTTCACGTTGTTTTCAGTGGTTGTAGCGGTTACGGTTTAGCTTGTTATTATTCTCTCTGGATGAATCTCCCTCACCGTGTAACTAACTCCGATGAGTTTCTGTTACCGGATTTTCCAGAAGCGCGTTTGATTCAAAGAAATCAATTACCAAACAACATTTTACAAGCAGATGGAACCGATCCGTGGTCGATTTTTCAACACAAGAATCTCTCTGACTGGGTTAACTCGGACGGAATTTTGTTTAACTCGGTTTCGGAATTTGACTCGGTTGGGCTAAGCTATTTCACTCGAAAGCTTCAAATCCCGGTTTGGTCGATCGGACCGGTTGTTTTATCAACCGGAACCGGTTCGAGAGGGAAAGGGGGTGGAATAAACCCTAAAACTTGCTTAGAATGGCTTGACGCAAAACCCTCAAAATCGGTTCTGTTTATTTGTTTCGGATCTATGAACACGATTTCTGATAAACAAATGATGCAATTGGGAACCGCATTGGAACGTAGCGGTAGAAATTTCGTTTGGGTAGTGAGGCCACCGATTGGGTTTGATATAAATTCAGAGTTTAAAGCTGAAGAGTGGTTACCGAAAGGGTTTATGGAGAAGATTGTGGAAACGAACAAGGGTTTGATTGTGAATGATTGGGCCCCACAAGTTGAGATTTTGTCACATGGGTCTGTTTCTGCGTTTCTGAGTCACTGTGGTTGGAACTCGGTGTTGGAATCGTTGAATCATGGTGTTCCAATTCTTGGGTGGCCTATGGCAGCTGAACAGTTTTTTAATTGTAAAATGTTGGAAGAAGAGATTGGGGTTTGTGTTGAGGTTGCAAGAGGGAAGAGTTGTGAGGTGAAGTGGGAAGATATAGTGGAGAAAATTGAAATGGTTATGAGTGAGAGAAGTGAGAGTGGGGTGAAGATAAGAGAGAATGCTTGTAAGATTAGGGATATGATAAGGAATGCTGTCAAATATGAAGATGGCTTTAAGGGCTCTTCTGTTAATGGTATTGATGAATTCTTAGCAGCTGCTGCATTGAGCAAGAAAGAACCACAACAATGTCAATAATTTCTCTTTTTTCACTATCATTATCATCATCAAGTAATTATGCAACTGTTTTATTATTTTCTTTTTGTTTAGTTTACTTGCTAATGCTTTTGTGGGCTAATCTATAATCTCTCAGGATTTGGTCACTTTCACTTCTAGAACAATTTTTCTTTTATACATCAGAAGGACTTTAATTACTACTTGTGTATTTTACCATGTTGTATAACAAAGAAAGACGATAAGAACTACAACAACAATAATAATTATTTGAGATAGTATGAAGAGTTTGACAAGTAAAATGATTGATAATTATTCTCTATTCATAAAGATCAATTTATAATTCAAATTTCGTTCATTTTTTATTTATGTAATTTCATCTTTTTTTTACTCATAAGTTTTCTCATGTTTTATCTATATTTTAATAAAATTATTTGGTTTAATCACTAAGTTAAAAATCTCACGAAGAACTTTGAATATTAACTATTTTATAGTATAAATACATGTCAATTTGTAAAACAGCAACCCTGCATAATAACTTTAAATCATCATGTCTTTCTAAAATAATATGAAGTTGAATTTTATTTCTTATTTGATATATATTTTTTATAATCCTATTTATTTTTTTTTATTTGATTATGATTTTAATTAGACTATATTGTTTAAATTGTGTGTTGCAAATACAATTTTTATTTTTATTTGACTTAATTTTTATGTGATATTAAATGAATTAATTTTTATTTATTTCATATTTTGATTGATATCTAACTAATTTAATTATCACTATTTGGTTGAAAATTGAGAATTTAAATAAATTATATCATTAATATTATTTTGAATTTTTTGCATTAGTTTATTTTGTAAATAATTTAAAAATATTAACATGTTTTGCAACGATGGTTGTGGTGTAAAAAATTACCAAATTTACAATTTTGATTACATAAGATATATTTGTTTACGGTATAGATTTATAATTTTCATTCAAATATCTATTATATATGTTTTAAATTTAATTTTGGAATTGTAATAATTTATTTAATAATGTTGACAAATTATAAACACTAATTTCATGCATCTTCTTCTTCGTATATTCTTTTCCATATAAATTCGATAAAAATTTATGTTTGAATTGACTGAAACTATTGCTATAATTTTGAATTTTTTATTTTACATGTCTTTTTATTTTAATTTAAAATATTTGAAAACTAAATTTATTGTCAAATGAAGTAGAATGAATGAGCATTGAGAGGATGACAATGTACAATTAAAATTATAAAATAAGTATTTTTTTTTTGGGTATCTATACTATCCCATAATTGTACGTATAAATATTTATCATCTTTGTGTTGCATAAGGAGTGGATGTCGGAGGAATACACAAAAAAAACACTAACAAAGTAAGAAAATGTAGGAAATAAAATAAACAAATAAGAGGATAATCATCACTACAAAATTCAAAGGCAAAAATTAGCTTGTGCAAAAATTAATTGAGGGAGGGAAGTTGCAGTTGAAATGAAAAAATGTTAACGTTGCACAACTAATATTGTCTATTAGATCTTCCATCCAAATAATGAAAATTTGCATTTTCAAATATTTATTAATGGACTGCATATAATAGAAGAAAGATGGTAAAATAAATTTAAGTAAAAAAATGACCACCTTTTATTCAAATATTCAGTGTATGGATATAATGAAGATTTAGAGTTTTTTGTTAATGCCTATTCAATAAATAATATGTTGGCTGCATTTATTTTATTTGATATTGTAACATCCCGCTTTTTCGAGACATAAACTACTGAAATTTTAAACGTAAAATTACAAATTTATTTTTATTTATTTATGATTATCTTAAATACTCATTTACTTTAAAATCATTTAATAACTATTTTAATTATATTTCAAAAAATAATAAATCTATTTGCAATTACTAAAAGTAAATTTAATACATTAAACAAAAGAAACTCCTAGAGTCAAAATTCTCGACGTTTTACTACCTAAACATAAATCCTAGTTGGTCACAACCTTTGGATTTGTGGAAAACTCACCAAACAAGTCTAACACCGATACAGAAGTATCTCGGAGCCTCCAACTGCATGCTATTTTACTTTATCGCATTTCTCCTATTAGGTTGATCGTGACGTTATTCGCTCAAGTAACATTATATGTGACGTTATGTCAAATGTAAGGGTCATCTCCAAATAACAAACACAGAGAAAATATGCATGCATATATAGTTGTCTCATGCATATATAGTTGTCTTAGCAAAGATATAAATAAATCATGTACTTCATTTAACAATTAAAAATCACAACGCACGACCAAACAACAGTACATTGATAATACAAATATAGCATTACGATATCTACATAATTAATAACATTAATTATCCATCAAACGACTAGTACACTAAGATATTAAAGTACATTATCACATATTTAATAACATTAATTCAACCAAAACCATGAGATACAATATCACATCTTTAATAACGTTAATTCACCCAAAAGTACCAGTTCTCTTTATAAAAAACTAGTCACACTTTAATTAATGCATATGCAACAAACCTTATTACTTAATCTATATGCAATGTAATGATTACGGAATATCGCCTCCCCCGCAAGGGCTTCGTGGGTCCTTCCAAGCAACACCACTAACTCAAAATCTCCGCAAGGATCTGTGGGCTCCAATCAATTATGGACGCACCACACAACTTTGGGCTCCAACCAATTATGGACGCACCACACAACTATGCATGCACGAATGTAGACACTTTTTGTTAGTAACAATATAGACCACCCAACCAAAGCGTCCCAAAATCATCCAACCTTACTGCTGCAGTTTGTGCATTTGCCAATTGTTTTGCATGGAAGTTCCTGCAAGCAACAAATAAAAGTGGTTAATCGTGACTTTTCCTGCAAGAAAACTGCAAGAAACTTGAAAATGACAAGAAAACTTCAGAACGTTGTGATGGGTCGTGAAGTTTGATTCCCTTCAAGATTGCCAATATCTCCAAGAACCTGACGGTTGCCTCTTTCTGACTTCTGCTTCTTGGCCTCTCTCTCTCTATCTCTGCAGGAAACGTTTTAGCATACACCAAATTATATGCATGAAATTCGAAATATATGCCTCTCTCTCTAACAATAAATTCATGTACAACTAATAATGTCTTAAAACACTTCATAATTCAAACGCATAAAAACTATATTCTTTTAAATTTAATCCAAACTCAACCAATTGTCCTACACCAGAATTTATTTATATAAGAAAAGAAACCCTACGAAGGAGCTAGCTAAGAAAAATGGAATCTTTAACAAGCACAAAAGCATCAACCTTTCATACAAAACAGAAACATGATTAACTAATACCCAAAAGTCAAATCAAGAAGAAAAATATTAACCGATCAAATTCTAAAAAATGACATTGAATTCAAGAAATGAAGATGATGATGAAAACAGTTTTTGTTAAAATTAATATTTGAATAAGCTTTTCAACCTCCTATTATGAGCTCCGTAATCACAAGTCTTGTTGTGTATGATCAAGCAAATTACTACAGTCTCTTGTTAATACTTAACAGCAAACACTACTCTTGAATATTAATATTAGTAAAACCCTATAATCGTCCGTTTTGATTTCTATTTCATTTAAAAAATAAAATTCAATTTATTATTTCTACAAACGTTTGATATTACAATCCCGAAATTCAAACGTTTGAGCCCGTTTTCTAATTTTAATTTAAAGTAGGTTTAAATAAGGTTAATTAATAAAATTCAATTTATTATTTCTCCCAAATTTTTCTGCGGTATCGTTAGACCCATATTATAAATATAAGGTAAGTTGTCCTGTGAACATTTTCATAGTTGGTGGGAAATTGAAAATTAATCCAAACATCAACGATGACTGATGTCGCCTTTAACAATATAATAAGTTCACGTTTTTTTCATTACCGCGCCTGAGATGGTTACTTGATTGGTATTTGGTATTGCAATGAGCCATACATATCCTCTTGTTTTAGACAAATTAACATGAATCACTTAGTTGTCTCAGATGTCACAATAAAACAGATTGTGAACTTCTAATTCTAAGGACCGACGTCAGTCATCATTAATGTTTGAGATGATTTTTAAGTACATGTTTACGGTGGACCACCTATTAATGTGGTCTATTGTAGAAGATGTAGAAGATGGCGTAGAATTGTTTACCTCTTTATCTTGCACAATAGAGGCTCCGATAAGTCGAACTAAAAATACATAGGGCGTAAGAACCGTAAAATTCCATTGTAGCTTTTGAATAATATCTTTCTCCATTGAAATAAACTGATTTCTGTTATAAGCATTAGCTGATATATCCAAGAAGGCATTGACCTGTGATTTCAAGTTCCAACAATCATAAGGAAATTTGGAAATAATATAGATAGGAATGTTGAGAATTTGTGAATTACCCAACAAAGTATTGTTTTCTGCTAGGTACCTCAGGATGTGATATCTCTTCAAATTTGATAGCAATGAGCATTGAACATATTCCCACTAACTGTAGCACTTTTTTTGGTACATCACTCAATGAGAGATATCTATCAATTATGTTAATGGTAAGAAAGAGTGTCTCTGTCCTTAATTGAAAATGCAAATGAATCTCAACAAGCCAGTCCACAAGAATAGTCCTCATTTTCATATTGATTTCTGGCTGTGATTCCATGTAATCATAAATTTGGCTTTCTTCCTGCATAATAAATTCTAGTATTAGGATTTGTTTGAAATCAGATATTGTTGGGTTGAGAGGAGGGAAAATTTAGTCACTGATTTTGCTGCTTTTTTTTAGTAAGAATAGAATTCGGTGTCATGGGATTTACAACACACACCAACTACTTGCTCTAGATCCAGTGGTTAGTGCTTTTGCTTCTATTCTCTCCAACAATCAAACAACAAATATTTAAAATGATCAGTTTTTTCCTTTTCATTTTTCTCAACCAAACACTGCATAAAATAACAGAGAAAGTTATTTGGTACTTCTGTTAGCTTGTAGAAATTGTATAGTTCATCAGTATATTCAAATGCTGCCAAATTATTAGTTGCATCATCTCCATCCAAGTCAAGAGGCTGATCCTTGAGTTCAATCCAGATGCTGCTAGCCGAGTCAGAAGGCTGATCCTCAGGTTCGATTGAGATTCTGGTAGCCAAGTCAGAAGGCTGAACCTCGGGCTCAATCAAGATTCTGCTAGCACTCTGTAGAAATCCATTGCAATTTAGAAAACCAACGAGTCTTTCATATCAAAAATATCACTATGTATGTTTAAACAATTGAACCACCTTGCTTTCTGTTATAGGTGCTGAATTCAGAGTCGCGGCCTTCATAGAAGATCTTCCCCTGCGCTTTTTTTTAGGAGCAAAATCTTGTTTTTCTCCTGATTCAGAAAGCTGCGGCAGCAATATTTGAAGAGGAATATAAAAATACTTGATAGTGAAGAAGACCAAGTTCTGCTATGTAAAATGCCAAGTGCTCCATCTACAAATATCAAAGGAATTGTATCAGAATCAATTATTTACATAGGTATGCCAAATCCTTCATTTACATTTACATATATTATAAATATAAGGTAAGTTGTCTGTGAACTTTGGTATTGCTATGAGCCATACATATCCTCTTGTTTTAGACAAATTAACATGAATCACTTAGTTGTCTCAGATGTCACAATAAAACAGATTGTGAACTTCTATTTCTAAGGACCGATGGCGTAGAATTGTTTACCTCTTTATCTTGCACAATAGAGGCTCCGATAAGTCGAACTAAAAATACATAGGGTGTAGGAACTGTAAAATTCCATCGTAGCTTTTGAATAATATCTTTCTCCATTGAAATAAACTGATTTCTGTTATAAGCATTAGCTGATATATCCAAGAAGGCATTGACCTGTGATTTCAAGTTCCAACAATCATAAGGAAATTTGGAAATAATATAGATAGGAATGTTGAGAATTTGTGAATTACCCAACAAAGTATTGTTTTCTGCTAGGTACCTCAGGATGTGATATCTCTTCAAATTTGATAGCAATGAGCATTGAACATATTCCCACTAACTGTAGCACTTTTTTTGGTACATCACTCAATGAGAGATATCTATCAATTATGTTAATGGTAATAAAGAGTGTCTCTGTCCTTAATTGAAAATGCAAATGAATCTCAACAAGCCAGTCCACAAGAATAGTCCTCATTTTCATATTGATTTCTGGCTGTGATTCCATGTAATCATAAATTTGGCTTTCTTCCTGCATAATAAATTCTAGTATTAGGATTTGTTTGAAATCAGATATTGTTGGGTTGAGAGGAGGGAAAATTTAGTCACTGATTTTGCTGCTTTTTTTTAGTAAGAATAGAATTCGGTGTCATGGGATTTACAACACACACCAACTACTTGCTCTAGATCCAGTGGTTAGTGCTTTTGCTTCTATTCTCTCCAACAATCAAACAACAAATATTTAAAATGATCAGTTTTTTCCTTTTCATTTTTCTCAACCAAACACTGCATAAAATAACAGAGAAAGTTATTTGGTACTTCTGTTAGCTTGTAGAAATTGTATAGTTCATCAGTATATTCAAATGCTGCCAAATTATTAGTTGCATCATCTCCATCCAAGTCAAGAGGCTGATCCTTGAGTTCAATCCAGATGCTGCTAGCCGAGTCAGAAGGCTGATCCTCAGGTTCGATTGAGATTCTGGTAGCCAAGTCAGAAGGCTGAACCTCGGGCTCAATCAAGATTCTGCTAGCACTCTGTAGAAATCCATTGCAATTTAGAAAACCAACGAGTCTTTCATATCAAAAATATCACTATGTATGTTTGAATAATTGAACCACCTTGCTTTCTGTTATAGGTGCTGAATTCAGAGTCGCGGCTTCACAGAAGATCTTCCCCTGCGTTTTTTTAGGAGCAAAATCTTATTTTTCTCGTGATTCAGAACTAGAATTATTAAATTAGCATGTAACATTAGGCAGTTTAAAGTAGATTGAGTCGATCACAAGAATTATTAAATTAGCATGTAACATTAGGCAGTTTAAAGTAGATTGAGTCGATCACAAGAATTATTAAATTAGCATGTAACATTGGCGAGTTCTATGCTTGACCACTTTGATAAGTGGCATAGACCAATACTTTAAAACCGGTTGAAACCCCAGTGACAATAGACACCGTGTTCTGTAATTAAAATTCTCAATTTATAATTTGTTCTATTTTTATTTACATTTAAATGAACTTAATTTATGTTACTTTAATATTACCTATCCCATCATGATAAACAAAATATTATCTATTGGATTTAAAGTACTAATAACATATTAAAATTCTCTAAAGAAAAATTAAAAATTATTCAAAAATAAGATTGACAAAATATATTGGTCTGATCAATTAATCCGTTTAATCTATTATTTTAGATAGTGTAAGTTAATATTTTAAATTTCACCGCTCAAATTCAATTGATCTGCTTAACCCATCGAAAAATAGAACAGTGACACGAACTTGTCATATCAGATCAATTTAAATAATTTATTTTTAGAATTTCTTTTAAAGATTTAAAAGATATATATTGTGAGTCAAAAAATAAAAGTGTAATACTAGTGTAATTATTTTACATCAAAATAGAATACTAATGTATTGTTTTGTCATATTACTCTACTTTGTTAACTACATTTTACAATTAACGTAATGATATAGAAAGATGGAGGGACACTTAAGCACTCATATTAACCTTCGTCTAAAAATTATATTTTTATGACTTGTGTAGAACTTTTTTTTGCAACACGGCACGACACTGTTTCGCCAAAGCTTCTTAAACGTCCTTTGACAAAATGAAGAATCATTTTAATTCTTTATATTATTTTTAATGAAACATTTAATCTCTTAGTTGATTTAAAAAAAAAATCTTATAACAACAAAACACATATGTAATGCATGAAATACATGTAAATATTCAAAGAGAATACAAGATAAGTTGAAAAACTAAAATAGCAAGTTTAACATTAAAAATAAATTAAGATAAAGATCTACAACAATTCCATACTATTCTTTCCGTTTTACAACAGTTGATCCATTTGCAAAAAGAATTTGTCAAGAAAATAATGTTCTTTTTAATTTTTAGTGCATTTTTTTAATTATACCTTTAATTAATACTATTTGCATAATTTTCAATGTAATATTTTGTATTATACATTCATGACATTGATAATACATTATGCATCAATATCTAACCAATATAATTTAATAAAAATAATTATTTATTTATTTATATATATATATATATTTGAAATGATCAAATAACTTAATTATTATAAAATAAATAAAATAATATAAAAAACACAAAATGATTCATAAAATTTGACTGCAAATAAAACTAACGAAAGAAAGACCCATGATGATGATTCAAACGTATTAACTTAACAACAACAAACTAACATGTAACCATTTTTTTAATCTTCAGACGAAATGGTAAAGAAATAATAATATTTATGAATTAGGTTAGACATAAAGAAATACCTTATCCAAGTTAAACAGTCGGTATACATCAACTACCATCTCTATTTTTTTACTTCATTAAGTCATATTTCTAATATGTGACACCGTGAAAGTACAAAAGTTAAACATTTTAATATATTAGCTTTAAATAGAATATGTTGTAATTTTTTAAAGCCGATGTTTATGAAAAAAAATCCATTATAGAGACTTGTATTTATACTTTATATTAGGCATGACAGGGACTTTTGTGTAATTTTAAAATACCATGCTACAATGTCCTAGGCTTTTTTATTATTATACCATTAAAATAATAATTAAATACCATAATATCACTCTTTTTAAATTATATACCAAACTACCACTGATTTTAAAGGTTGCATTTTTTTCTCTTAGAAGTCTCCTACACTTTCTCAACTAAGTTTTCTTTTTTTTTTTTAAAGAAAGAAGGGAAATCGGTTTCTTGAATACCGATTTCTCAACATGATTTTTTTTTTATTTTTAATTTTGTTATTTTTAATTATTAAATTTATTTTATCATTTATAAAATTATTTTTATTAGTAGTACTATTTAATAGGCACATATATAAGGAATTTGATCAATTAATAAAGCCACGTTCACCCACTACGAAATAATACAACACATTATTTTTCGTTAACATCTTTCTTAATAATAAATATATATTGTATTAATCAATAATTATTATTTTAATTAAATAATTAATTTAAGTTTCATTTATTATTAATTTAATTAATTATTATTTAATTTAATTAATTAGTTTAACTTAATTAATAATTAATTTAAGTTTCATTTATTATTTAATTAAGTAATTAATATTTTAATTCAATAAATAAATACAATGTTAATTTTATATTTTATAATTATTAAAAAAATTAATTAAATGGACTCCATAAAATAACAATATTTAATCTAATATTATAATTAAACATACAAATACCAAATTAACAAATTTTATTACAATGAACTAATTTCTATTAGGAGCATCAGTACGATAAGGGCATTTATTCTTGCTATGTCCCTCGTTCCGGCACAAACCACATCTCTTGGGGTGTGTGTTTTTCTCTCGTTGATCCATTT